>NC_090379.1:44153551-44473365 GCF_036365525.1 Heterodontus francisci | reverse complement strand
CCATATCAGTGAGAGATGAGACTGCACCATCTGTCTTCCAGGGGATCTTTTGCGATAAAATAAGGCTTCCAGGTCAACCTGAAACTGATGATGCGGATCTGTCTCTGTTTCAGCTCCCTCTCCCACCCCACCCCCACCACTCCCCCCTGCTGTCAGGCTGCATACTCCCTGCTCTCCCCCACCCCCAATCCTGCTGTCTGGCCACTTGCTCCCCCCTTCCCCCACCCCCCCCACCCCATCTCTCCAGACGCTCGCCCCAGGCCGCACCGCTTCCCTCCTCTCGGCCACTCGCTCCCACGTTCGATCGTTCCACACCGTGCCACCCGAAGAAGCAAGGCGGGCCTTGGGTGACGGGGCCACGTAGGAGCGAGTGGCCGAGAGGAGGGAAGCGCCGCAGCCTGGAGCTAGGAGGTGGGGGCGGGAGCAAGCGGCCGGAGAACCGGCGGGAAGTGAAGAGTGTCGAGGCCTGCAGCGAGGGGGTGTGGGGGGGGGAGAGAGTAGCTGATGACATTTTCCTGCACATGCACCAGTTAGTCCTGGCTAGATGTAGGCTGCTCTCACTGAGCGCAGGAGACCGTTTGCGCATGTGCACAGCTTGGAGCGCTCTGATGTCAGTGGGCCGCTGCATTATCAGGAGTCACTTTGCAAATAAGCATTTGGTCTCCAGACTGGGTGACCGCTTTGCGGAATACCTCCGCTCAGTCTGCAAGCAGGACCCCGAGCTTCCGGTTGCTTGCCATTTCAACACTCTTTCCCCCCTGCTCTCATGCTCACATCTCTGTCCTGGGATTGCGGCAGTGTTCCAGTGAACATCAACGCAAGCTCGAGGAACAGCATCTCATTTACCAATTAGGCACACTACAGCCTGCCGGACTGAACATTGAGTTCAATAATTTCAGAGCATGACGGGGCCCCCCATTTTACTTTTATTCTTTTTCCTTTTTATTTATTTTGTGTTATTTTATTTCATCTTAGTTTGTTCAGTTTGCTTACCCACTGTGTTTTTTTTTCATGTTTGTACTTGCAGTTGTTCAATTTTCAGTCCATTAACACCCTATCTCTACTAATGCTTTGTCTTTCAACACACCATTAACATATTGTTTGCCTTTGCTCCACGACCTTCTGGTCAGCTATTCTGTGACCTTGTACTATTTACACATTCTCCTTTGTTATCTCTTGTCCCACCCCTGCTTTACTTATAACCTTTTACATTTCTAATATTTGCTAGTTTTGAAGAAGAGTCACTGACCTGAAACATTAACTCTGCTTCTCTCTCCACAGATGCTGCCAGACCTGCTGAGTATTTCCAGCATTTCTTATTTTTATTTCAGATTTCCAGCATCCGCAGTATTTTGCTTTTAATATAGTTTAGCAGTTAGTTTATATATCTCATTAGTGGCTTATTTAATTTTTAATGGGTCAGAGCTCTTTACAAAAACTATTACTGCATCCGAAAATGCTTTACAATTTTTTTTTTAAGTCCTAATACAAAGGCAAAATACTGTGACTGTTGGAAATCTGAAATAAAAATAGAAAATGCTGGAAATGCTCAGCAAGTCTGGCAGCATCTATGGAGAGTGAAACAGTTAATATTTCAGGTCTGTGACCTTTTTATCAGAACTGAGAAAGTTAGAAATGTAATATTTTAAGCAAGTGAAAGGGGGGAGGGTAGGAAGAACAACAAAAGGGAAGGTCTGAGATAGGGTGACGGTCCTGCCATTCACACCACCTCTAGACTCCTCTTTTTTGTTTCTTTACGTGTCCCATTACCTGAAATTTTAACGCCCCTTTCACTGATGCTGCCACACCTGATGAGTATTTCCAGCATTTTCTGTTTTTACTTTTAAAAAATCCTACCCATGTTGCTGTTTGTCAGTTTAAGGTTATGATGATGGTGATTGGGATGAGGTCTGAAGTGTTGCACATTTAGCAATTCCAAGTGGCTGTTGGGAAGGTTTCAGTTCATAGCAGGCCAGAGCCTTTGTTTTTGTTACAAGTGCAACAAATAAAACTTTGCATGTTCTGGATTGGAATGTGGTTTTGTTTCTCAGCATTAGGGAGAAAACACATTCTACGCTCGCCTGATCAGGGAGAATCAGAAGCGTAGCACTCAAAGAGCTGGATGCCGCTTTTCTTGTGTGTCAATTTTGTTAAGATCCAGCACTTTCTCCCACCAACCATCCAGTCTTGCTCCCCCTGGTTGGAAAATGGGCAGTTCAGAATCTACTTGATACTGGTTTCACACTCATCCCACAGAAAACTTCTTTAAATCAGGAAGCACCAACTTGGCGAATTTTGTGAAATGATCTGAAAACTTATTAGTAATCCATGTTCTGCAATGGCTTGGTAAAAGAGCTCTTCAGCATTTGTAACCTTCTGACCTGAAGTGTGCTGAGCTGGGTTAAAAAAGCTTGTTACCAACTGTTGTATTTTCGGGGCTGCAGCTCGACTTGCATGCTTATAAATTTCTAGCTGCTTTGAGATGTTTACTCTAGAATTCCCTATGCTCATGTCCTCAAAGCAAATGAGACAAAAGGTGTCGTTCATCTGAAAGTCTGCTGTTTCCTACTGGGTAGAAACCGCTTCAATAGTGGTGACACATGCTTTGATTTGCCTTTTCCAACGTAACTAATGAGAAGCTACATACAAATAATGCCAGTAGGTGCAAAATCCTGAGATTTGAGATCTGTCACACGATCATGAGTGAGACTTAATTTTACTTCGGAATTGCCTCTCTCTCAAGTTTGTGACATAGCTGGGAAAGTATACGAACATATGAATTAGGAGCAGGAGTAGGCCCCTCGAGCCTGCTCTGCCATTCAATACGATCATGGCTGATCTGATTGTAACCTCAACTCCACATTCATGTCTATTCCCAATAACCTTTCAACCCCTTGTTTATTAAGAATCTCTCTGCCTTAAAAATATCCAGTCTCTGCTTTCACCGCCTTTCGGGGAAGAGAGTTCGAAAGACTCATGCCACCTGAGAAAACATTTCTCCTCTTATGGCTTAAATGGGCGACCGCTTTATTTTTAAACAGTAAGCCCAGTTCTAGCTTCTTCCACAAGGGGAAACGTCCTTTCCACGTCCACCCTGTCAAGATCCTTCAGAATCTTTTATGTTTCAATCAAGTCCCCTCTTACCCTTCTAAACTCCAGCGGATACAAGCCTAGTCTGTCCAATCTTTCCTCAGAAGACAACCCGCCCAATCCAGATATTAGTCTAGTAAACCTTTTCTGAACTGCTTCCAATGCATTTACATCTTTCCTTAAATAAGGAGACCAATACTGTATACAGCACTCCAGATGTGGTCTCACCAATGCCCTGTATAGCTGAAGCATAATCTCCCTACTTTTGTATGGGGCGAAAGCAGGAACAGGTTACTGAGTTGGATGATCAGCCATGATCATAATGAATGGCGGAACAGGCTCGAAGGGCCGAATGGCCTACTCCTATTTTCCATGTTTCTATGTATTCAATTCCCCTCGAAATAAATGATAACATTCTATTAGCTTTCCTAATTACTTGCTGTACATGCTTACTAACCTTTTGCGATTCATGCACTAGGACACTCAGATCCCTCTGCATCTCAGAGCTCTGCAATCTCTCACCATTTCAATAATATGCTTTTTTTATTCTTCCTGCCAAAATGGACAATTTCACATTTTCCCGCTTTGTACTCCATTTGCCAGATCTTTGCCCACTCACTTAACCATCCTGAGTATTGCTGAAAATAGAGATATGATGTTGAAGCCTTTTGTCTTGCACTCATCAGGACAATCCGCAAGAATACCAATGTAAGAGAAAACAGCAACTTTATACTGTATGAGGAGAGTGCTGATTGGTTGGCAAGTGAACTCTGGTAGAGGTGTTGCCATGGAGCAGGCACTATGGCAATGCCACTACCAATCAGAGTTCACTTGCCAACCAATCAGCACTCTCTTATATAGTATAAGGTTGTTTTCCCTTACATTGGTATTCTTGCGGATTGTCTTGAGTGCAAGATGAAAAGCTTCGACATCATATCTCTATTTTCAGCAATACTGAAGTTCTGTACTACCAAATGACTATATCTATATCCCTTTGTAGCCTCCTTATGTCCTCTTCACAACTTACTTTCCTACCTTTCTTTGTGTCATCAGCAGATTTAGCAACCATGCCTTCAGTCCCTTCGTCTAAGTCATTTATATAAATAGTAAAATGTTGAGGCCCCAGCACTGACCCCTGTGGCAACCACTCGTTTCATCTTGCCAACCAGAAAAATGACCCATTTATGCCTACTGTTTCCTGTTAGCTAACCAATCTTCTATCCATGCCAAAATGTTACCCTCTACATCATGAGCTTTATTTTCTGCAGTTTGGTGTGGCACTTTATCAAATGCCTTACAGCTTTGAATTATGAACTGAGTTGATCTTGAAGACCCTAGAAGTTTCCCAGTGGTTGAGATTTTATCTAGCAAATAGCTGATCCCTGCAGACCAGAAAGGTCCTGGTTTGGTCCTGAGTCTCCTTCTAGGACAATAGAAGGGGAATTGTATTTGGTTTTAATGGCTTTGGATTAGGAAAAGAAAAATCAGCCATGATGCCCATTGCTGACTTCTCGAAGTGCAGTTGTGTAGCTGTCAGCTGAGCATGCGATTGGGCAAGCCTGCCCTTTGGCAAAATAATCTGGCAACGTTCACTCGCATATGCATAAAATAATTTTGATTTGCACAAGATGCTGAAGAACAGCCAGCAGCCATGGAATTGTACTCTAGGAGGGAGTTATTGGGCTCAGTGGGAGAAGGAAAAGACTGAACTATTGGGCCTGTGTTTTTAACAGTTTTGTAAATTTGCTGGAAAATAGTGCTAGTACAAACATTTGGTCTGCACTGCTGCCAATCTGCAGTCTGAAAATAATCAGGTGGTGATTTTAAATAAATATGATTGTAGGCACTGTAATTTTTTGCATGTGTATTTTTTTGGACTTGAAAATTTGCCTTTAAATTGTCCCTCCCTGCTTTGGGGGTGGGGAGGTGGCGTGGATGGAGTGGAGAGTGAACTTTTGAAAAAAGTACCTTTTTTGAATCTTACTTTTAACATTTCCTTTTCAAGTAGTTTTTGCTATAACAGTATAAAACTGATTTTTAAAATAATTAAAATCAAATTCATAAGCTGATTAACATTTCAATTTTCAACATTGGTCTTTGTGCAGCAATAAAATAATCACAGGAGCCCTACGTATGTTGTTACAGTGCACTTAGTAAACATAGGCCTGTGTGTCATATTTGCAATTACATAGAGGAGGAAGGCTATTCAAGTACATCTTAGCTTATCAATTTAGAACGGCATGACCTTTTTCTTAACCTATACTTCCTCCACTCCCCCACTCTGCATTCAACTACTTGGAAGCTCATTCCATGTGTTGATCACCCTTTATGTGACAAGGAACTTCCCAGCATCAGGTAATTTGTCGTATACTAGTTGAATATATCTACTGTTCCACGAGAAAAATATAGGTCGCTGCCATCCCAGGCTCTTCCAACCCTACCCTCGGACTTGATGCCTGATATTGTGAAGGCCTGCAGCAAACGAACTTCAGGAAAGCACCCATTTAGGATGTGCAGCTTGTTGGTGGCATGTTAATGAGGACCCACCCAGAGGAATCGGGGGCTAGCTTGAGCACTGTGCTGTCCAGCTTGCCCTATAGCTATAATCACCCTCTCATTGTACATATATTTTGATATCGATTTACTTCATTTTCATCCCTAGTATCTGTTCTGGTATTGGGTTCTTATAGTTGATTCTTAAAGCTTCAGAGTTAATCGCTTTTATTCTTCAGTCAGTCTCATTTGAGTTCCAATTTCTTCCCTGTTTTCCCCCCACCTTCCACACATCTCTAATTTAAATGAATTTCAACAGCTGCCTCAATGTTCCTCGTAAATAATCACTTTGTAGGTGCAATTCATCTGTTCTAGTTCCTTTTTTATTTCCTATTATGAAAATGGTCTCGGCCATTTATTCATATCCTCAGTTTTCTTAAATCTTCCCCCTTCAAGCACCAGAAGACATTACTTTACATCCCCAATAAGTTTGAGGCAATCATTGCTAGGAGAATTTTAAAACTTGGGTATGATTTTTTCCCCTATGTCTTTTGCCCTTGCATATACTGTCCCAATTGGTTTTTAATATCTTTAGAGCCCAGCCTTAACTTAGTGTGCATTGTTCTAGCTCTAGGTTTTTAAAGACTCGCTATCCTAAAGACATTGGGTAGAACTTGGAAGCAGTGATTTTCTCATGATGTTTGTTTCCTTCTGTGTGGTAAAGGCTACAGGGAGGGGGTCTGCTATTGAAGTAGCCTTTGTGAATTGCTGCATTGCATCTGTAGATTGTACATAATGCAGTGACGGTGAACAGGTGGTGGAGGAGTTTGTAACTTCTCAAGAAAACCTGAGAATAGCGAATGGGGTAATTCTAAAATGTCTTGTAGCCCCGTGCTGCTTCTCCACTGATTTTTTTTTTTTTTGCCCCTTTCTCTTTCCATTTTGTTTTGCAAGAAACTTAAGTAGATGGCTGCAGACCAGAGGACAAACTTAGTAACTGATAAGAGCATAATTTGTTACCTCCTGTATTTGAAATTTATCTAAATTGGAACATTCAATTCAGCTGATTAAGCAATACTAGAGGATAATTCAGATCAAGACAGAAACAATCATATTACTCAATCTTGCATGTTATTTTTCCCATCAGTGTCATGGTAACATTCAGCTCGTACATCTGAACAACTTCCTTTAAAATGCTGAGGTAGTCACTGCTAAAATTTGTTAGTGCAGGAAAGTGACTTGTTACAGTGGATCTCAATTTACCGATTTCCATAAAATTGACATTTCCATATGTCCATCAATTCCTAAGGCTTCATATTCAGTGGAAATGGTGCAGTACAGAGTAATTCCAGTTTTGATTTTTTTTTTATGAAGCATTTGCTGTAGATAACTTAAGATTTCAGCTCCTCCATATTTAGAATGACTCAAATGCTGCTGTTAGATGGGTACTCCAAGTTTTGGGAGATTTTTGTTGTCTGGTAAAGAGGAGACATTCCTACTAGAACCCAAATTCCTTTTTATGGTCCTCATAGAAACATAGAAAATAGGAGCAGGAGTAGGCCATTCGGCCCTTCAAGCCTGCTCCGCCATTCATTATGATCATGGCTGATCATCCAACTCGGTAACCTTTTCCTGCTTTCCCCCCATATCCTTTGATCCCTTTCGCCCCGAGAGCTATATCTAACTCCTCCTTGAAAACATACAATGTTTTGGCCTCAACTGCTTTCTGTGGTAGTGAATTCCACAGGCTCACCAGTCTCTGGGTGAAGAAATTTCTCCTCATCTCCTATCCTTAGACTATGACCCCTGGTTCTGGACTCCCCCACCATCGGGAACATCCTTCCTGCATCTACCCTGTCAAGTCCTGTTAGAATTTTATAGGTTTCTATGAGATTCCCCCCTCACTCTTCTGAACTCCAGTGAATATAATCCTAACCGACTCAATCTCTCCTCATACGTCAGACCCACCATCATATTTGGATAACAGAATAGTCTGCCTACCTGCTTATCCCCAAGCACAATGAAGAACAAGACTAGTTTAAGTAAAACAGTTTTTGCATGATTTTTATTAGTAGCAATTATCATTGTTTGGACAACTGAAAATAGTCTTCCTTATCTTCTTATTCCCCTGGCATGAAACCATTGAACAAGAAAATCTCAGACTGTTAAGGGTTTCTAAAGTTATCAGTATTGCTCTAACTAGATGGAGCATCTACTGTTATGAATTTTGGGGCTGTAATTTACATCTGCTTGGACGCTTACCACCACAGTTTAGATGGTTCCCTTAGCATGTAGGGAGCACATTTACAAAACATCTTGTTTTTCTAACTCTGCAAAGTTCCAGAACTTTCTTTGTGATCAGTTGCTGTATCTGTAAATGGACAATGTTACCACAGTGTGTTTCATCAAATACAATGAACATCTCTGGCTGAAAGTTTCCCTTGTTCCCATAAGGAAGATAAATATAGTATTTGGTGGAAGCTATGGGCCTCTGCTTTGGCACATAACTTGGTGACATATACTGTCTAGGTTGAAGCATGAAGAATGGCTATTTGGGTGAGATATTGATAAGTTGTTGATACTTAGCAGCTAAGCTGCTGACATCTAGCAACTACAGGCCAGTTAATTAACCATCAGTGGTGGGTAAGGTTATAGAAACAATAATCAGGGGAAAACTTAACAGGCACTTGGAGAGGTTTGAATTAATTAAGGAGAGCCAACACGGATTTGTAAAAGGCAGATCATGCTTGACTAATTAAACGTTGATGAACGGAATGTAATGGATGTTGTCTATATGTATTTTAAAGTGTTTCACAAAGTACCACATAAAAGGCTGGTTAACAAAATTGAGGCTCATGGAATAGCAGGGTTAGTGTCCAGTTGGATAAAAAAAAATTGTCTCAAGGATAGATTATAGCGGGTCGTGGTAAATGGTTGTTTTTCAGATTGGAGGATTGTAGCCAGTGCTAGGGCCACTGTTCTTTTGCTCTATATAGATGACTTATCTTGGAATGCAGAGCAGAATTTCAAAATTTGCTGATGATACCAAACCTGGAAGAGTTGCAAATAGCGAGGATGATACAAACTGCCTGCAACAAGATATGAGCCAGCAGGATGGACAGACCAATGGCAGATGGAAGAGTGTGCAAGAACAGAGGGCCCTGGGGGTGCATGTGCATCACTCATTGAAGGTGGCAGGACATATTGAGAGAATGGTTAGCAAAGCATATGGGACCTTGGGCTTCATAAATAGAGGCATAGAGTACGAAAGCAGGAAGTCATGATGAACCTTTTATAAAGTTCTGGTTCGGCCCCAATTAGAGTATTGTGTCTAGTTTTGGTCCCCACAATTTAGGAAAGATGTAAGGGTCCTTTTTGAGGGTGCAGAGAAGATTTACCAAAATGGTCTGGGGATGAGGGATTTTTGTTACGAGGTTAGGTTGGAAGAGCTTTTTTTTTATTTGATTGAAGATTTTGGGCAAGAAATGGAGGGGGAATGTGAGAGAGAAGCTTTTTTACCCAGTGAGTGGTGATGACCTGGAACATTCTGCCCACAAGGGTGGTGGAAGTTAAGACAATCAATGATTTCAAAAGGAAATTGGATGGAAATAATGTTGTAGGGCTACGGATCTCAAGCAGGGGTGTGGGACTGACCTGGACTGTTCTGTGGAGAGCTGGCATGGACTTGATGGGCCGAATGGCCTCCTTGGAATCATAGTTTATGGCACAGAAAGAGTCCACTTGGTCCATCGTGTCTGTGCCGGCCGAAAAACGATCCACCCATTCTAATCCCACTGCCAGCATTTGGTCAGTAGCCCTGCAGATTATGGCACTTGAGGTGCATATCCAGACTCCTTTTGAATGAGTTGAGGGTTTCTGCCTCAACTGCCCTTTCAGGCAGTGAGTGCCAGACCCCCACCACCCTCTGAGTGAAAATATTTCTCCTCATCTACCCTGTCTACCAATCATTTTATATCTATGCCCCCTAGTCACTGACCTCTCTGCTAAGGTGAATAGACCCTTCACCTCCATTCTATCCAGGCCTCTGAAAATTTTGGACATTTCAATCATATCTCTCCTCAGCCATCTCTGTTCCACGGAGAACAACCCCAGCCTATCCAATCTTTCCTCATAGCTACATTTTTCCAGTCCTGGCAGCATCCTCGTAAATCACCTCTGTGTACCTTTCCAGTGCAATTGCATCCTTTCTGTAATTAGGTGACCAGAACTGCACACAGTACCCAAGTTGTGGCCTAACCAATGAGTTATACAGTTCCAGCATAACCTCCCTGCTCTTGTATTCTATACCTCCGCTAATAAAGGAAAGGATTCTATATCTAGAGCATTTTTTGTTCCAGTCCTACTCAGGCCCCCTCCCCCAACTCTTTTTCCGGTACATTGATGACTGTATCGGTGCCGTTTCCTGCTCCCGCCCCGAACTAGAAAACTTTATCAACTTTGATTCCAATTTCCACCCTTCTCTCACCTTTACATGGTCCATCTCTGACACTTCCCTTCCCTTCCTCGACTTCTCTGTCTCCATCTCTGGGGATAGGTTGTCTACCAATATCCATTATAAGCCCACTGACTCCCACAGCTACCTCGACTACACTTCTTCACACCCTACCTCCTGTAAGGACTCCATTCCATTCTCCCAGTTTCTCCGTCTCCGACGCATCTGCTCTGATGATGCTACCTTCCATGACGGTGCTTCTGATGTGACCTTTTTCCTCAACCGAGGATTTCCCCCCACTGTGGTTGACAGGGCCCTCAACCGTGTCCGACCCATTCCCTGCACCTCTACCCTCACCCCTTCCCCTCCCTCCCAGAACCGTGACAAGGTTCCCCTTGTCCTCACTTTTCATCCCACCAGCCTCCATATCCAAAGGATCATCCTCCGCCATTTTCGCCACCTCCAGCGTGATGCCACTACCAGTCGCATCTTCCCCTCCCTTCCCCTGTCAGCATTCCGAAGGGATCGTTCCCTCCGCGACACCCTGGTCCACTCCTCCATTACCCCCACCACCTCGTCCCCGTCCCAGGGCACCTTCCCCTGCAATCGCAGGAGGTGTAATACCTGCCCATTTACCTCCTCTCTCCTCACTATCCCAGGCCCCAAACACTCCTTTCAGGTGAAGCAGCGATTTACTTGTACTTCTTTCAATGTAGTATACTGTATTCGCTGCTCACAATGTGGTCTCCTCTACATTGGGGAGACCAAGCGCAGACTGGGTGACCGCTTTGCGGAACTTCTCCGCTCAGTCCGCAAGCAGGACCCTGAGCTTCCGGTTGCTTGCCATTTCAACACTCCCCCCTGCTCTTATGCTCACATCTCTGTCCTGGGATTGCTGCAGTGTTCCAGTGAACATCAACGCAAGCTCGAGGAACAGCATCTCATCTACTGATTAGGCACACTACAGCCTGCCGGACTGAACATTGAGTTCAATAATTTCAGAGCATGACAGCCCCCCATTTTACTTTCATTTTTAGTTATTTTTTCTTCCTTTTTTTTTTACATTCCTTTTTACATTTTTTACAATCTTTTTTTGCATTTATTTCATTTCATCTTAGTTTGTTCAGTTTGCTTACCCACTGTTTTTTTCAGGTTGTTTTTCTTCAGGTTTGCACTTGCTGCTGTTCAATATTCAGTGTATTCACACCTAATCTGTACTAATGCTTTGTCTTTCAACACACCATTAACATATTGTTTGCCTTTGCTCCGTGACCTTTTGGTCAGCTATGTGGCCTGGTCCAATCTGCACCTTCTCCTTTGTTATCTCTTGCCCCACCCCCACCTCACTTGTTTATAATCTGTGACTTTTCTAATATTTGTCAGTTCCGAAGAAGGGTCACTGACCCGAAACGTTAACTCTGCTTCTCTTTCCACAGATGCTGCCAGACCTGCTGAGTGATTCCAGCATTTCTTGTTTTTGTTTCAGATTTCCAGCATCCGCAGTATTTTGCTTTTATTAAAGGATTCTATATGCCTTCTTAACCACCTTATCGACCTGTTCGACTACCTTCGGGGATTTGTGGACATTCACTCAAAGGTCCCTCACTTCTACACTTCTCAGCTTTTTCCCGTTAATTGTGTGTTCCTTTTCCTTGTTTGACCTCCCCAAGTGCATAACCTCACACTTCTCCGGGTTGAATTCCATTTGCCACTTTTCTGCCCATCTGACCAGACCATTAATATCTTCCTGCAGCCGACAGCTTTCCTCCTCGCTATCTACCACATGGCCAATCTTTGTGTCGTCTGCAAACTTCTTGATCATGCCCCCTACATTTAAGTCCGAATCAGTAATATATACTACAAAAAGCAGGGGACCTAGTACTGAGTCCTGTGGAACGCCACTGGAAACAGCCCTCCAGTCGCAAAAATACCCATCAACAATTGCCCTTTGTTTCCTGCAACTGAGCCAATTTTGTATCCACCTTGTTACATTTCCCTGGATACCATGTATTTTTTTAACCAGTCTGCCATGTGGGAGGACCTTGTCAAAAGCCTTGCTAAAATCCATGCAGACCACATCAACTGTCTTGTATGACGTAAATGATTCCATGACTCGATGATCTTGGAACCATACTACTGCAAGCGTGTTCAAGATGAGTGGAGTTTAATTTTTTTAATAAGATTTCAAAGCTCTAGTTTTTTTGATTTTTCTTTGTTTCCTCCTTACTCCATGTACCACTCACCATTGTGCTGTTCTGAATTTTCCTGCTACAGATGCTTCTTGAAACGTATTTAGGGGACAATAGGATGCTAATTGGTGCTCTTTCTAATCGTGAAGTTCCCTAAACTGTTGCGTGACGACCTAAAGTAGTAGAGCTGTGGGACTGAGAAAGAAAATATTTTCCAACCGGATAGATGTTCTTTCACTTTCTCTTGTAAATTATAAGGGTTGATGAGTAAAGTGATATGACAGATTTTGGCTCAAAAGTATGTAGCTCATATATCAAGAGTTTAGTTTCTGGATGATCTTTTGATCCTTTCACTTCATGTTGTGGTCGCTGGACTTGACTGTTGCAAATGTAGTGTTGCTGAAAAATTGTCACAAGTGATAACCATATAGAACATTGATTTGAATTACATTGCTAATCAAAATCCACAAACCTTCGATGCAGTGAAGTTGCAAGCAACGAATTGCAACGCTATAATGTATTAGTGTTCATGGATGGGGTAAAGGAGAGAGTGCTTACTAGTTTTCTTTTTCATACATCGAGTAATAATCAGGAACTTTTCATTGTCACATATTTTCTAATATATATAGAATATATTTAATTCTCTAATGAAGCAATCGTTTGTAAAAGGCAATATGAATGCAAATTTTTGTTTGATAAAGCTTTGCTTAGCTCATTGGGAAACTGTTACTAATGTTTTTATTTTGTTCCACTTCTACATTGCTTTGATTGTGGTTCAAGCTAATATGATTGGATTGCACCATCAATTTTTTTAAAAATTCATTCTTCGGATGTAGGTGTCGCTGGCAAGGCCAGGATTTATTGCTGATCCCTAATTGCCGTTGAGAAGGTGGTGAGTTGCTTGCTTGATCTGCTGCAGTCCATGTGCTGTAGGTACTCCTACAGTGCTAATAGGTAGGGAGATGAAGGAACAGTGATATATTTCTGAGTCAGGATGCTGTGCCTTGGAGGGGAACTTGCAGGTGATGGTGTTCCCATGCATCTGCTGTCCTTGTCCTTCTAGGCGATAGGGGTCACAGGTTTGGCAGGTGCTCCTGAAGAAGCCTTGGTGAGCTGCTGCAGTGCATCCTTTAGATGGTATTTCCTTTTATTGGTGGTGGAGGAAGTAAGGGAGTGAATGTTTCATGTGTTGTGTGGGGTGCCAATCAATTGGGTTGCTATGTCCTGGATGGTGTCGAGCTGCTTGAGTGTTGGAGCTGCACTCATCCAGGCACATAAGAGTGTGATGGAATTCACTCTAACTCGAACATTGTAGATGGTGGAAAGGCTTTGAGGGGTCAGGTAAATCACTCGCTGAAGAATACCCAGCCTGTGACCTGCTCTTGTAGTCACAGTATTTATGTGACTGGCCCATTTAAGTTTCTGGTCAACAGCGAACCCAAGGATATTGAGTGGGGTACGGCACTGGTAATGCTGTTGAATGTCATGGGGAGATGGTTTGAGACTCTTGTTGGAGATGGTTGTTGCCTGGCACTTGCGTCACGTGATTGTTATTTGCCACTTTTATCAGCCCAAGGCTGAATATTGTCTAGGTTTTTCTGCAAGTGGGTACAGTCTGCTTCATTCTGTCAGGATCTGCGAATTGAACTGAACGGAGTGCAATCATCCATGAACATCCCTGCCTTTGACCTTAATTTGGAGGGAAGGCCATGGATAAGCAGCTGAATTTGGTGGGGCCTAGGACACTCCCCTAAGGAACTCTTACAGTGATGTCCTGAGGCTGAGATGATTGGCCACCAAAACCACAAACAGGTATGACTAACCTGTGGAGAGATTTTCCCCTGATTTCCATTGACTTCAATTTTGCAAGGGCTCCTTGATGCAAACTTTGGTCAAATGCTGCCTTGATGACGAGGGCAGTCGCTCTTGCCTCACCCCTGGAATTCAACTTTTTTTTAATCCATGTTTTATCTACTGGTTGGAGTCATATTTAGCACAAAGGAAGATGGTTGTGGTTGTTGGAAGCCAATCGTCTCAGCCCCAGGACATTGCTGCAGGAGTTCCTCAGGATTGTGTCCTAGGCCCAACCATCTTCTCCTCCTTCGTCAATGACCACCCCTCCATCATAAGGTTGGAAGTGGGGATGTTTGCTGCTGATTGTTTGATGTTCAGTATCATTCGTAACTCCTCAGATGCTGAAGCAGTTCGTGTCTATGTGCAGCAAGACCTGGACAACATTCAGGCTTGGATTGATAAATAGCAAGTTACATTCACGCCATACAAGTGCCAGGCAATAATATCCAACAAGAGAGAATCCAACCATCTCCCCTTAACATTCAACAGCATTACCATCTCTGAATCCCCTACTTTCAACATCCTGGGGGTTACCATTGACAAGAAACTGAACTGGAGCAGCCACATAAATACTGTGGCTACAAGAGCAGGTCAGAGGCTATGAATTCTGTGGTGAGTAACCCAACTCCTAACTCCCCAAAACCTGTTCATCTACGAAGCACAAGTCAGGAGTGTGTTGAAATACTCTCCATTTGCCTGGATGGGTGCAGCTCCAACAACACTCAGGAAGTTCGACACCATCCAGGGCAAAGCAGCCTGCTTGATCGGCACCCATCTACTACCTTCAACCTTCACTCCCTCCGCCATTGACGCACAGTGGCAGCAGTGTGTACCATATACAAGATGCACTGCAGCAAGGCTCCTACAACAGAACCTTCCAAACCTGTGACCTCTTCCTCCCAAGCAGAACAAACAGATGCTTGGGGAAACCGTCGTCTTCAAGTTTCCCTCCAAGCCACACACCATCCTGACTTGGAACTATATCGCTGTTCCTTCACTGCACTGTTGGTGTACCCGCACCAGATGGACTGCAGCGGTTCAAGAAGGCAGCTCACCATCACTATCACAAGAACAATTACAGCTGGGCAACAAATGCTGGCCTTGCCAGGGACGCCCACATCCCGTGAACCAGAGAAACAAAAATGAACCAATGCTGTAATGAGGTCTGGAGCTGAGTGGTCCTGGCAGAATCTGAACTGAGTGGTGAGTAAGTGCTGCTTGACCACACTGTCGACAACACCATTCATCACTTTGCTGATTGAAAGTGAGCTGATGGGATGGTAATTGGCCAGATTGGATTTGTCTTGCTATTTGTGGACAGACATACCTGGGCAATTTTCCACATTGTCAGGTAGATGTCATTGTTGTAGCTGTACTGGAACAGCTTAGCTGGAGGTGCAGCTAGTCCCAGAGCGCATACCTTCAGTGCCATAGCTGGGATGTTGTCAGGGCCCATAGCCTTTGCTGTATCCAGTGCGCTCAGCCATTTCTTTATGACATGGAATTAATCAAATTTGCTGAAGGCTGGCTTCTGTAAGGTGGGGCCTCTGCAGATGGATCACCTGCTCAACGCTTCTGGCTAAAGATTTAAAAAAATATTCTTTCCTGGTTGTAAATTCCCCAGCCTTATCTTTTGCACTTGTGTTGGGCTGCACCATCAGTGAAGATGGGGATATTCATGGAGTCGTCTTCTGTTTGGACAATTAAACCACTTTCATGACTGGTTGTGACAAGACTGCAGAGCTTTGATCTGATCCGTTGGTTGTGGTATGGCATAGCTCTGTCGATGGCATGCTACTGCCACTGTTTAGAATGCATGTAGTATGTGTTGCAGCTTGACCAGTTGGCAGCTCATTCTCAGGTATGCCTGGTGCTGCTGCTGGCATACTAGAACAAAGAACAAAGAAAATTACAGCACAGGAACAGGCCCTTCGGCCCTCCAAGCCTGCGCCGATCCAGATCCTCTATCTAAACATGTCGCCTATTTTCTAAGGGTCTGTATTTCTTTGCTTCCTGCCCATTCATGTATCTGTCTAGATACATCTTAAAAGACGCTATCGTGCCCGCGTCTACCACCTCCACTGGCAACGCGTTCCAGGCACCCACCACCCTCTGCGTAAAGAACTTTCCATGCATATCCCCCCTAAACCTTTCCCCTCTCGCTTTGAACTCGTGATCCCTAGTAATTGAATCCCCCACTCTGGGGAAAACGCTTCTTGCTATCCACCCTGTCTATACCTCTCATGATTTTGTACACCTCAATCAGGTCCCCCCTCAACCTCCGTCTTTCTAATGAAAATAATCCTAATCTACTCAACCTCTCTTCATAGCTAGCGCCCTTCATACCAGGCAACATCCTGGTGAACCTCCTCTGCACCCTCTCCAAAGCATCTACATCCTTTTGGTAATGTGGCGACAAGAACTGCACGCAGTATTCCAAATGTGGCCAAACCAAAGTCTTATACAACTGTAACATGACCTGCCAACCCTTGTACTCAATACCCCGTCCGATGAAGGAAAGCATGCCGTATGCCTTCTTGACCACTCTATTGACCTGCGTTGCCACCTTCAGGGAACAATGGACCTGAACACCCAAATCTCTCTGTACATCAATTTTCCCCAGGACTTTTCCATTTACTGTATAGTTCACTCTTGAATTGGATCTTCCAAAATGCATCACCTTGCATTTGCCCTGATTGAACTCCATCTGCCATTTCTCTGCCCAACTCTCCAATCTATCTATATTCTGCTGTATTCTCTGACAGTCCTCTTCACTATCTGCTACTCCACCAATCTTAGTGTCGTCTGCAAACTTGCTAATCAGACCACCTATACTTTCCTCCAAATCATTTATGTATATCACAAACAACAGAGGTCCCAGCACGGATCCCTGTGGAACACCACTGGTCACACGTCTCCATTTTGAGAAACTCCCTTCCACTGTTACTCTCCGTCTCCTGTTGCCCAGCCAGTTCTTTATCCATCTAGCTAGTACACCCTGGACCCCATGCGACTTCACTTTCTCCATCAGCCTACCATGGGGAACCTTATCAAACGCCTTACTGAAGTCCATGTATATGACATCGACAGCCCTTCCCTCATCAATCAACTTTGTCACTTCCTCAAAGAATTCTATTAAGTTGGTAAGACATGACCTTCTCAGCCGTGTCCCTGAGCTCCCACATTGAGCAAGAGGAGCATAACACGGGTCTGAGATCTCCTGCCATTTTTAATCTTAAGCTTAACTTAGTTTTAACTTAGATAAATGAAAAAGGAACGAAAAGTTTTTACCAATCACACGAAAAAAAAATAAATAGAAAAAGCCTTACCTTATCTGCACACCACTGAGTCCTTTTTTTTTTTTGGTTAGAGGAGGAGGGTGGGTGGGAGACACGACAGGTGTAGTGTCTCGGGTTCAGCCGCTGCCCAAATATATAGGACTCACTTACCCAGCTGCCACCTCGCTCTCCCTGTCGCCGCTGCAAAAAGAAACTGCCGAAACCAAAAGGTAAGTTTATATAAGTTGTAAACTCACTTACCCAGCTGCCACCTCGGTCTCCCTGTTGCCGCTGCAAAAAGAACTCTCCACTCCTCAGTAAACCAGGGTTGATCTCCTGGCTTGTTGGTAATGGCAGAGTGAGGGATATGCCAGGCCATGAGATTACAGATTGTGGTGGGATACAGTTCTGCTGCATCTCATGGATTCTTACTTTTGACCTGTTCTTAAGCTTCCCATTTTAGCACAGTGGTAGTGCCACACAACACGATGGAAGGTGTCCTCAATATGAAGGTGGGATTTTGTCTCCACAAGGGCTGTGCAGTGATACTCCTACCAATACTGTCAAGGATAGATGCGTCTGCAACATGTAAGTTGGTGTGGATATGGTCAAGTAGGTCTTTCCCTCATTTTGGCTTCTCTCATCATCTACTGCAAGCCCAGTCTGACAGCTATGTCCTTCAGGCCCCGTTTAGCTTGGTCAGTAGTGGTACTGCCGAGCCACTCTTGGTGATGGACATTGAAGTTCCCACTGAGAGTACTTAACCTCTAGTAATGTGACAAATTGAGAACTGCTATGCCCTGTGGATGGTAATTGTTCCTTCTGTGTTGTCTCAAAAATGTGGCCAAAACACACAGTATTAAAAGCAGTGTAAATCTTTCTGTTTCTCTATGCTGCCAGAATTCACCCTGTGTACTGTTCTAATTTCCAGAGCAAGAGAAGGGCATCCAGGCCCTTAAGTTTGTGCAGAGGAGAATAATAAGGCTGATCCTTAGTGTAAGAGTAATCAACTAAAATAGGGTTGTTTAATCTAGAAATGAGGTACTTAATGGAATAAAAAAAGTCTTCTGATTTAGGATTTATGGTGATCTGGACATTGTCTGTATTCCCTTCCATTTCAGGATTTTTTCCCACAAACACATGAAATATAGTATTTGAGAACACTTCTGAATTTGCTATGTCTGCAAGTATGATGGGCAGCTGATATTTTGTCTGACTCCAAGTTGTTAGTGTGATTCAACTACACAAAAATAATGTAGTCCAGTTATAATGACTTTTTTGTGGTATTGAGTTGTTAATCTTGGAAGGCTTTATTCAGACATAAGTAAATGGGAAATATTTACACGTAATTGACTTTAAATTTGATTTTGGTATTTGAATTTAAAATGACACATTTTTACTCTTGCTGTTCACAAGTCACGTTGTCACAAAGGGGTTGGAGTGGGAGATGTCATGGGGACTTGATCGTGCCTATAAGGAAATCCACATAACTTGACTGGAAATGCTCGTGATTTTTAATGGCAGTGCCTGTTGGTGATAACAGGCCTTCAGTCAGCCCTCACTGCATACAGGATCAGGAACTCAGCAGAATTGGTACTCAAACCTACCAGTACAGTGGATTTTTGTGTTTTTGAAAGTGTCCTTTTTGTTTTTGCGAGGACTAAGAATGGAAATGATTTGTTGGTCCTGATTAGGAAAATACATTACATAGGTTGAAAGCTGTGTGCTCATATAACAAATGTGATGTATTAAAGTCTAAATATGAAATTTTAAGTAATTTAAAGACTTCAGAAAATTGAGTAGTTGAATAACGTATTCATCAGGTGTGTGCATATGTAATAAGGCAGTGCCTCTATCACATTAGTAACCAGGTGGTAGATATGTCAACGTCTTGATACCAGTTATCTTTCTCGAGTTGAAATCTAAATTGAAAAATAAAAAGTATATGACATTGTTCTGACTTGCATAAAATTTCTATATTTTCAATATAAACATTAATGACACTCCATTATTGTGCCTTACTGATGTTTTTTGAGGTTATGAGCAGATGTTTTAAAATTGTGTTTATTATTTGCCTGGTCTGAGTTCCAAGTGCGTACAGGTATAATCCTTTATTTTGTGAAATTATATGAACTTTGCACAATACTACAGTGACTTGAGAAAATGGGCTATGAAATGAATTATGTTGAAAGCCATGTAATTAAAAGTTCTTCATCTTTGTGGTAATTCAGTAGCATACACATTGTGATATTGTTTATAGTCCTATAGTACAAAATCACCTTTCCCAGATTGTCTTGTTGGTCTCATTTTTGAGATTGAGGGTGTTGAAATTTTGTGGGGGGGAAAATGCTTTTCTCCTGATATTCGACATGATCTCGAAGTTTTGAACACTAAAGCAACTAAAATTTGTACATATTGTAAGTCCTGTGGTATGCACTTCCTGCCCATATAAGCTTATTTCCTGTGACACAATTGATGTGCTATGTTTTTGTCAATATTTCGTAATGGCAAAACCTTATTGCAGCATGTCAACATTTTATAAAGAAAGAAAGGCTTGCATTTATGTAATGCCTTTCACAATCACAGGACTTCCCAAAGCATTTTACAGCCAATGTGAAATATAATCATTGTAGGATATGCTGCAGCCAATTTGCATACAGAAAGTACCTACAAACAGCAATGAGATAATGAGTTAGTGATTTTTGGTTGAGGAATAAATGTTGCCCAGGGCACTGACTCAAAAGATAGCACCTTTGACAGGACAACACACTCTCCGTACTAAACTAAAATGTCAGTCTCGATCTTGTGTTCGGGTCTGGAGACTTGAACCCACAACTTTTGTGGCTAACACTGGCAATAATGACAAAAAGATATGTCAACTTTTTTTTATAATAGAGAAAAGCCTATCGCTGAGCCATGTTGTAGTTTCAGGCCTCCCACTAGTGGTAGCATTTTGATACAAGTTGTCTGGGTTCACCCACTCTTGTTTTATCCAGTTGTTTATTTTTTCCTTTCAATTTAAATTAATCACTTGGACTATTTTCATTTGTGGTAGGTAGATCTAAATCTATGGTCTATCCGTGACTCTTATTTGCTTAACTTGGTGGTAAGCTTGAGGCTGTATTACTTGGGCCTTGTGCTCCACTTGCTGCATTGTGGAAGAACAACCCCCAACTCTACCCTGCATTTAATAGGAAACTTCCTTGCCAATTTTCCTAATGGCAGTCGATGTACTGAATTTTTTGAAGATGAGAAATCCATATCAAACACCTAAAATTTGTACAGTAAAATGAGATTTAACTGTTAAATGACTTGGCAAACTCCAAGGCCTTTTTCTTTTTAACCCTTAATAGACATTTTTTAAGTATCTTACCAAACTAACATTTTTTCCTACCTCATCAAGCTTTGGTGTTTTTCGAGTCACTGCAGACAAGTCGCCAGGACCTGATGGCCTACATCCAAGGGTTTTAAAGGATGTGGCTGCAGAAATGGTGGAGGCATTGGTAGAAATATTCCAGAACTGACTGGATTCCGGGGGGTCCCAGCAGATTGGAAAACCGCTAATGTGCCACCCCTGTTCAAGAAGGAAGGGAGACAAAAAGCAGGAAACTTTGGGCCAGTCAGCCTAAGGTCGGTCATTGGGAAAATGCTAGAGTCCATTATTAAGGAAGAAATAGCGGGACATTTAGAAAAGCTTAACGCAATCAAACCGAGTCAACGTGGTTTTGTGAAAGGGAAATCATGATTGACAAATTTGTTAGAGTTCTTTGAGGATATATCAAGCAGAGTTGATAAAGGGAAACCAGTAGATGTAATGTATTTGGATTTCCAGAAGGCATTCGATAAGGTGCCACATAAAAGATTATTGCACAAGATAGGAGCTCACGGTATTGGGGGTAATGTATTAGCATGGATCGAGGATTGGTTAACACACAGAAGGCAGAGAGTCGGGATTAATGGGTCTTTTTCAGGTTGAAAGACGTAATTAGTGAAGTGCCACAAGGATCAGTTCGAGGGCCTCAATTATTTACTATCTATATTAATGACTTGGAAGAGGGGGCAGAGTGTGATATATCCAAATTTGCTGATACAAAAATAGATGGGGGGGCATGTTGTGATGAGGACATAAGGAATCTGCAAGGGGATATAGATAGGTTGAGTGAGTGGGCAAAAACTTGGCAGATGGAGTTTAATGTAGGAAAGTGTGAGGTCATACACTTCGGTAGGAAGAATCAAAAGGCAGATTATTATTTAAATGGAGAGAAACTCCAAAAATGTGCAGCACAGCGGGATCTGGGTGTTATTGTGCATGAACCACAAAAAGTTAGCATGCAGGTGCAGCAAATAATTAAGAAGGCAAATGGAATTTTGGCCTGTATTGCTAGGGGGTTGGAGTTTAAAAATAGGGAAGTCTTGTTACAATTGTGCAGGGTGTTGGTGAGGCCGCAGCTGGAGTACCATGTACAGTTTTGGTCCCCGTATTTAAGAAAGGATATACTAGCATTGGAGGCAATTCAAAAGAGATTCACTAGGCTGATTCCTGGGATGAAGGGGTTGACTTAACAAGAACGGCTAAACAGGTTAGGCTTTTATTCATTAGAGTTTAGAAGAATGAGGGGTGATCTGATTGAAATGTACAAGATTCTGAGGGGTCTTGACAGGGTAGATGTTGAGAAGATGTTTCCACTAGTGGGGAGTCTCGAGCTAGGGGACATGGTTACAGAATAAGGGGACACTCATTTAAAACTGTGATGCAAAGGAATTTCTTCTCTGAGGGTAGTGAATGTCTGGAATTCTCTGCCCCAGAGAGTTGTAGAGGCTAGATCACTGAATGTATTTAAAGAGAAGGGAGCTAGAGTTTTGAAATATCAGGGAGTTGAGGTCTATGAGGAGCTGGCACGAAAGAGGAGTTGAGGTCTGGGACAGATCAGCCATGATCTTATAGAATGGCTGGGCAGGCTTGAGGGGCTGAATGGCCTACTCCTGCTCCTGTTTCTTATGTTCCTATGCAGGTGGTACAATAGAATTTACAAAGAGTGGAGGATTACTATAGTCATGGGGATTGTAGAACTGTATTTCTTTGTTTTTTGTTCATGAGATGTGGTTGTCACTGGCAAGGCCAGCATTAATTGCCCTTGAGAAGGTGGTGGTGAGCCATCATCTTCAACTGTTCCACTCCATGTGCTTTAGGTAGGGAGTGCCTGGATCCTGGATTTGACCCAGTAGTAATATATTTACAAGTCAGCAAGGTGTATGACTTGAAGGTGAATTTACAAGTGGTGGTGTTCCCAAGCGCCTTCTACTCTTGTTCTGTTAGGCGAGAGCAGTCACTGATTTGGAAGGTGCTGCCAAAGAAGCCTTGAAGAATTGCTGTAGAGCCTCTTGTAGATGGTACACACTGCAGCCATGGTTCACCAGTGCTGGAGAGAATGAATGCTTAAGGTGGTGGATTGGGATAAGTGGAAAGTATTCCATTACACTTAACTTATGCCTTGTGATGGTGAAAAGGCTTTGGGGATTAGGGAGGTGAATTACTCGCAGATTACCCAGCCTCTGACCTGCTTTTGTAGCCACAGTATTTATTTGGCTTGCCCAGTTATTTTTTTTCTGTCAGTGGTGTCCACCAGGATGTTGATAGTGGGGCATTCAGCTATGGTAATGCCATTAGAGTCATAGTGTTATACAGCAAGTAGTTAGACACTTTCTGTTGGAGATGGTCATTGTTTGACGCTTGTGTGGCACAAATCTTACTTGCTACTTATCAGCCCAAAACTGAGTGATGTCCAGGTCTTGCTGCATGTGAGAATGGACTGCTTCATTTGTCTCAGCTGCAAATGGTACTGAATACTGCAGTGAGCATTATCATCCCCACTTCTGACCTTATGTTGGAGGAAGGCCATTGATGAAGCAGCTGAAGATGGTTGGGCCTAGGACATTGTCCTGAGGAATTCCTGCAGCAATGTCCTGTGGCTCAGATGATTGGCCTTCACTTATGACCACCATCTTCCTTTCTGCTAGGTATGACTGCAGCCAATAGAGAGATTCTTACCCCCCCCCCCCCCCCCTACCCCCAGCGATTCTCAATAACTTCAATTTTACTTGGGCTGCTTGGTCCCATACCCGATCAAATGCTGCCTTGATGTCATGGGCAGAGACTCCCACCTCACCTGGAATTCAGCTCTTTTGTCCACAGTTGAACCAAGTTTGTATGAGGTCTGGAGCTGATTGGTACTCATGAAGTCCAAACTGTGTATCGGTGAGCCAGTTATTGGTGAGTATTGCTTGCAAACACTGTTGATGACACCTTTCATCACTTTGCTGCTGATGTGAGATTAGACTGGTGGGGTTGTAATTGGCCAGATTGGATTAGTCTTGCTTTTTGTGAACTCGATAAACAATATCCCAAGGAATCTGAAGGTTTAATAAAATATTTAAAACTAGATAATGGAAGTATGAGGTATTGAAGAATTCAAATGCTGTATAATTAAATATGCATAACCAGCAATATTCATCATAGGGTAAATTCCTTTTTGTTTAGCTATTGGAGCCATTTGCATTGACAGGTCAGAGAGGTGGAATTTATCACATTGTCCTTCTCCACCCGTCTTTGGTCTCTTATGCTGATTAGAGCAAGACTGAATCTTTGCCACACAAAATTCCACAACTCAGTGCATTGTTGAATTTGAAAACCATTTAGCTTTTAACATGTCTTTTGAAGATGGAATTCTGATGATTTGGGAGAATGCTTATAGATGGATTGCAGGGTAAATGGGTAATGCTTAACAATATTACACTTCAAACATATGAGAGCTCAACTGTTTATTATATATACAGAAAGAGACCATTTGGCCCATCATGCAAGTACCAGGTCTGTGCTAGAGCATTTAAAGTCACTTATATAATGGGAGACCCAAAACTGTATATAATAAATCTGGGTCTAACAGTTGTTTTGTAAAAATTTGTTACTTGTTTACCTTTTTGTTTTTACACTCTGTGCCTCTTTAGAAAACCCAAAATGCTTGTTGGCCTTGAATTTATTTACTTGCAAGTGTAAGTAAATATATCTGAACCTCTCTGGCTTCCTTCAGTGCCTTGTTGTTTAATTGTATACTCCCATTCCTTGTTCCTCTTCCCAAAATTATAAGCTCACACTTAATCTACTTGCATATGTCACCTATCTAATTATTCTGCTAACCTGTCTTTAACAGTCAATACTGTTTGCTAATCTCCCTAAATTTGTCATCAAAACTTAAAAATGTACTCCATTGGTCTAAATCAAAATAATTTATATATGGTGAGAGCAAACATCGACCAAGCAGTAACCCTGGCATATACCATTTCCAGCCCATCACCAATCTGAGCAGCACCAATTTATCCTAATTTTGTTTCCTGTCTATCAATTAACTTTCTATCCATGGCTGCCATGTTTTCTCATGCAACACATATGCCTGATTTTTTTCTAAAGCCACTTGAAATATCTTATTACCTTTAAAAAAAAAAAAATCATACACATTGCATCCCTTTTATCAAATTGGTCATTTAAAAAAACACATTTGGCAAGCATTATTTACTTTTAACATATCAATGTTGCTGTCATTGATTAGCCCATGTATTTCTAAGTGCTTTCTAATTTCATCTCAATGATTCTGTCAACAACTGATGTTAGATATTGGTGTAGAGTTACCCGGCTTATTCTTTTCTCCTTTCTTGAAGAAAAGTCCCATGGCAAAATGTTCATATTTACTGAGGATTGAAAAATTGGGGCCAGAACTTTTGCTAAATCCTGTACGGCTTCTTTCAAAAGCCTAGGGTGCATGCTATCAGGGCTCAGTGACTTATCCACCTTGAGTTTTGCTATTTTTAAAAATCATTTCCTTTTGTATAATTGCTTTATATCTTCCTCTAGTACATTTCTGCAACTAGTTGCAAAAATCAACGAAAATATCGTCCCTGAGCTACACAAGAGGCTGGAGTTAAAAAGCAGAGTGGCATGGTGGTAGAAGGCTGGAGGAGGTTGGAGATATTGAGTGAAAAAACTAACCCCCTATTCACTTACAACTGCACTTTCAAAATCTCGACTATCTGGCCAGAACTGGACATAATACTCTAGTTGAGCCCAAACCAGTATTGTATACAAGTTTAGCATAACTTCCTTACTTTTGTACTCTATGTCCCTGTTAATAAAGCTGGGATGCTGTATGCTTTATTAACCACTTTCTCAACCTGTCCTGCCACCTTCAATGATTTATGCACATGTGCACTCAGGTCCCTCTGCCCCTACACCCCTTTAGAATTGTACCCTTTATTATGTTATTGTGCAGTGTTCTTCCTCCTAAAATGAATCACTTCACACTACTCTGCATTAAATTACATCTGCCACTTGTACGCCCATTTCACCAACTGTCTCTGACCTTTTGCAGTTCTACACTATCCTCACTGTTCACAATGCTTCTAAGTTCTGTATCATCTGCAAATTTTGAAATTGTGCCCTGTACACCAAGGTCTAGTTCATTAAAATATATCAGGGCCCTAACACCGATCCTTGGGGAACTCCACTACAAACCTTCCTTCAATCCAAAAAACATCCATTAACCATTACTGTTTCCTCTCACTAGACCAATTTCGTATCCATATTGCTACCGTTCCCAATAAAAAATCAGTCCCTCGCCGTTCCCCCGATATGGCCCTTATCTACGCTCCCTCACTCCAAGGGATGCAGACTTGAAAGGATATGGCGGACAGCTGGTTTAACCATCCACCGCCAGATCTGGCTGGACCACTTAAAACACTATTGGGTCCAGCTGTCATCTGCTAAAACTGCTCACTATTCCAGTATCATTTGGAATGCAAAGATAACCTGTGCTGCTTTTCTCTACTGCAAACGGTCATCTTGAACTCCTTTCCCCATCCCCTCCACCCTCCCCTCCAACAATAAGTGTGAGGAGCTAATGGACTTTTCTGTCATTAAAATAGAGACTATCCGATCAGCTGCCTCTGCCACGTCCATCCCTTCCACTAGTCCACCTGGCCCTGGCCAAACTTCCTATAATGTTCCCCTCACCCGAGCCCTGAACTTGCATCTTTCTCTAGTTTCTCTCCTATCTCCCATCATGCTTTCTCTGAGTTCATCTTGTCCATGCGATCCAACTCCTGTTCCCTTGATCCTATTCCCATTAAACTGCTGGTCCCATGTTAGCCAATATTGTTAACGGTTTTCTCTCCAGGTGTTGGTCCCCTCTCCTTTAATCTGCCGTCATCATGTCTCTCCTCAAAAATCCAATCTTGACCCCAGCGTCCTTGCAAACTACTGTCCCATCTCCAACCTCCCTTTCCTCTCCACAGTCCCTGAACGTGTTTGTTGCATCCTGAATCCATTCCCATCTTTCCTGGAACTCTGTTTGAATCCCTCTAATCAGGTTTCTGTCCCTGCCACAGTACCGAAACAGCTCTTATCAAAGTCACAAATGGCATCCTATGTGACGGTGACAAAGGTGAACTTGCCCTCTTCGTCCTTCCCGACCTGTCTGCAGCATTTGACATGATTGACCCCATCCTCCTCCTCCAATGCTTCTCCATTGTCATCCACTTGGGTGAGACTGCTCTCGCCTGATTCCATTCTTACGTATCTGATCGTCGCCACGGAATCACTTGCAATGGCTTCTCGTCCTGCTCCTGCGCCATTACATCTGGTGTCCCCCAAGGATCTATCCTTGACCACCCCCCCTCCCATTTCTCGTCTACATGCTGTCACTCAGCGAAATCATCCAAAAACATGGCATTAGTTTTCACATGTATGCTGACAACACTCAGCTCTACCTCACCATCACTTCTCTTGAGTCCTTCACTGTTGCTAAGTTATCAGACTGCTTATCTGACATCCAGTACTGGATAGCAGAAATTTTCTCCAATTAAATGTTAAGAAGACTGAAACCATTGTTTTCGGTCCCCACTCCAAACTCCGTTCCCTGGCTACTGACTGCATCTCTCCCTCTGGCAACAATCTGAGATTAAGCCAGTTTGTTCGCAAACTAGTCACATTTGACCCCAAGGTGAGCTTCCAACCTCGTATTCGTGCCATTGCCTAAGACCATCTATTTCCACCTCCGTAACATCACCCAGATTCGCCCCTGTTTCAGCTCATCTATTGCTGAAACCCTTATTCATGCCTTCATTACTTCTAGACTTGGCTATTCCAATGCACTCCTGGCTGGTTTCCCATATTCTGCCCTCCGTAAACTTGAGGTCATTCAAAACTTTACTGTCCGTGTCTTTACTTGGACCAAGTCCCGTTTCACTATTACCTCTGTGCTCACTGACCTACATTTGCTCCTGGTCAAGCAGTATCTTGATTTTAAAATACTCATCCTTGTTTTCAAATCTCTATGGCCTTGCCCCTCTTCAAACCCCACAATCCTCCAAGATATCTGCGCTCCTCTAATTATGACCTCTTGTGCATCTCTGATTTTACTCGTTTTCATCATTGGCAACCATGCTTTCAGTTGCCTAGGCCCCAAGGTCTGGAATTCCCTCCCTATACCTCTCTGCCTCTCCACCTCCCTTTCTTCCTTTAAGACATTCCTTAAAACCTACCCTTTTGACAAAGCTTTTGGTCATCTGACCTATTATCTCCTTATGGGGCTCGGTGCCATATTTTGTTTCATAATGCTCCTGAAAAGCATCATGGGATGTTATATTGCGTTAAATGTGCTATGTAAATATAGGAGGGGGAATAATGATCGCAGACTTTAGGAGGGTTGTAGATTGAGATTTATTGGAATAGGCAAGTCTGGAGGTCATGAAGGAATAATATGAACATACGAACATATGAATTAGCAGAAGTAGGCCACGGCCCCTCGAGCCTACTCCGCCATTCAATCGGATCATGGCTGATGTGATTGTAACTTCAACACCGCATTACCGCCTACCGCCAATAACCTTTCACCCCCATGCTTATCAAGAATCTATCTACCTCCGCCTTAAAAATATTCAGAGACTCTGCCTTTTGAGGAAGAGTTTTCCAAAGACGCACGACCCTCAGAGAAAAAATTTCTTCTCAAGTTCGTCTTTAATGGGCGACCCCTATTTTTAAAAGGTGACCCCTAGTTCTAGATTCTCCCACAAGAGGCAACATCCTTTCCACATCCACCCTGTCAAGACCCCTCAGAATTTTATATATGTTTCAATCAAGTCACCTCTTACTCTTCTGAACTGCAGCAGATACAAGCCTAGCTTGTCCAACCTTTCCTCATAAAACAACCCGCCCATCCCATTATTAGTCTAGTAAACCTTCTCTGAACTTCCAAGGCATTTACATCCTTCCTTAAATAAGGAGACCAATACTGTACACAGTACTCCAGATGTGGTATCGCCAATGCCCTGTCTAGCTGAAGCCATAATCTCCCTACTTTTGTATTCAGTTCCCTTCACAATAAATGATAACATTCTCTTAGCTTTCCTAATTGCTGTACCTGCATACTAACCTTTTGTGATTCATGCATTAGGGCACTATTTAGATAATATGCTTTTTTATTCTTCCTGCCAAAATGGACAATTTCACATTTTCCCACATTATACTCCATTTGCCAAATCTTTGTCCATTCATTTAATCTATCTGTATCCCTTTGTAGGCTCATGTGTCCTCTTCACAAGTTACTTTCCTATCTGTCATCAGCAAATTTAGCAACCATACCTTCGGTCCCTTCATCCAAGTCATTTTATATAAATTGTAAAAAGTTGAGGCCCCAGCACATATCCCTGTGGCACACTACTCGTTAGATCTTGCCAACTAGAAAATGACCCATTTATGCCTACTCTTTGTTTCCTGTTAGCTAGCCAATCTTCTATACATGTCAGTATGATATCCCCTACACCATGAGCTTTTATTTTCCGCAATTATCTTTGATGTGGCACCTTATCAAATGCTTTCTGGAAATCTAAGTACAGTACATCCACCTTTATCCACAGCACATGTTACTTCAAAGAACTTCAATAAATTGGTTAAATATGATTTCCCTTTCACAAAACCATGTTGACTCTGCTTGATTATCTTGAATTTTTCTAAATACCCTGCTATAACTTGCTTAATAGCTTCTAACATTTTCCCTACAACAGATGGTAAGCTAACTGGCCTACGGTTTCCTGCTTTCTTTCTCCGTCCCTTTTTGAATAAAGGAGTTACATTGGCTATTTTCCAATCTAACGGAACCTTCCCTGAATCTGGGGAATTTTGGAAAATCAAAACCAACACATCAACTATCTCACTATATCACTAGCCACTTCCTTTAAGACCCTCGGTTGAAGTCCATCAGGACCCAGGGACTTGTCAGCCCGCAACTCCAACAATTTGTTCAGTGCCACTTTCCCAGGTGATTGTAATTTTCTTGAGTTCCTCCCTCCCTTCCATTTCCTGATTTACAGCTATTTCTGGGATGTTACTTGTATCCTTAATAGTGAAGGTCGATGCAAAATATCTGTACAATTCATCTGCCATCTCCTTATTTTCCCTTATTAATTCCCCAGACTCACTTTCTATAGGACCAATGATCACTTGGTTAACTTTTTTTTTAAATATCTGTAGAAACCCTTACAGTCTTTATATTTCTTGCCAGCTTTCTCTTGTACTCAAATTTTTCCCTCCTTATTAATCTTTTAGTAGTTCTTTGCTTTTTATATTCTGTCCAATAGTCTGACCTGCCACCCATCTTTGCGCAATTATATGCTTTTTCTTTAAGTTTGATATTATCTTTAACTTTTTTAGTTAACCATGGATGGTGGGTCCTCCCCTTGAAATTTTTCTTTCTCGTTGGAATATATCTATTCTGTGTATTCTGAAATATCCCCTTAAATGTCTGCCACTACATCTCTATTGATGGTTTCAGCAGCAGATGGATAGAGATGAAAGTAGGTGGTCTTTGTGATGGAGATAATATTGGGTTGGTCAAATAGGATGCTGAGATTATAAACCGTCCAGTTCAAACTAAGACAGTGGCTAGGGTGGGAATTGGTGGCCAAGGTCTTTATGATCTGTTGTTTCCCACTTCAGTTTTTTTTACTTCAATAGGTGGTGAGTGCCTGGAACTTGCTGCCAGGGGAGGTGGTGGAAGCAGGTACGATAGCGACGTTTAAGAGGCATCTTGACAAATACATGAATAGGATGGGAATAGAGGGATACGGACCCCGGAAGTGCAGAAGGTTTTAGTTTAGGCAGGCATCATGATCGGCGCAGGCTTGGAGGGCCGAATATTCTGTTCCTGTGCTGTACTGTTCTTTGTTAATATCACTTTCTTGTTCTTCCATTTCCTACTAACATGGTAAATCTTATTAGCCAATTGAGTAATGTTACCATTGTTCAGATTGGAACATAGCAAATGTGAAGTCTTATCTATTATTTGAGCAAATTTTAATTGAATTTAGAAAAGTCTGCTTCTGCGATGGGAAGAGGAACTTCAATTAATTTTGACATTTCTTTTCAAATCATCTATCGTCATCCAAGGCTAAGTAAGTACAATGAAGTAGGACAAGATTCTGTTATAAAAGGAGAAATGCTGGAGATGCTCAGCAGGTCAGACAGCATCTGTGGAGAGAGAAACAAAGTTAATGCTTCTGATGACTTTTCATCACAACTGGAAAATGTTAGAGGGAGAACAGGCAAGGGGGGGGGGTGGGGTGGTGGGGGAGAACAAAAGGGAAGGCCTGTGGAAGGCAGGAGAGATTAAATAACAGGGGATGATGATGCAAGGCAAAAGGGTTGCTTATGGGGCAAGTTAAAGAAGGAAAAAATGGGTGGTGTAAATGGGAATAACAGAACCATTACCAAGAGCTGCCATCCGAAAATAAATGGTGGTGGTGGTTATGATCTGAAATTATTGAATTCAATCCAGAAGGCTGTAAAGTGCCTGATCAAAAAATGAATTATTGTTCCACAAATTTACGTTGAGCTTTTTTGGAACAGTATAGAAGGTCGAGGTCAGAGTGGGAGTGGAGCGGAGAATTAAAATGGAAGACAACCAGAGGCTTGAGGTTGCTCTTGTGGACTGAATGAGGTGTTTTACGTTGGCTCCCAGCCTCCCCTTCTCCAAATTTAACATTTTCATCCATGGCCTCATCACTCAATATCTCTAACCTCCTCCAGCCCTATACTACCATCCCACTCTGCTTTCTGACTCCATCTTCTTGTGTAGCTCAAGGAGGTGTTCTTAAGTAAAAACACAGAGTCCTCAATGCTCAGCAAGTCTGGCAGTATCTGTGGAGAGAGAAACAGAGTTAATGCTTCAGGTCTGTGACCTTTCATCAGAACAGTGCAAAAGACAAAATGATCATTGTGACAAGTAGAAGCAGTGGGGCTATCCTGAGGGTGAGAAGCCGAAGCAAATATTTACTACTTGAGATATCTAAATTTGCTTCTCCTTTTGAGCAGAGTTTTAGGTATATCTGCTTTATGATGGTACTGATTTAGCATTTATAACCATAAACTGAAATAACCAATTGGCATCAATCTAGTCTCTATCATAAGCAGAATACTAGATATACCAAAGAATGAGATTATTTATACAGCAATTGAGGGTTTAATGGATGACTTAGTTCTTGTTCTGCAAGTTTAAATATTGTAGCTTTAGACTATCGCTGCAGCCAGGTTTTGATCCCTCTATACTCAAAGCAATCACCAAAGAGCCAACATTGGCATGATGGGCCAAATGGTCTCCTGTGTTGTATCATTCTATGATTCTACGAATCAGTTCACCCATTTCAACTCGTTAATTGGTAATCCTTCTGAAATAGAAACATTGGCCCCAACATTGGTGGGAAGGGTGCAGGTGAGGCTGAAAAGAGCAGGAGCTCATTAACGTTTTGTGTGTTCGTCTCCTGCCTGGCAGCCAGCCAAATGGATAGCCTGTCCAGCGGACGAGGGGGGACACTATTCTCAGGAAGCCACAGCCGGGCACCCTTGGACAGTCCCTGGTGATCAGGAGGGGAGAGAGGCCTGCTAGTGGGAGGTCGGGGATGGTGGGTTGGGGGATGTTTGCAGTTGGGGCTGGGGAAGCCAAAGGCACCCTTGAAGGGACTGGGGGAATCGCTGTTCCTCCTGACCCTCAAGGACTGCTAAAAGAGGCACTTTACTTTGGAGAGCGGCACAGTGGCGCAGTGGTTAGCACAGCAACCTCACAGCTCCAGCGACCCGGATTCAATTCTGGGTACTGCCTGTGTTGAGTTTGCAAGTTCTCCCTGTGTCTGCGTGGGTTTCCTCCGGGTGCTCCGGTTTCCTCCCACAGCCAAAAGACTTGCAGGTTGATTGGTAAATTGGCCATTATAAATTGCCACTAGTATAGGTAGGTGGTAGGGGAATACAGGGACAGGTGAGGATGTGATAGGAATATGGGATAGTGTAGGATTAGTATAAAAGGGTGTTTAATGGTCGGCACAAACCCGGTGGGCCGAAGGGCCTGTTTCAGTGCTGTATATCTAAATCTAAAAAATCTAAAAGTTCATGCATTCGTTTCACTGCAGTGTTTCCCAATCCATGTTGTACCGGTAAATGTTAAATTGGGCCTCTAATTGCACTGTGGGAGCCCAGTTTAAATATGTTAATTAAATGTCCTGCCTCTGCAAGGAGGGGCACTTGACACCCTGATATCTGCTGCTGTTTTTAAAAAAAAAAATGGTGGCATGCTGTGTGTGGTGGACTGGAGTCGAGCTATGTCAATTTCACTTTTTAATTTCCTCCCGCCTGTTGGGGTTATTATCGAGGTCATTTTGTGTCTCTACAAGAAAGAATTAGAGATGTTGGCTACAGACCAATATCGCTACTGCAAATTGTAAACAAGCTCATAGTGAATATCTCATTAGACTATCTCAATCACTGGGTGCTAACTGATCACCACTCTGACTTCAGAATACGTGGGTCAATGTAGAATAATTGGATCACCGTAGATGGTATTTGTAATGTTATTGCTGTAAGACCTGGAGTCCACCACGGCAGTATATTTGGTTCAGTGCTGCTTCTCATCTCATCTGGGATCAGTGATCTGATGGAGACTGCTTGTGAAAGAAAAGGAAGAGCCCTGAGATGCTCTTGCATATTTTATCCCAATAACTGGCATAAGAGTACTATTGACAGATTCTGGAACAATTTTCATGTCCTCATGCTGATGGTATGTAGTTAAGAGAAGAAAGATTTGATGTCCTTTACCAAAAATAATCAAACATAAGTATTTGGAAATATGTACTGGTTAACTGTAAAGCTGAATGAACTTAAAATTTCAGTTTTTCGTGATTTTTCAATATAGTTAGAGTATAAAGATTATGTCCATTTAGAACAGAATGCAAACATAAATTATCTTAATTTCTGTCATTATAATTGGCATTGCATCTTTTTACATTATGCTTGTGTTTTAGTCTTTTGGTGGCATTTAATAAGGCAAAAGAATGTTTTTTTTTATGACACTTGATTTTAGTGGAAACTACATAGACCTCAGTTATGTTGAAAGCTTGATCTATTTCCAAAAGTTCTAAGTTCTGATCAAAACTATTTGTCTTTAGTATTATTTCCTAAAAACTATTCTGTTGCCTTATTTTATAACTATATGAAGTGTATGATATCCTTATCTTTAAGTCTTTTTAATGTTAAATTTTAACTTTCCACATATGCTATTTGACTTGCCTTAAGAAATACTGAAAATATTGACATAGACTAGTTTCCCTCCATATTTAAAATATTTTTGAAATTAGCTACATGAAAGTGATATTTGAAAAATTACTGAATTACTGACCATTTTGATTTAAATTGTAAAAGTTGCAGCTTTCAAAAAGCTGTAATATTTTAAATGCTGTGAATGATTTGGGCTCTGAAGAGTTTATACGTCATGAAGTTGAATCATTAATTAAGCTGGTCGCCAATCTAAACTTTCCAGTAAGACTGAGAAATACAAATCTTTTTTTGCAGACCTCAAACAAGAGGCCCAACAACAGTACCCCTCCTACTACACAGCTAACAAAGATAAAGTTTCCTGGTCCTACAGCAGTAGTGAAGAAAGAAAAGCGTCAGAGTTCTTCTAGGTTCAATATCAGTAACAACAGGGAACTACAAAAACTACCACCTTTGAAAGGTAACACTTGTGTTCAGTCTTTGTTTAACTCTTAAGGCATCTACTTTTTTTCCAGACTAGTAAATATCCTGTGATGCTCATGGAAAGTCAGCAGAAATCATTTGTTACCTGTTTGTGTCTTTGTCTTGTTGCTGGTTCCTTGTATGTATCCAGTAGATGTAGTGTATCTGGATACTGCTAAGGTGCCACACAAAGGTTAATTGGCAAGGTAAGGGCTCATGGAGTTGGGGGTAATATATTAGCATGGATAGATGATTGGTTGACAGACAGGAAGCAAAAATTGGGCATTAATGGGGCAGGCAGTAAATAATGGAGTGCTGCAAGGATCAGTGCTGGGGCTTTAGCTATTCACAATCTATATTAATGACTTAGATGAAGAGACAAAGTAATGGATCTAAGTTTGCTGCTGATACAAAGGTAGGTGGAAAGGTAAGCTGTGAGGAGGACACAGGCTGCAAAGAGATATAGACAGGTTAAGTGAGTGGGCAACAAGATGGCAGATGGAGTATAATGTAGGGAAGTGTGAAGTTATGTACTTTGATCGTAAGAATAAAAAAGCAGAATATTTTTAAAAGGTGTAAAACAAGTGTCGATGTTCAAAGAGACTTGTGTATGCTTGTACAAGGAATGCAGGAAGTTGATGCCGGTACAGCAAGCAATTAGGAAGGCAAATGGCATGTTGGAGTACAGGAATAAGGAAATATTGCTACAAAAACAGGGTTTTTGTGCGACTGCATCTGGAATAATGTGTGCAATTTTGGTCTCCACATTTTAAGAAAAGATATACTAGCATTGGAGGCTGTGCAGCGAAGGTTCACTACATTGGTCCTTGGGATGAGGGGGTTGTCCTATGATAGGCTAAGTAAATTGGGCCTGTATTCTCTGGAGTTTAGAAGAATAAGAGATGATTTCATTGAAACATACAAGATTCTAAAGGGACTCAAAAGGGTAGACAAATCATTTCCGCTGGTCTTAGGATAAGGGGTCGATCATTTAGAACTGAGATGAGGAGAAATTACTTCACTCAAATGGTTGTGAATCTTTGGAATTCTCTACCCCAGAGGGTTGTGGATGCTCCATCGTTGAATACATTTACGGCTGGGATAGACAGATTTTTGGCTTCTGAGGGAATCAAGGGGTATGCAAGCAGATGGGAAAGTGGAGTTGAATCCTAAGATCAGCCATGATCATTTTGTATGGCAGAACAGGCTTGTTGGGCCATATGGTCTACTCCTGTTTTGGTGCCTTACTTCTTTCTTCTGCTTTGGCTCAGTGGTAGCATTCTCACCTGAGTCAGAAGGGGTTCTAAGCCCCACTCGAGAGACTTGAGGATGTAATCTAGGCTGGCACTACAGTGCAGTACCTACTAAGTGAGTGCTACTTCATCAGAGGTGCTGCCTTTCAGATGCACATTAAATTGAGTTCTATCTGCCCCAACAGGTACATGTAAAAGATCCCACAACACTATTCAAAGAGGAGTAGGGGAGTTTTCCTGGTGTCCTGACCTTCACTTAAAACAAATGATCTGGTCATATTTTATTGTGTTGCTGTTTGTGGGGCTTTGCTCTGTGCAATCCATGCCCATCTTTTCCAGGACTCCGTGTTTGAATCCCTCCAATCAGGTTTTTGTCTCTGCCACATACTGAAATGGCTATCAAAGTCACAAATGACATCCTATATTACTGTGACATAAGTAAACTATCCCTTCTCGTCCTTCTTGACCTGTCTGCAGCCTTTGACGTGGTTGACCACACCATCCTCCTTCAGCACCACTCCACTGTCATCCAGCTGGGTGGGATTGCACTCACCTGGTTCCATCTATCTATCAGAGTATCACTTGCAATGGCTTCTCTTACCGCTTCCACACTGTTACCTCTGGTGGCCCCCAAAGATCTATCCTTGGCCCCCTCCTATTTCTTATCTAAATGCTGCCCTCGGCAAAATCATCTGAAAGCACAGTGTTAGTTTTCATATGTATGTTGATGATACCCAGCTCTATATTACCACCACCCCTCTCAACTCCTTCACTGTTGCTAAATTATCAGACTGCTTATCTGAGATCCAGTACTGGATGAGCAGAAATTTCCGCCAATTAAATATTGGAAAGACTGAAGCCATTGTCTTCGGTCCCCTCTCCAAATTCCGTTTTCTAGCTACCGACAGCATCCCTCTCCCTATCAGCTGTCTGAAACTAAACCAGACTGTTCACAACCTTGGTGTCATATTTGACCCCGAGATGAACTTTCGACCACATATCCATGCCATCGTAAAGACTGCTTCTTTCCACCTCCGTAACGTTACCCAACTTCATCCAAACCTCAGCTCATTTGTTGCTGAAACCCTCACTCATGCCTTCAATACCTCTAGTCTTGACTATTTCAACAAACTCCTGGCTGGTCTCCCACATTCTACTCTCCGTAAACTGAGTCCTTAGGTGTGCCAAGTTCCATTTATAGGAACGTAGGAAATAGGAGCAGGAGTAGGCCATTTGACCCCTCGAGACTGCTCTGCTATTCAACTAGATCATGGCTGATCTATCTCAACACCATTTTCCCATGCTATCCCCATATCCCTTGATATCTTTAATATCTAGAAATCTGTCGATCTCTGTCTTGAGCGTACTCAATGGCACAGCCTCCCAAGCCCTCTGGGGGAGAACTCCAAAGATTCACCACCCTCTGAGTGAAGAAATTCCTCCTCATTTCAGTCCTAAATGGCCTGCCCCTTATTCTGAGCCTGGCCTCTGGTTCTAGACTGCCCCTGCCCCAGTCAGGGTCACATCCTTCCTGCATCAACCCTGTTGAGCTCTGTAAGAATTTAGTATGCTGCAATGAGATCACCTCTCATTCTTCCAAACTTAAGAGAATACAGGCTCAGCCTCCTTATTCTCTTCTCATAGGACATTCTTGCCATCCCAGGAATCAGTCTAGTGAACCCTCGTTGCACTTTCTCTTTGGCAAGTATATCCATCCTTAGGTAAGGAGACCAAAACTGTCCACAATATTCCAGATATGGTCTCACCGAGGCTCCATAGAATTACAGCAAGACTTCTATACTCCTGTACTCAAATCCTCTTGCAATAAAAGCCAACATACCATTTGCCTTCGTAATTGATTGCTGCACCTGCATGTTAGCTTTCAGTGACTTATGAACAAGGACACCCAAGATCCCTTTGGACATCAACACTTTCCAATCTCACCATTTAAGAAGTACTCTGCATTTCCGTTTTTCCAACCAAAGTGGATAACTTCCCATTTTTCCACATTATATTCCATCCGCCATGTTCTTGCCCACTCACTTAGCCTGTCTAAATCCCCTTGAAGCCTCTTTGCATCATCCTCAAAACTCTCATTCCCATCTATTTTAGTGTCATCAAACTTGGAAATATTACATTTGGTCCCCATATCCAAATCATTGATATAGATTGTGAAACGCTGGGGCCCAAGCACTGATCCTTGCAGTACTCCACAAGTCACAACCTGCCGACCTGCGAATGACCCGTTCATTCCTACTCTCTGTTTTCTGTCCATTAACCAATTCTTAATCCATGCCAGTATATTACCCCAATCCCACCTGCACTAATGTTGCTTACTAACCTCTTGTGTGGGACCTTATCGAAAGCCTTTTGCAAATCCATAAACACCGCATCCACTGGTTCCCCCTTATCTATCCTGTTGGTTACATCCTCAAAAAACTCCAACAGGTTTGTCATGCATGATTTCCCTTTCATAAATCCATGTTGACTCTACCCAATTCTACCATTATTTTCTAAATATCCAGTTATCACATCCTTTATAATAGATTCTAGCATTTATGGGCGGCACAGTGGTGCAGTGGTTAGCACCGCAGCCTCACAGCTCCAGCGACCCGGGTTCAATTCTGGGTACTGCCTGTGTGGAGTTTGCAAGTTCTCCCTGTGTCTGCGTGGGTTTCCTCCGGGTGCTCCGGTTTCCTCCCACATGCCAAAGACTTGCAGGTTGATAGGTAAATTGGCCATTATAAATTGCCCCTAGTATAGGTAGGTGGTAGGGAAATATAGGGACAGGTGGGGATGTGTTAGGAATATGGAATTAGTGTAGGATTAGTATAAATGGGTGGTTGATGGTCGGCACAGACTCGGTGGGCCGAAGGGCCTGTTTCAGTGCTGTATCTCTAAACTAAACTAAACATTTTCCCTACTGCTGATGTCAGGCTAACAGGTCTGTAGTTCCCTGTTTTCTCTCTCCCTCCTTTCTTAGATAGTGGCATTACATTTGCTACTTTCCAATCTTCAAGAACCGCTCCAAAATCTATAGAATTTTGGAAGATGATCACATCCGCTATATCTACAGCCACCTCTTACAACACTCTGGGATGTCGATCATGTCCAGGGGATTTATCAATTTTCAGTCCCATTAATTTCTCCAGTACTACCTTTTGTTTTTAAACTAATACTAATTTCTTTCAGTTCCTCATTCTCGCTATTCCTTTGGGTCTTTAGTATTACGGGGATGTTTATTGTATCTTCCTCTGTGAAGACAGACACAAAGTATTTGTTTAGTTTCTCTGTCGTTTCCTTATTCCCCATTATACATTCCTCTGTCTCTGCCTGTAATGGGCTCATATTTGTCTTTGCTAATCATTTTCCTTTTTACATACCTATAGAAGCTTTTACAGTCCGTTTTTATGTTTCTTGCTAGTTTACTTTCATATTCTATTTTCTCTTTCCTTATCAGTTTCTTGCTCCCTCTTTGCTGAACTCTAAAATGTTCCCAATCCTCAGGCTTATTACATTTTTTGGCAACTTTATAAGCCTCTTTGATCGAATACAATCTTTAACTTCTCTTGTTAGGCATGGTTGGATCACTTTTCCTGCTGGATTTTTGTGCCTCAAATTTGCTGTAAACCATGTGTTAATTCTTTAAATGCTAGCCATCGCCTGTCTACTCTCATACCTTTTTAATGTAGGTTTTCAATCTACCACAGCCAACTTGCCCCTCATGCTTGCTCCCAGTCAAGCAACACCTCAATTTTAAAATTCTCATTCTTGTTTTCAAGTCCCTCTGTGGCTTCTTCCGTCCCTATCTCTGTAATCTTCTCCAGCCCCACAACCCTCAGATATTTGTGCTAGTCTATTTCTGGCCTGTTGAGCATCCATGATTTTAATTGCTCCACCATTGCTGCCTAGACCCTTACTCTGGAATTCTCTCTCTGACGTTCTACCTCTCTTCTTTTAAGATGCTTCTTAGATCTACTTCTTTGACCAAGCTTTTGGCATACTGCCTTAATAGTGCCTTATATGCCTTGGTGTCTAATTTTGCTTTATATTGCTCCTGTGAAGCACCTTGGAACTGTTTATTATGTTAAAGGTGCTATATAAATATAATTTTTGCAAATGGGCAGTTGCGCTGCCTACATTATCACAGTTACTATACTTGATACCACCAAATTTGATGCCCTTGTCCCCATTAAGATATTTAGGGCCTTCATGACACACTTGCAAGCATCCTTGAGCTAGTGGGAAAGATATAGAGGAACAAATTTGCAAGGAAATTACGGAGAGGTGCAAGAATTGTAGAGTAGTTATAATGGGGGACTTCAGTTATCCTAATATAGACAGGGGTCGTCATCGTCTGCTGTCCCTCTATTCAAGAATGACATCTACTCAAGGTCACTAGTTTCTGCCATGGGTCTTCAGGTGACTGAGCAGGCCAATTCTCAACCCGTAGATCTTTGGGCACATGGGCAGGATGTCCCATGAGGTAGTGGCATCCGGAGTGCAGGGTTTGCTTCCTTTCTTTTCCTCCTTTGCCATTGCTCTGCCTCATCATTAAGGTGTTTGGACTCAAAGCATGATGCAGCTTGGTGGACAAGTTGTCGCCATTTTAAACCATTGGTAGCAAGCTCATCCAGTCATCAATGTCAATGCAGCCGCGCTTCAAAGAGAGCTTCAGAGTGTCTTTGAAGCATTTTCTTTGTCCTCCCCTAGAACGCTGGCCATTTGAGAAAACGGGACCTGGTGGGGGAAAGACGGTTTTTGGCCATTCGGGCACAGTGTCCAGTCCATCTAAGTTGGTTTTGCAGGAGTTTTGCATGAATGCATGTGGAGCTTGCTTCAAGATGAACGCTAGTGTTTGTTCGGCGGTTCTCCCATTGAATCGGAGGATGTGGCGAAAGCATTGCTGATGGAATTTCTCTTGCGCTCTTGTGTGTCGCTGATGCATAGTCCAGGTCTCACTGCACTTCAGGAGTATGGTGACAATTGCTCTGTGCACTGGGACTTTTGTTGACTTGCGGAGGTCTTTATTGTCAAAACTCGCTGTCGTAGTTTGTAGAAGGCTGAGCTGGCGCAGCTGCTCCAGTGTTGGATCTCCATCAATGGGAGGATTTTCTCAGCCATAGGAAGTAGGTGATTCAGGAGAATGCGTGTCAGGATTTTCCCTGCTATGGACAAGAGGGAGATATCACGATAGTTCCCACAGCATGGTTTATCTCCTTTCTTGAAGATAGTTACAATTGTCACATTCCTGGGTGCGTGGTGGGTGGGTGGGGGGGGGGGCAGTGGGGGAGTTTGTTTTCCTCCCAAATACGCAGGATGAGTGCACGGAGTCTTGAAATGAGCAAAAGACCTCAGCTGGAATACCATCAGAGCCGCAGGCTTTGTTGTTTTTGATTGCTTGTTGCAGCTCTCCCATTGATGGTGGTTCATCCATGAATTCTACCACCGAGTACTGGGGGATATCCTGGAGTATCAGCTGCCACTATGGATTCAGGGTTGGGGAGTTGTTCCAAATGTTCTTTCCAGCATTGACTGATGGCAGAGACACCATCCTGTGAGCGAAAGGGATTTTGTCCATTTGATCTTGGTCTGTAGATGGCCCTGGTGACTTCAAAAAAGCTTTGCATGTCATGATGGGCAGCATATTGTTAGATCTCTCTGGCTTTCTCTTCCTACCACTTGACCTTTATCTTCCGGATTTGTCTTTGGGTGTCAGCCTTGGGCTATTGGAATCCTGCCTTCTTGACTTGCGACCTTGGATTGTTCTGCCAGGCAATGAAGGCTTCTCGTTTTTGTTTCAGGAGGTCATATATTAAAAGGAGTGGGGCCAATTAGGGACCTAATAGGGGATTTACATGTGGAGGCGGAGGGCATGGCTGAGGTACTAATTGAGGAAAATGATGTTCCCAAGAAGAGGTAGTTGAGACACTGGATGGGATAAAAATTGATGAGGTATTAGATAGGCTGGCTGTACTTAAAGTTGATATGTCACCAGGACCAGATGAGATGCATCCAAGGGTATTGAGGGAAGTAAGGGTGGAAATTGTGGAGGCACTGGCCATGATCTTCCAGTCCTCCTTAGATACAGGCGTGGTGCCAGAGGACTGGAGTATTGCAAATGTTACACCCTTGTTCAAAAAAGGGAGGAATGACAAGCCCAGCATCTACAGGCCAGTTGGTAGAACGGCGGTGATGGGAAAGCTTTTAGAAATGATAATTCGGGACAAAATTAATAGTCACTTGGACAAATGTGGATTAATTAAGGGAAGCCAGCACAGATTTGTTGAGGGTAAATCATCATAGCATCATTTGTGACACAGTAGGAGGCCATTTGACCCATTTGAGTACATGCTGGTGCTCCGTGGTACAATCCAGTCAGTCCCACTTGCCTGCTCGATCCTCGTAGTCCTGCAAGTTTATTTCCCTCAAGTGTCCATCCAATTTCTTTTTGAAATCATTGTCTCTGCTTCCACCACCCTCATCAACGAGTTCCAGGTCATTACCACTTGGTGGGTTTAAAAAAAAAAAGTTCTTCCTCACATTCCCCCTGCATCTCTTGCCCAAAACCTTCAATCTCTATCCCCTAGTCCTTGTACCATCAGTTAGTGAGAACAGTTTAACTTTGTCGAACTTATCTAAGCCTGTCATAATCTTGTACACCTCTTAAAATCTCCTTTTTGTTCCAAGGTGAACAACCCCAGCCTTTCCAACCTAACCTCCTAACTAAAATCCTCATTCCTGGAACCATTCTGGTAAATCTCCTCTGCACCTTCTGAAGGACCCTCACATCCTTCCTAAAGTGAGGTGACCAGAACTAGATGCAGTATTCTAGTTGGGGCCTAACCGGAGCTTTATAGAGGTTCAGCATAACTTCACTGCTTTTGTATTCTATTTATGAAGCCCATGATCCCATTTTTAAAATTCATTTGTGGGATGTGGGCGTCGCTGGCTAAGCCAGCATTTATTGCCCATCCCTAATTGCCCTTGAGAAGGTGGTGGTGAGCTGCCTTCTTGAACTGCTACAGTCCAGGTGGGGTAGGTACATCCACAGTGCTGTTAGGAAGGGAGTTCCAGGATTTTGACCCAGCAACAGTGAAGGAATGGCAATATAGTTCCAAGTTAGGATGGTCTATGGCTTGGAGGGGAACCTGTTTTGCTAACTGCTTTCTCAATATGTCCTGCCACCTTCAAAGATCGATGCACGTGCACCCCAGGTCCTCTGTTCCTGCATACTCTTTAGAACTGTGCCATTAAGTATATATTGCCTCACCCTATCCCTTCTGCCAAAATACATCACCTCACACTTGTCTGTATTAAATTCCATCTGCCACTTGCTTGCCTAACCTGCTAGCCTATTTATGTCCTGTGGTAGTCAGTTTATATCATCCTCACTGTTTGCCACTCCTGCAAGTTTGATATCATCAACAAATTTTGAAATTCTCTTCTGTATTCCAAGATTCAAGTCATTTATATATAGCAAAAACGCAGTGGTCCTAGCACTGACCTTTGGGGAATACCACTGTCTATTATCCTCCAGTCTGAAAAACAACCATTTGCCACGACTTGCTGTTTTTCTGTCCGTAAGCCCATTTTTTTTATCCAATTGAATACAGGTTGTTGGGACCCCTGCTTTTCTTAATATATATTAATGATCTGGACTTGGGTGTACAGGGCACAATTTCAAAATTTGCAAATGAGACAAAACTTGGAAGTATTCTGAACTATGAGGAGGATAGTGATCAACTTCAAGAGGACATAGAAAGGCTGATGAAATGGGAACCCAAGTGGCAGATTAAATTTAATGCAAAGTAGTGTGAAGTGATTCATTTTGATAGGAAGAATGAGGAGAAGCAATATAAATTAAAAGGTGCAGGAGCAAAGGGACCTGGGGGGGTTGGTTGGTTAGCATCCTTCCATCTACGAAAGATGATGGACACGCAGCAAACAATCCATTTAGGTGGGGTGTCTTCTTTTGGTGTACCTTTGCTGATGGCTGTGAAGACCAATCTTTGAGAGGCAGGTTCTGTCCACAAGTGCCGCACGTGAAGCTGCCACATGATGCTGTGAGTTGTTGTTTTTGACATTGGCACCTGTTGCCAAGCTGCTGTAGCAACTGATCATCGTGGTAATTTTTAATATTTGTTTGGGGGATGTGGGCATTGCTGGCTAGGCCAGCATTTATTGCCTGTCCCTATTTGCCTTTGAGAAGTGGTGGTGAGCTGCCTTCTTGAACCACTGCAGTCCTTGGAGTGTAGGTACACCAACAGTGCTGTTAGGAAGGGAGTTCCAGAATTTTGACCCAGTGACAGTGAAGGAATGGCTATATAGTTCCAAGCCAGGATGGTGTGTGGCTTGGAGGGGAACTTGCAGGTGGTGCTGTTCCCATGCATCTGCTGCCCTGTCCTTCTAGGTGGTAGAGGTCACGGGTTTGGAAGGTGCTGTCAAAGGAGCCTTGGTGAGTTGCTGCAGTGCATCTCGTAGATGGTACACACTGCTGCCACTGTGCGTCGGTGGTGGAGGGCGTGAATGTTGAAGGTGGTGGACGGAGTGCCACTCAAGCGGGCTGCTTTGTCCTGGATGGTGTCGAGCATCCATCCAGGCAAGTGGAGAATATTCCATCACACTCCTGACTTCTGCCTTGTAGATGGTGGACAGGCATTGGTGAGACAGAAGGTGAGTTACTCGCCACAGAATTCCCAGCCTCTGATCTGCTCCTGTAGCCATAGCATTTATGTGGCTAGTCCAGTTCAGTTTCTAGTCAATGTTCACCCCCAGGATGTTGATAGTGGAGGATTCAGCGATGATAATGCCATTGAATGTCAAGGGGAGATGGTTAGATTCTCTCTTGTTGGAGATTGTCATTGCCCGGCACTTGTGTGGCATGAATGTAACTTGCCATTTATCAGCCCAAGTCTGTATGTTGTCCAGGTCTTGCTGAATTTGGACATGGGCTGCTTCAGTATCTGAGGAGTTGTGAAAGGTGCTGAACATGGTGCAATCATCAGCAAACATCCCCACTTCTAACCTTATGATGGAGGGAAGATCATTGATGAAGCAGCTGAAGATGGCTGGACCTAGGACACTACCCTGAGGAACTCCTGGGGCTGAGATGATTGACCTCCAACAACCACAACCATCTTTCTTTGTGTACACCAGTCCACAGGTCTCCCTCTTTCGCCAGATAGTGACACCCATGTGCAGTAGTCGACATTTAGGGCCTTCATGTCACGCTTGCAATCATACTTGAAGTGGAGTTTTGGGCGCCCCACTGGTCGTCTGGCCCCGGCTACCCCACCTTATAGATGGTCCTTGGGTATGTGACCGTCTTCCATCCTGCGGACTTGTCCAATCCACTAAAAGCTGCCTCTGTTTGATTAGTGCCCATGCACTTGGGAGCTCTGCCTTTGTGATTTTTCTCCTGCCAGGCTATACCCGTAATACACCGCAGACTGGGAAGTTGGAAATTATTGAGCTGCTTTTCCTGGGTCACTGTAGATCACCCATGTTTCACAGCCATACAGTAAGGTGCTGAGCACATAAGCCATATAAACCATAAACTTGGTTCTGAGGGTCAGTTTGGTGTTATCCCATGCGCGCTTCGTGATTCAGCCAAAGGCGGTAGCTGCTTTCCCTATACGTGTATCGAGCTCTGCAGCAAGGGACAGATTGTCTGTCACCATGGTCCCAAGGTAGCAGAATCTGCTAACCAGTTCCAGTGGGGTGTTATTTAATGTGATCAGGGGCAGAGATGTGCTGTGATCACTGTTTTCTTGACGCTTATAGTCAAGGGGATCAGGTTACAGGCATGGGAGAGACAGTCCATGAATCTTTGTAGTTGAGTTTCCGTGTGAGCGATTAGCACAGCATCATCAGCGTAGAGGAGTTCTCTGATCAGCATGTGTTTTTGTCTTTGCTTTCAGCCTTGATAGATTGTAGAGTTTGCCGTCTGACCTAGTGTGCAAGTAGACTCCTTCCATATCTGCAGGGAAGGCGAAGGTCAGGAGCATGGTGAAGAAGATACCAAACAGAACGGGGACTAGGACCCAACTCTGTTTCACTCCATTCTTTACTCCGGAACTGTCGGAAGTGGAGCCATCAAACTGTACAGTGCACAAGTCATTGAAGGTTGCAGGGCAGGTTGAGAAAGTGGTTAATAAAGCATATGGGATACTGGACTATATTAATAGGGGCATGGAATACCAAAACAATCAAGTTATGATAAACCTGTATAAAACACTGGTTCAGCCTCAGCTGGAGTATTGTGTCCCGTTCTGGGCACCACACTTTCGGAAGGATGTTAAGGCTTTTGAGAGGGTGCAGAAAAGATTCATGAGGATAGTTCCAGGGATGAGGAATTTTAGACATATGAATAGGACAAAGCAGCCCGCTTGATTGGCACCCCATCAACCACTTTGACATTCACTGTCTTCACCATCGATGCACAGTGTCAGCAGTATGTACCATCTACAAGATGCACTGCAACAACTTACCCATGCTCCTTCGACAGCACCTTGCAAACCCACAACCTCTACCACCTAGAAGGACAAGGGCAGCAGATGTGTGGGAACAGCACCACCTGCAAGTTCCCCTCCAAGCCACACACCATCCTGACTTGGAATTATATCGCCATTCCTTCGCTGTTGCTGGGTCAAAATCCTGAAAGTCCCTTCCTAACAGCACTGTTGGTGTACCTACACCCCAAGAACTGCAGCAGTTCAAGAAGGCAGCTCACCACCACCTCCTTGAGGGCAAATAGGGATGGGCAATAAATGCTAGCCTAGCCAGCGACACCTGCATCCCTTGAATGAATATTAGAAAAAAAGTTGGAGAAGCTGGGTCTGTTCCCTTTGGAGAAGAGAAGATTAAGAGGTGATTTGATAGAGGTATTCAAAATCATGGGTCTAGACAGAATAGATAGGGAGAAACTGTTGCCATTGGCCGAAGGATCCAGAACCAGAGGACACCCATTTAAGGTGATTGGCAAAAGAAGCACTGCAACATGAGGAAAATCTTTTTCACGCAGCGAGTGGTTAGCATCTGGAATGCACTGCCTGAGAGTGTGGTGGAGGCAGATTCAATCGAAGGCTTCAAAAGAGAACTGGATAATTATTTGAGGAGAAATTTGCAGTTCTACAGAGAAAAGGCAGGGGAGTGGGACTAGGTGAGTTGCTCTTGCAGAGACCCGGCACAGACACAACAGGCCGAATGGCCGCCTTCTGTGCTGTAACCGTTCTATGAAATGGCAAAAACCAGGGCTGGAACAAAGCAGTATGGAATGGAGCTGAGCCCTTGACAATGGGTAAGCGAAGACTTGAGGGTTGGTTGTAATGGTCACTGTCTAGGGGTGGGGGAGTGGAGACGAGAACGTTGTAAATATGAGTCTGAATGAGTGTGAGGGTGAGACAGTAAGCCAGACTAGAAGAAGGTGGCTGAGGCTAAGTAAGGTCAGGAGGGCACCATACACTACTCACTCTCATTTTCTAACATATTACCCCCATCTTGCCACCTCTTCCGCCCCGCCCCCCCACTTCCACTTGTGTCCTAACTAAAAGCAAGGAACCAGCAGTTTTTCAGGTGCTTAGTGTGTAATAAATAAGTGCTTCAAAAACAAATTCATGGTTCTCAGAGCCTAGAGCTGGTGTGGGGCTGAGGCTGGACCTCAAGCTTGGTGCAGGATCAGGTTGGGACAGAAGCCAAAGCTAGGGGCATATTCCAAATCCCAGTTTAGCACTGAGGCTGGGCATCACAGACAAAGAGGAACTGAATTTCCAGTTGAAAGGTGGGAGTGAGGGGACTGAGTGTTTGTGGTGTTTGCTTTCCCATCACTCACTAGCATGTGTTCTGCTCCTCCCCAGCTCCTTCCTTTCCTGTCATTTTTGCTATCTCTTCAATCTTATGTGCTTTTGTTCCCCCATCTGTCTTGCTCTCAGGTTTGTATACTTCATAAAATTTATAGAGCCCAGATCAAAAGCTACAAGTGTGCAATCGTTCACTTTGTTTCTCACCTGCCATTGATACAATATGGCGAAGTAGTCCCATGCAGTACTTTTGCATCTATATCATTGTTTCTGCTACAGATTATAGGTTTTGCTACAAGACTTAATCCCTTTACTAGAGGTGAATTACAGGGAATCATGCAGGAATCTAGGGTGTATTTAACCATCTGCAACAATAGTTCATAGTTGTTTAGTAGCCTAGTAGTTATGATAAAGGACTAACAAACCAGAGATCCTGAGTTCAATCGATCTGGTAATTGTGGGCTGGTGCTAGATAAGGTGATTATGAAAATTGCCATGTTGTCATAAAACCCAAAATAGTTCACTAATGTTCTTCAGGGAAGGGAACTACTACACTACCTGGATGACTCTTAATGCCCTTGGGGGCAAAATCCTGGAACTCCCTCCCTAATAACACAGTGGGTGTGTGTACACCACATGGACTGCAGTGGTTCAAGAAGGCAGCTCACCACCACCTTGCTAACTTCACCATTGTCCCAAGAACAAATAATAGACTGCTTCTTTAAATGGACTCTGCTTCTTTGTTCATTCCGTTGTGTGTGTGTGTGCATGCGTATGATCTGTCTGCTGCTCCATTTCCATCCTCGCCAGTATAGCAAGTCTGGCAAAATTTGGGGGTATTTTAAGGGCGTAAAAACAGATTGAAAAAAAACAGTGACATCACAGAAAAACCGTAAGCTTATTGGTTGGTAAGTAACTGCTAATTTGAATTACCTATTCGAAGTTGATTTCAGATTAAAGGTGAATAGGCGAAATATTTTACAGATTAAAAACTGAAGACCAGTCGGAAATTTTAAAAACAAATTAAAATCGAATTAAATAAAATAGAGATGCAGGGCCAGGCGATGTGTTGCACCTGCATGATGTGGGAGCTGTTGGACCCCATTGTAGTTCCTAGTGACCACATCTGTAGCAAGTGTTGGCTGCTCGAGGAACTCCGGCTCAGAGTTGATGAGCTGGAATCTGAGCTTCAGATACTGCGACACATCAGGGAGGGGGAGAGTTACCTGGACGCTGTGTTTCAGGAGACAGTCACACCCCTTAGATTAACTACCTTGAATTCAGCTAGTGGTCAAGGACAGGAGGGTGTGACTCTGAGTGAGGCAGAGGGATCCAGGAGGGAGTGCTGCAGGAGCTTCAGCCCTTGTCCTTATGCAACAGGTTTGAAATTCTTGCTCCCTGTGTGGATGAGAGCAGGGACTGTCGGGAGGATGAGCAAACTGACCATAGCACCATGGTACAGGGAGCCATTCAAGTGGGGAGAGAAAAGAGAAATGTAGTCATAATCAGGGATAGTATAGTTAGGGGCATAGCCACTGTTCTCTGTGGCCAGGATCGAGAGTCCCGAAGGCTGCGTTGCCTACCTGGTGCCAGGGTTCGGGATATCTCATCTGGGCTGCAGAGGAACTTGGAGTGGGAGGGGAAAGATCCAGTTGTCGTGGTCCACATAGGTACCGGTGTTATAGGTAGAATGAGGATAGAGGTTCTGCTAAGGGAATATGAGCAGCTAGGGGCTAAATTAAAAAGCAGAACCAAAAAAGTGGTAATCTCCAGATTACTACCTGAGCCACGAGCTAATTGGTCAATAAGTTTAAAGAGGCAAATGCGTGGCTCAAAGATTGGTGTGGGAGAAATGGGTTCGAATTCATGGGAAATTGGCACTGGTACCGGGGAAGGAGGGAGCTGTTCTGGTGGGACGGGCTCCACCTGAATCACGCTGGGACCAGAGTCCTGGCGATTTGCATAACTAGGGCTGTAGATAGGGCTTTAAACTAAATAGTGGGGGGGAGGGTTCGGTTGCATGGAAAATTAGGAAGTCAAAGTTAAAGGAGAAGGTAGGCGTGTAGGTTAGTGATGAGACTGATTGTTACCAGAAAATAAAAGGTAGGGACAGAACATGTGAACATCATATTACACCAAGGAATCATACAAGAGTAGGGAAATTTGAACAATCTTAAAGGCTTTGTATCTGAATGTACGAAGCATTCGGAATAAAATTAATGAGTTAATAGTGCAAATAGAGACGATTGGGTATGATTTAGTGGCGATTACTGAGACATGGTTGGAAGGAAACCAGGTTTGGGAATTGAATAGCCAAGGGTACTCAGTATTTCGGAAGGATAGGCATCAAGGAAAAGGAGGTGGTGTAGCTTTGTTAGTAAAGGAGGAGATCAGTGCTGTAGTGAGAAATGATATAGGCACTGGCGATCAAGATGTAGAATCAGTCTGGGTAGAAATAAGAAATAACAAGGGAAAGAAGTCCCTGGTGGGAGTAATCTATAGGTCCCCAAACAGTAGTTCCACAGTGGAGCACAGTATAAACCAGGAAATACTGGGGGCTTGTAAGAAAGTTACGGCAATAATCATGGGTGATTTTAATATGCATATAGGCTGGATTAATCAAATTGGCACGAGTAGTTGCAAGGGAGAGCTCATTGAATGTATTAGAGATTGTTTTTTGGAGCAATATGTTGTGGAACCAACCAGAGAGCAGGCTTTTCTAGATTTGGTATTATGTAATGAGGTGGGATTAATTAATGATCTCATAGTTAAGGATCCTCTAGGGAAGAGTGATCATAGCATGCTAGAATCTCAAATTCTGTTTGAGGGCGAGAAACTGGAGTCCCACACTAGCGTTCTGGAGTTAAACAAAGGTAATTACATAGGCATGAGGACAGATTTGGCCCTAGTGGACTGGGCAGGAAGACTAAAAGGTAGGACAGTTGATGAGCAGTGGCAGATGTTTAAGGGGATATTAAATTGCTCGCAATTAAAATATATTCCAGAGAGGAAAAAACATCCATGGCTAAGCAAGGAAGTTAAGGATAACATAAAGACAAAAACTAAGGCATACCATATTGCAAAGGCCAGTGGCAGGCTGGAAGATTGGGAAACTTTTAAATATCAACTAAGGGTTACTAAAAAAGTAATAAAAAGAGCAAAGGTAAATGCCAAAGACTTGCGGGTTGATAGATAAATTGGCTATTGTAAAAAAAAATTGCCCCTAGTGTAGGTGGTAGGCGAATTGAGGGAATGTGGGGATGTGAGAGGGAAAATGGGATTAATATAGGATTAGTATAAATGGGTGGTTGATGGTCGGAGTGGACTCGGTGGGCCGAAGGGTCTGTTTTGGTGCTGTATCTCTCTATGACTCTAAATTATGAAAGAAAATGAGCACAAAATATAAAAATGGATAGCAAAAGCTTCTATAAGTATATAAAAGGAAAGAGATTAGCTATAGTGAATGTTGGTCCCTTGGGGGATATGACTGGGGAGTTAATAGTGGGGAACACAGAAATGGCGAAGACACTAAATCAGTACTTTGCCTCAGTTTTCACAGTGGAGGACACTAGTACCATCCCAATAGCAACCGGTAATGCAGAGGTTATAGAAAGGGAGGAACTTAGAACAATAATCATCACTAGGGAAAAAGTACTGAGCAAACTATTGGGATTGAAGGCAGACAAGTCCCCAGGGCCTGATGGCCTACATCCTAGGGTCTTAAAGGAAGTGGCAGCGGAGATGGTGAATCCATTGGTTATAATATTCCAAAATTCCCTGGATGCGGGAAAGGTTCCAGTGGATTCAAAAAGGGAGGGAGGCAGAAAGTAGGAGACTATAGACCAGTTAATTTAACATCTGTCGTTGGAAAATTGTTAGAATCCATTATTAAGGAAGTACTAACAGGACATTTAGAAAGTCAAAATGTAATCCATCAGAGTCGGCATGGTTTTATGAAGGGTAAATCGTGTTTGACTAATTTGCTAGAGCTCTTTGAAGATGTAACAAGTAAAGTGGATAATGGGGATCCTGTAGATGTAGTATAACTGGACTTCCAGAAGGCATTTGACAAGGTGCCACACGAAAGGTTAATACACAAGGTAAGATCACATGGGGTTAGGGGCAATTTATTAGCTTGGATAGAGGATTGGCTAACCAACAGAAAACAGAGTTGAGATAAATGGGTCCTTTTCTGGTTGGCAAGATGTAACTAGTGGGGTGCCACACGGTTCGGTCCTCGGGGCCCCAACTATTTACAATCTATATTAATGACTTGGATGCAGGGGTAGAAAGTACTATAGCCAAATTTGCAGATGACACTAAAATAGGTGGGCTCGTAAGTTGCAATAAAGAAATAAGAAATTTACAAATAGATATGGATAGGTTAGGTGAATGGGCCAAAATTTGGCAGATAGAGTTTAACATGAATAATTGTGAGGTTATCCATTTTGGTCGGAAGAATAGAAAGGCAAATTATTATCTAAATGGAGAGAAACATCAGAGTGCTTCGGTGCAGAGGGACCTGGATGTCCTCGTGCGTGAATCGCAGAAAACTAGAATGCAGGTGCAGCAGGTAATTAGGAAGGCAAATGGAATTTTGGCATTTATTGCTAAAGGAATAGAGTATAAAAGTAGGGAAGTGTTTCTGCAACTGTATAAGGCATTAGTGAGACCGCACCTGGAGTATTGCGTACAGTTTTGGTCCACTTACTTGAGGAGGGATGTAGTTGCATTGGAGGCAGTTCAGAGGAGCTTCACTAGATCGATTCCAGAGATGAGGGGTTTGTCTTATGAAGAGAGATTGAGCAGTTTAGGCCTTAACTCTCTAAAGTTTAGAAGAATGAGAGGAGATCTAATTGAGGTATATAAGATGATTAAGGGGATTGGTAAAGTAGATGTAGAGAGGATGTTTCCTCTGGTGGGGCAATCTAGAACGAGAGGTCATAGTTTTAGGATAAGGGGTAGCTGATTTAAAACAGAGATGAGGTGAAATTACTTCTCTCAAAGGGTCATGAGTCCGTGGAATTCACTACCCCAGAGTGCAGTAGATGCCGGGACATTGAGTAAATTTAAGGAGGAGATAGATAGATTTTTAATTAGTAATGGGTTGAAGGGTTATGGAGAACGGGCAGGAAAGTGGAGTTGCAGTTGAGATGAGATCAGCCATGATCGTATTGAATGGCGGAGCAGGTTCGAGGGGCTGAATTGCCTACTCCTACTCCTTACGTAAAACGTTTGAGTTTTTTTGTTTGTTCAGATAAATACCCTGTTTCATTTTTTATGCAATTCCCTGTTTCTGGAGCCAGTAAAAGCCTAGATCAATTTGCACTGATTTACAGTATATGTTTTCTCTTTTAATATACTTGATATGCAGAATTTAGGGAAACTAAAATATAGCAAGAGATTTATAAAGTCTCACTAAAGTTATTGAAGTGGGGATACATGATGGTACAGAGCATATTTATACATATTTGCTGTCATTGCTTAGATTTAAACAAATGTTATATTAATTACCTTTTTGGTGGGGTTTTCATTCTTTGAATTGTAGCCTCCCATATGTAAATGGGGGATCACTGGGACTCTACATTTTAAACATTTGATTATATAGGGGCCATTTGTGCAGATTATCTTTATTTAGCTGCATGGCATAAAACACTATAATGAGATGCTTTGTTTCTTTGAAAACAAGTAGTGGCAGATAAGACAATACAACAGGTATAAAAGAAGCAGTAATTCAGTAAAGCAAAGGACAAGTAGATAATTAGTTATTTTGTTGCCCTTGCCTCCAAAAGAATTAAGGTACAGTATCAGAATTAAACAGTTTATATGTATCAAGAATCTGAGGTACATAACATGCCAAAATGAGTTGCCAGACACACACAGCAAGTATCCCAATGGTTTCTTTTTTTAGATGGCAGCCTATTTCTGATGTGAACCATATCCAAAGACTGGCATATATGCATGTCACTGTAGGATATTTCCTTATATACAAAATTTTTTTTTGAAAGTGCTGCATGATTTTAGTTGGATTTTATAAATAGAGAATTTATACAAGAATGACAGTTAAATCTTTAGCCTTGCACTACCTGTTGGTACAGCCATGTGGTGAGGGGTGTAGGTGGTTCCCACTGTTCAACTCCTACCTGACCGCAGCAAGTGTGTTTTGTTACTGGGGTTTAACCCCTTTTTTTATTTGCCAAATAGACAGCAATAGGTTTTCGTGTAGGTTTGAAAACAGAAAATCAGTTGTTTATTGATCAATACACCTTATCCTGAAATTGTCACAAATGCACCCACTCGCGCATTCTCGCTCGCACACAAGAAGAGATAGAGAGGGAAAAAGGGGTAAGCGATTATAAGTGGGGGGGGGGGTAGGTTTAGGGGGCAGTTACGGTAAACCTGTTGAATTCTCTTGGAAATCGAGTTCTCATTGGTTGCAGGCCTGAGGTGATTGCAGATTTCTCTCTTGGGTAAAAAATTGCTGTATAGTGTAAATGCAAAATTTTACAGCAGGGCATGTGCCTTCTGGTTTTCAGGAAACAAGCTTCTGAATGCTGTCTTCTTTCTTGGGTCTCCCTCTCTAGGCTGTTTTTTTAAGGTAAAACTTTGTTACTTCTTGCCTCTGGGTAGGAGACACTTTGGTGTCTCTTCCATGGTAATCGCACAATGGCCCAGGATGTGGTACTTCGCACCTTTGTTTCAGAAGAAGTCATTCAATTCTGGAATGTTTTAGGATGGGTTCAATTGACACCTGTAGCTTTGAAGTTTTTCATTTTGTCCCTGTCAGACAGTTTGAATATACAAATACCAAGCCCCTTTTTTCTTCAGCCATTTGGAGTATTGTTCACTTTTTAAAAGAAAGGTCCATTTTTTAAAAGACAAGACAGTTTTTATAACACTTCAGATTTTGTCCATAATTTGTATCATCATACTTCTTGTGTGCTTGACACTGTTCTTAATGCCAACATTCTAGCCAAACCTTACAAAACCTGCTCATGTAAGGCTTTAATTAAATACACACCTGAAAATGTCAGAAGTTCTTGAAAATTTGGGTTTACCAAAGTATAACTTTGACATTTTAGATGGAAGTGCTATTTTTCAGCATTGTTCTAAAAATCTGATTTGAGATTGTGAGCACTTGGGGGTTTAAATAAATTGTAACCTTGGCATGTTGAATTTAACATTTTGCCTGTTGAAAATTTTATTTGAGTTTTGTACTGTGTTCTGAGCGCTGGACCTTGTAACTTTTTTTTAAAAATTGTGATTTTTAAAAGTTCAAGATGGAATCTGGAAGGTCAGGTGACCTCACCTCCACTCTCAAAAGGACAGGTCAGAAGTCTTGGTTATCAGAGCAACAGAGAACACAGATCAAAGATGACTTTTGAAAAACAGACACTGCAGGGCTAACACCTGAAGAACAATGGGTTTCACCCTCCCAGACTTTGGGTTGTAAAACAAGGAGTCTGTAATTTGGAAGGTGCAGATGTACCAGGCAGCTGCTAACATCTGGGAACATTGGGTGGCCCAAGTTGCTCTGTGAAACCAGACTTCTGGATTCTGCATATTGGAGCAGTACAATAAGCCATTGACTCTTGAGCCCAGATAAATTTGACAGACTTTCTGAAGGTAGACAGGTTGTAAGAGAAGAAACCAGCGGTTGTAGCCTCAAGACAGGCTGTAAGGAAGGAAGACAACCAGTGGTGACAGCTTTAGAGAGAGAGAGAGGGGGAACACCTGTTCTCAGAAGCCAGATACAGTGAAAACAGTGAAAGTTGAAGCTTGAGAAGAAGTAGAAGGCCAGCAGGATCACACAGGAAATGCCTTATTCATGGATGTCTAGGTCAGAAATGCTTGGAGAAGTGAGCGAAGAGATCATTGATATTTGTACAGGTCTGGGAGATCTAAATGATTACTACTGGAGAGACAGTAGTATAATAGTAATGTCCCTGAACAAGTAATCCAGAGTCCGAGGCTAATATCCTGGAGAAATGGGTTCAAATCCCATCACGGTAGCTGGTGAAATTTGAATTCAATTAATTAATAATCTGGAATTGAAAGCTAGTCTCAGTAATGGCGCCATGAAACTTTCGTTGATTGTCGTAAAGACCCATCTGGTTCACTAATGTCCTTTAGGGTAGGAAATCTGCCCTCGTTACCTGGTCTGGCCGTCATGTGATTCCAGACCAGCAAATATTTATTGCTTAAAGCTATTAAATAGAAAAATAGGAAACTACTTTGAGCTAATACAGCACAAGCTCTGCTTTATAGTCTCATGAGTCTGTACACAGGCAATCTTTCCATTGCTTGCCAGGGTATATCTCCCCTGACTTCTGAAATATTTATAATTTGATATAAAAATGCTAATTTTGCCCATGATGGCATGGAAATATTCTTGGTATTGCAAACTGTAATTTTTAATTCAAGGGAATTCTTGCTGATGCAGAGGGCAGATACTACTTTTGACCTCAAATAATGTTATCCTGCATAAACTGGAGATGTTTAACTTTTTTAAATAGTTTTCAACAGCAATGACTACATGATACAGGCTGGTTAACTCACCTGGTACATCTCAACTGCCCTCTGAAATGGCCTAGTGAGCCACTCAGTTGTCAAGGGCAATTAGGGATGGGCAACAAATGCTGGCCTTGCCAGCGATACCCACGTCCCATGAAATAATAAAAAAGACTGGGAGGAGTTTGGGACTTTTAACTGTAAAGGATGTCGTCATCAAAAAGGACTGTAATGTATAAGTGTGGTATGAAGTTTTTCAAGTATTTTAATAAGTAAAGAAAGTACCTTTCTTTGTAACTTGGAGTATCAGCTATTTACAAAGTACTATTCAGTTAATTGGGGAATTCTTTCAGTTGAATTATAATAGTCTTAAAACGTGAAATCTTGTGCAATTCTTAAAATTGGTCTGGGGGTTAATATCTCGTATTTTTTCATGTTAACAATCTCACTGAGGTCGTAACAATTGCCAGAAAACTTGCCACAGCTTGATTTGTTGTTGATGACTTCGTTCACAAAGATGGTTTGGAGCTAAGTAATGCAGAAAGCCTGTCATCTAACCCAAATTTACCATGCATAATATATATAAAAATTAATATATGGAAACTGCCATTTACTCTGACTACGTATTTCAGGAGGAAACAGAACTGAAACCCACAAGTGATTAAACATGAGGCAGTGACAAGTTCAGTTCCTTCCAGAAATATTTTCTATATTCAACACAAATACAGAATTCTATTTATGCTGGAACTTTTTTTTTGTTAACTTATTGTAATTTTTTCAGCGTGAGAGAATTCTTGCAGTTGCAAAGAGCAGAGAATGCTTCTGACCTCCCATAATGTTGCCCTGTTGGAACTACAGAGATGAACAGTCTTTAATAGCATCAAAAGATTATCCCAAATCAAATGATTAAAATAGATTTATAAGCTATTGCAGATATATTAAGAAAGAACGTAACCAATTTTTTAAAGCTGACTAACAGTTGGCCTCTCCAGTAGCCCAGTGTAAGCACACACAATTTGATACAATGCCATACACACCAGATGTGCCAGGTGACTTAACCAGCCTGACTCATGCAGGCATTGCTGCTGAAAACTATTTAAAAGGTAAATCAGGACTACATTATTTGAGGTCAAAAGCAGTATCTGCCTTCTGCACCAACAAGAATTCTCTTGGAAATGCAAACTGTAATTTTTAATTGAAGAATATTTCCATTCCATCATGTACAACATTGTATTTATATATAAAGTTGTAAATATTTCAGAAGTCGTGGGAGATGTACCCCAACGACGAGCAATGGAAAGATTGCCTGTGTACAGACTCATGAGACTATAAAGCAGAGCTTGTGCTTGTATTAGTTCAAAGTAGTTTCCTATTTTTCTACTTAATAGCTTTAAGCAATAAATATTCGCTGGTAAAGATCTAATGGTTTAAAAGCTTACTTCTCCCTTTTTCATCTCTCCTCTTCCAAAGGCACCAACTCTTGATTGTGTATAGTTCTATAATACTGGTATTAGCGAAGCTCATTCTGCCAAAACTATAGCTACATTAAGGGTAAGGATCCCTGGTCAGTTTTTATTTCCAATTTAAAATTGTGGGATTTTTTTCAGGTTTGTTTGGAAAAAGAGAGACATTCTTTGTGGGTGTGGTGGGGGGCAAAAATTGAACCCAAATAAATTTAGAAAAAATAAACTTTTTAAAAAGTAAGTTAATTTTGAACATTGCTAAATAAAACAAGTAAAGAACATGTACACCAGTTTGAGAATTCATCATGGCTCCTACTTTGCTTTTAATTAGAAAACTAGAGGTTAAGTTGAAGAGTCTGTGTTTATTATTGTGACTGCAGCCAATTGCTTGTCATTCTGATGATGGAATAATAAAAATTAGAGATTATGCAGATCGTGATCTTGTTTTTAGTAAAATAATGCCTTGGTGTGTGATCTGAGTTAGTCTTTGATGAATGATCTCTGTCTTCGGGGAGCTACCAGCATGGTAAGTGTGTTAGTATACTTCTGTCCTTGCTCCATACCTAACTGAGAAGGAAAGACTGACATTTGTTGCAATATCAAGAAATAATCGTCTCTGCAGTAACTGAGGTGATCCAGATCCCCTTGAAAAACCCAAATTGCAGTCTTTGTTCACTTTCCTGCTGAAAATAGGGTCCAGAGATTCACATGCATTGCATCTGTGGTATTAGCACATTATGTGCTTGTTGACGTTATGGATGCAACGTGTGCACATCTCCGCAGGTAACCTTTTTCATTAAAAAAAAAATGGAAATATTGTTTTTTTTAAATTGATTTACTGCTTGAAAAAAACCTGAATTTATGAATGGAAATCAGAAAGCTTATTTTAATCCATAAGATTTGGATTTCTATATTTACAAAAGACTTGGATTTCATGACATTTTGATCTGTCCTTCTGTATTAAGGTTCAGAATTTCCCACTTATTTCTACATTTAGTGTAATTCATCTAAACATGGAGGCTGAAAGATTTTTAGATAGTCTGCTGTGAATGTGGCCTTTCTCATTTCTTTGGGAGGTTCTTCTTTGGCCTCCTTATCTCGAGAGACAATGGATAAGTGCCTGGAGGTGGTCAGTGGTTTGTGAAGCAGCGCCTGGAGTGGCTATAAAGGCCAATTCTAGAGTGACAGGCTCTTCCACAGGTGCTGCAGAAAAATTTGTTTGTCGGGGCTGTTACACAGTTGGCTCCCCCCTTGCGCCTCTGTCTTTTTTCCTGCCAACTACTAAGTCTCTTCGACTCGCCACACTTTAGCCCCGCCTTTATGGCTGCCCGCCAGCTCTGGCGGACGCTGGCAACTGACTCCCACGACTTGTGATCAATGTCACAGGATTTCATGTCGCATTTGTGGACGTCTTTAAAGCGGAGACATGGACGGCCGGTGGGTCTGATACCAGTGGCGAGCTCGCTGTACAATGTGTCTTTGGGGATCCTGCCAACTTCCATGCGGCTCACATGGCCAAGCCATCTCAAGCGCCGCTGACTCAGTAGTGTGTATAAGCTGGGGATGTTGGCCGCCTCGAGGACTTCTGTGTTGGAGATACGATCCTGCCACCTGATGCCAAGTATTCTCCGGAGGCAGCGAGGATGGAATGAATTGAGACGTCGCTCTTGGCTGACATACGTTGTCCAGGCCTCACTGTCATAGAGCAAGGTACTGAGGTTAAACCACACTAAATTACCTCCTTTCTTCTCCCCTCTCCTACATACACAAACTTCTGTTTTCTCCCTGACTTGGTGCCTGAGGAGCTTATTACTCTGGAAGTATACAAATATATTGTCATACCTTATAACCACTGACCACCTCCAGGCGCTTATCCATTGTCTCTCGAGATAAGGAGGCCAAAGAGGAGGACTTTATAATAAGTGCATCTTGTAATGAATGTTGTATATTAAGTTAAATTGCTGTTTTTGTGCCCAAAGCAGAGACTGCACAATTAACACTGACTTGTTGAGAATGAATTATGCAGGTCTCTTATGTATGTAATAAAAATGGCACATGACCTCTTCATATACTCCATGTTGAGCACCACCTGGAAGAAACACCGAGGGTGACAAGGGCACAAAATGTACGCTGGGTGGGGGACTTCAATGTCAATCACCAAGAGTAGCTTGGTAGCACCACTACTGATCGAGCTAGCTGAGTCCTGAAAGACATATCTACCAGACTGGGCTGGTGGTGAGGGAACCAACAAGAGGGAAAAACCTACTAGACCTTGTCCTTGCCAATCTACCTGTTTAGTTGCAGATGCCTCTGTCCATAACCGTATTAGTAGGAGTGACAACTGCACAATCCTTGTGAAAACAAAGTCCCATCTTCACACACAGGATACCCGCCATTGTGTTGTGTGGCACTACCACTGTGCTAAATGGGATAGATTCAGAACAGATCTGGCAGCTCACAACTGGGCATCCATGAGGCACTGTGGACCATCAGCAGCAGCAGAATTGTATTCAACCACAATCTGTAACCTCATGACCCAGCATATCCCCCACTCTGCCATTACCATCAAGCCAAGGGATCAACCCTGGTTCAATAAAGAGTGCAGAAGAGCATGCCTGGAGCAGCACCAGGCATACCAAAAAATGAGTTGTCAACCTGGTGAAGTTACAACACAGGAATAGTTGCATGCCAGACAGTGGAAGCAGCTTGCAATAGAGAGTGCTAATGCGATCTCACGACCAACGGATCAAATCAAAGCTCTGCAGTCCTGCCACATCCAGTCGTGAATAGCGGTGAACAATTAAACAAGTAACAGGAGGAGGAGACTCCACAAATCTCCCCATCCTTAATGATGGAGGAGCCCAGCACATCAATGCAAAAGAAAAGGATGAAGCATTTGCAACCAGAAGTGCCGAGTGGATGATCCATCTCGGCCAGCTCCTGAGGACCCCAACATCACAGATGCCAGTCTTCAGCCCATTCAGTTCACTCAACGTGAAATCAAGAAACGACTGAAGGCACTGAATATTGCAGAGGCTATGGGTTTTGACAACATCCCACCCGTAGCACTGAAGATGTGCAATGCAGAACTAGCCACACCCCTAGCCAAGCTGTTCCAGTACAGCTACAACACTGGCATCTGCCTGACAGTGAAAAATTGCCCAAGGATGTCCTGTCCACAAAAAGCAAGACAAATCCAATCTGGCCAATTACCACCCCATCAGTCTACTCTCGATCATCAGTAAAGTGATGGAAGGTGTCGTCGACAGTGCTATGAAGCGCCACTTAAACAGCAACAACTTGCTTACCGATGCTCAGTTTCAGTTCCGCCACTTGGCTCCTGATCTCATTACAGCCTTAGTCCAAACATGGATAAAAGAACTCAACTCGAGGTGAGGTAAGAGGAATTGCCCTTAATATCAAAGCACCATTTGACCAAGTGTGGCATCAAGGAGCCCGAGCCAAATTGGTCAGTGTGAGTCGGGGGTGGGGGGGCTGGGGAAGACTCTCCACTGTTTGGAGTCATACCTAGCACAACAGAAGATGGTTGTTGCAGGCCAATCATCTGAGCCCCAGGTCATTGCTGCAGGAGTTCCTCAGGGCAGTGTCCTCGGCCCAACCATCTTCAGCTGCTTCATCAATGAACTTCCTTCCATCATAAGGTCAGAAGTGGGAATGATTGTCTGATGTTCAGTACCATTTGCAACTCCTCAAATACTGAAGCAGTCCGTATCCATCTGCAGCAAGACCTGGACAACATTCAGGCTTGGGCTGATGTGACATGTAACATTCACGCCACACGGTGCCAGGCAATGACCATTTCCAACAAGAGAGAATCTAACCATATCCCCTTGACATTCAACGGCATTACCATTGCCGAATCTCCCACTATCAACATCCTGGAGGGTTACCATTGACTAGAAACTGAACTGAAGCAGCCACATAAATATTGTGGCTACAAGAGCAGGTCAGAGGCTGGGAATTCTGCAGCGAGTAACTCCCCTCCTGACTCCCCAAAGCCTGTCCACCATCTACAAGGCAGAAGTCAGGAGTGTGATGGAATATGGTCCACTTGCTAGGATGAGTGCAGCTCCAACAACACTCAAGAAGCTGGACACCATCCAGGACAAAGCAGCCCGCTTGATTAGCACCCCATCCACCACCTTCAACATTAACTCCCTCCACCATTGACACTCAGTGGCAGCAGTATATATCACCTACAAGATGTACTGCAGCAACTCCCCACGCCCCCTTTGACAGCACCTTCCAAATCCACTACATGTTCCACCTAGAAAGACAAGAGCAGCAGATGTGTGGGAATACCCCCATCTGCAAGTTCTCCTCCAAGCCATGCCCATCCTGACTTGGAAATATATTGCCATTCCTTCACTTGCTGGGTCAAAATCCAGGAACTCCCTCCCTAACAGCACTGTGGGTGTACCCGCACCGGATGGACTTTGGGGGTTCAAGAAAGCAGCTCAACACCACCGTCTCAAGGGCAATTAGGGATGAGCAACAAATGCTGGCCTTGCCAGCAACACCCACATCCCATGAATTGAATAAAAAAAGTTGGAAATGTCCGATTCATTACTGCCATATTTTTGTACTGATATCCATACTACATTAAAATTGTAAATTTCTTTGAAAACTGTGACGTAAACATTTCCTATAGGAACTTGAATTCTAGTGTAAAAAGGTCCACACTTGCCTGGCATGGTGCAATGTCATGCCCTTTGACACTAATAGCATTTCCAGTGTTAATCAGAGCAGTGGCCTTTCATAGCTTCTTGTTCCACCGTCGCATGTATTATCATTTCCCTACAAAGCACCCAGATGTATTCTGAAAATATTTGCATTTTTCTCACTAACTGAAATGCCTAATGTTCATAGTTAGGTTTTAAACAAAATCAAAAAAATTACATATTTCTTGAACGTAATTACATTTATCCTTTTGAACTGTCCCCTTTTTAATGTCATTATTTTTTAAACTTGACCACTCCCAAAAGCCTGGGCTAACATTGATATTTTTGTGCAGAGCTGTGATTTGGTTAGCTAATTTCAGATTGTGTAGTTTGAGCATGGGCTTTTGTACCCAGTTTTCAGGATGTGTTGTATTATTCAGTCAGCTGGAATGTTTTCTTTTAGCTTCTCATAGTTTCAACTGTCGTTTCTCAATTATTTTAAGGAAAGCGAGAGAAAATATTTCATCACTTTATTTGGCTAAAGTTAAGGAGGTGTCAGGGGTGTGTGGCTGAAGAGAAGCAGGGTGAGGTGACCTCTATTTCCCCGTTGTCATTGTCTAGCTCAGGGGTTTCTCAAATGTTTTACTTCTGAGACGCCCCTCCCGTGTTATAAAGATTCCACCGACCCCCGTAACATACACATTTTTTCTGTATAAAAATTAGTTACACAATTAAACATTTTTGTTTGATATACTTGAGCAAGTGTAAATTTCCACCATCAGCAGGGGCTCTGTCTGCACTCACACCAAACACCCACAGCAACTCTGCACTTTACATGAATTGGCTTTGAGGCTTGACTGTACCCCTTCTCCGAGGATGACCACCTCAGTAAGTAACCCACAACCAGACACTCCGTGCTCAAATGGAAAAAAACAGAAGTCCAAGACAGAAGGAAATCCACTTGCATTTATCCAATAACTTTTTAAAGTAGGAAAGCTTCACCAAACACTTCACGAAGGTGCAAAAAAGGAATGTAGTTACCAAGCCAAAGAACACTGTGGAGTAATCATAAGCTTGATCAGAAGTGGGTTATAAAAAGGGTCTTGGATGAAAAGTGGGAGCTGGAGCAGCAGAGTGTTATATGGAGAGAATCCCAGAACCTATGTGGCTGAAAGCAAGTTAAAAATCACGTGGCACTATTTAAAAAAGAACAGGGGGGTTCTCCCAGTGTCTTGGCCAACATTAATCTCTAAACGAACACCTAAAACAGAATATGTAGTCATCTGTTTCATTGCTGTTTGTGGGAGCTTGGTGTGCACAAATTGGCTGGAACATTTTCTACATTATAATGGTGACTGCACTACAAAAGTATTTCTTTGGCTATAAAGGGACGTCCTGAAGCTATGAAAATGATACTTAAATGCAAGTCCTTTTCTTTTTTTTTCCTTCTATGACTTCTGGAAGAAAGATGTTTTGGAAAAATACCCTAATTTAAATGCCCTTATATTAAAAGCATTGTGAAATGATATATACTTTCAGATTGAGGTTTGATGCCAAATTCCAGTTAAATCTCTTTGCACTGGTAACTGTCGTGAAAAGCATAATTCAGCTTTGAGACTGACATTAAATAATGCTTTTTTTTTAATTGTTTAAGTAAAGGTAGAAAAAGCAGAGGCATTGGTCATAGTCTTTTAATCATCATTGATACAGGATACTACTATTCAAGAAAGGAGGGAGGGATAAACCAAGAAACTACAGACCAGTCTGCCTAATATTGGTGCTGGGGAAGTTATTGGAAATCATTATCGAGGACAAAATAAACTTTTGTTTGGAATGGTATGGATTAATCCAGGACAGCTAGCATTGATTTGTTAAAGACAAATCATTTCTAACTAACTTGATTTGAATTCTTTGAAAGTTAACCAAGTTGGTGCTGTCTTTATGGGTTTTTGGAAGGCATTTAATGAAGTGCCACTGAAGAAGCCCATGAAATTGAGGGGAAAGTGGCAGCATGGATATGATGAAAGGTCACAGACCTGAAACGTTAATTCTGCTTCTCTCCACAGATGCCGCCAGACCTGCTGAGTATTTCCAGCATTTTTTGTTTTTATTTCAGATTTCCAGCATCCGCAGTATTTAGCTTTTATGTTAGTATGGATATGAAATTGGTGCAGTTACAGGAAGCAAAGGGTAGTGGTGGATTGATGTATTTCAGACTGGGACATGATTTGCACTGGTTCCACGGGTCATTTTTGGGTATATTCGCAAATCTATTTTATTAAACTTAAGTAATTTTGTTTCAACTTGTCTGGGTCAGTTTAAAAGCAAGATTAAGGTATGGCAAGGCAGTTTGGCCAAGTGGAATGTGCCTCCGGTGGTATGTGGGAAGTCGTGGATGCTTCAAGTGGCCTTGACAAACACATCTGCAGAAACTTGAGCTCCGGGTTTTCTCAACTTGAGTGGCAGCTGGAGTCACTGTGGTACATCCGCAAGGCTGAGAACTACGTGGCTACCACATTTAGGGAGGTGGTCGCACTGCAGGTTAGGAGCGTGCAGGCAGAGGGGGAGTGGGTGACCACCAGAAAGTCTAGGAGGACCAGGCAGGTAGTGCAGGAGTCCTGAGTCTATCTCGCTTATGATCCAGTTTTCCATTTTGAATGCTGGTGAGGGCGATGGTTCCTCAGTTATGTGTAGCAAGAGTCAAGTTTGGGGCACCACTGGTGGCTCAGCTGCATGGGCAGGAAGGAAGATGAGTGGAAGAGAAGTATAGTAGGGAAACAGACTGGCGTTTCTGCGGCCGTAGACGTGACTCCAGGATGGTATGTTGCCTCCCTGATGCCAGGGTCGGCAGAGTGGCTGCAAGGCATTCTTAAGGGGGAGTGTGAACAGCCAGAGGTTGTGGTTCACATTGGCTCCAACGACAAAGGTAGAAGGAGGGATGGGGTCCTGAAAGCAGATTTTAGGGAGCTAGGTAAAACATTAAAAAGCAGGATCTCCGAGGTAGTCATCTCCGGAATATTCTGTGCCACGTGTTAGTGAGCAAAGAAATAGGTTAAAGTTGATGAATGTATGGCTGGAGAGATGGTGCAGGAGGGGGTGGGCTTTAGATTCCTGGGGCATTGGAACTGGTTTTGGGGGAGGTGAGACCTGCACAAGCCGGACAGTTTGCACCTCAATAGGGCCAGGTCAAGTATCCTTGCCGGGAGGTTTGCTAATGCTGTTGGGAAGTGTTTAAGCTAGTTTGGCAGGGGGATGGGAACCTGAGGGTAGACTCCAATGGGGCAAAATCAGAAATGGAAGGCAGAAAATTAGTATTGAGTCTGGAAGGCAGAGGAAACAAAGGATAGAAAATAGAGTTTGGCATTGCTCAAGGGTGTATACTTCAATGCAAGGAGTATAGCAAATGAAGCAGATGAGCTGAGGGCAAAAATAGAAATGTGGCAGTATGGTATCATAGCTATTACAGAAACATGGCTTAAAGAGGGACAGAAATGGCAGTGCAACCTTCCTAGTTACACGGTTTTCAAACGAGATAGGGAGGGGGTGGCAATTTTGGTTAGAGAAACAATTACAGCTGTGAGGAGGGATGATACGTTAGAAGGATCATCAATTGAGGCCATATGGATTGAGCTTGGGAACAAAAAAAGGGGCAGTCACACTACTGGGAGTGTACTATAGATCCCCAACTGTCAGAGGGAGATAGAAGGCCAGATATGTAGGCATATCGCTCAGAAGTGCAAAAACAATAGAGCACTGTTAAAGGATTTTAACTACCCAATATTAACTGGGATAGTTTGTGTGAAAGGAATGAAGGGAGCAGAATTCTTGAGGTGCATTCAGGAGAACTTTTTTGGCCAGTATGTAGCAAGTCCCAATAAGAGGGCGGTTCTGGACTTGGTTTTAGGTAATAAAGGTGGGCAGGTAGAAGGGGTGGCAGTGGGAGAGCATTTTGGTGGTAGTGATCATAATTCAGGTAGTTTTAACATAATTATGGAAAAGGACAGAGATAGAACAGGAGTTAAAGTTCTAAATTGATGAATCACATTGAAGAATTCTCAATTGGGGCAAGGCCAATTTTACTAAACTGAAGAGTGATTTAGCAAAAGTGGACTGGAAACAGCTACTTGAAGGTAAATCAGTGGGAGGCATTCAAAGGGGAGATTCGGGGCTCAGAGTAAAGGCCTGCTGAGGTCATGGAAAAAGAACCCGACCTGAACCACAGCGGACCCGAGCCCAACCCGACCCGACCATCTCTTTCCTTACGTTCTGACTCGGAACCTCCAGGAAGCTGCAGCGCATGCATGATGATATCATAGTGATGTCACTCGCTTAGTGCACAGACTCCGTTTCGTCGCAGACTTCCAGCTGAGATAAGTTTTTTAATTTCAATACTTACCAGCAGAGCACTTACAATGTGTGTCCGACCCGGACTCTGCTCGACCCCGAAAGCTGGACCCGGAAGAGGGGTCTGACCCGACCCGAACACGACACATGTCATCGGATCCCATCGGGTTCCGGTCAGTTAGCAGGCCTTTAGCTCAGAGTAAACATGTTCCCACAAAGATCAAGGGTGGGATGGCCAAATCTAGAGTCCTCTGGATGTCAAAGAGTTTACAGGGTATGATAAGGCAGAAGAGAAAAGCTTATGTCCGACACCGAGAATTCAAAACTACAGAAAGCCAAGAGGTGTATAGAAAGTGGAGGGGTGAAATCAAAAAGGAAATTAGGAAAGCAAAGCGAGGGCAAGAAAGAATATTGACAAGTAAAATCAAGGAAAACCCAAAGATGTTTTATCAATACATTAAGAGTAGGAAGATAACTAAAGAAAGAGTAGAGTCCATAAAAGACCAAAAAGGTAGTCTATGTGTGGACACAGAAGATGTAGGTATGGTTCTTGATGAATACTTTGTGTCTGTCTTCACAAAAGAGGGGAACAATGCAGACATTGTAATTGAGGAGGAGGAGTGTGAAGTATTGGATGTGATAAACATAGGGAGAGAGGAAATTTTAAGGGGATTAGCATCCTTGTAAGTGGATAACTCACCAGGGCCGGATGAAATGTACCCCAGGCTGTTAAAAGAAGCCAGGGAGGAAATAGCAGAAGGTCTGACCATCATTTACTAATCCTCACTGGATACAGGCCTTGTTCCGGAGGATTGGTGGTCTGCTAATGTTGTACCTTTGTTAAAAAAGCGAACGAGGGATAGACCAAATAATTACAGGCCAGTCAATTTAACCTCGGTAGTGGGTAAATTATTCGAATCAATTCTGAGGCTTAGGATAAACTGTCACTTAAAAAGGCACAGATTAATCAAGGATAGTCAGCGTGGGTTTGTTAAGGGAAGGTCGTGTCTGACTAACGACTGAAGTTTTAAAAGAGGTAACAAGGAGGATTGATGAGGATAGTGCAGTTGGCGTGGTCTACATGGATTTTAGCAAGACTTTCAACAAGGTCCCAGATGGCAGACTTTAAAAAAAAAAAGCATGGGAGCCAGCGGAATGTAGCAAGCTGGATACAAAATCGGCTCAGTGTCAGGAAACAATGGGTAATTGTTGATGGGTGTTTTTGTGACTGGAAGGCTGTTTCCAGTGGCGTTCTGCAGGGCTCAGTACCACGTCCCCTGCTTTTTGTGGTATATATTAAAGATTTGGATGTAAATGTAGGGGGCTTGATCAAGAAGTTTGCAGACGACACAAAGATTGGCTGTGTGGTAGATAGCGAGGAGGATAGCTGTCGACTGCAGGAAGATATCAATGGACTGGTCAGGTGGACAGAAAAGTGGCAAATAGAATTCAACCCAGAGAAGTGTAAGGTGATGCATTCGGGGAGGTCAAACAAGGCAAAGGAATACACAATCAGTGGGAGGATACTGAGAGGTGTAGAGGAAGTGAGAGACCTTGGAGTGAATGTGCACAGATCCCAGAAAGTAGCAAGACAGGTCGATAAGGTGGTTAAGAAGGCATATGGAATCCTTTCCTTTATTAGCTGAGGCATAGAATATAGTAGTAGGGAAGTTATGCTGGAACTGTATAAATCATTAGTTTGGCCACAAGTTGAGTACCGTGTGTAGTTTTGGTCATCTCATTACATTGCACTAGAGAGGGTACGGAGGAGTTTTACGAGGATGTTGCCAGGACTGGAAAATTGCAGCTATGAGGAAAGATTGGATAGGCTGGGATTGTTCTTGGAACAGAGGAAGCTGAGGGGAGATGTAATTGAGATGTACAAAATTATGAGGGGCCTGGATAGAGTGGATGGGAAGGGCCTATTTAGCTTAGCAGAGAGGTCAGTGACAAGGGGGCATAGATTTAAAGTGATTGGTAGAAGGATTAGAGGAGAGATAAGGAAAAGTCCCTTCACCGAGAAGGGGGTGGGAGCCTGGAACTCCCTCCCTGAAAGGGTGGTAGAGGCAGAAAGCCTCACCTCATTTAAAAGGTGCCTGGATGTGCACCTGAAGTGCTGTAACTTGCAGGGCTATGGACCAAATGCTGGAAAGTAGGAATAAGCTGGGTGGCTCGTTTTTTTTCCAGCTGGTGCAGACACGATGGCCCAAGTGGCTTCTTTCTGTGCCATAAACTTTTTTTTGCTTCTATTCTGAGAGCTCCAGGCTTGAAAGTGAAACCAATGGTGAAATGGGATCAGACCTCCGATGGTGAAAATGCTTTGTAGTCACCTAAGCCTGTCATGAGCAAAAATTGTATCCCTGGCATGGCAGCAGGAGTTATTTGCTTCTAGATTAATTTGGTAGATCTGACATTGACAGTTCCAAATTGACTTACACAGCACCTTTAAATGATGTACTTCAACCTTCCCTTATTGATGAACAATGGTGACCTAATGAAAAGGTTCAAGAATATATGAAATGATTTGTTTTTATTTGAAATGAGAAATGGGGGGGGGGGGCTTAAGAGAAAAAAATGAAAATAGTGTGCTACAAAATCTGATGGGTAGCTTTACCAAGATTTCAAAGTCTGATTTTTATCTTTTATATGTGTACGTGTTTTCTGCTAAGGAGCTATTGCTTATTCCTAATTAAACCTGGGGAATGAACAGAGTTGAACAGTAATCTGATCAATGTATACACTGAATGCACATTGATGGCCAATCAGAAATGTTTTTCTATTTGCAGTTTGTTAGTGTCATTTTATGTAGTCATTACTACCCAATCAGCTTTCTGCTGGGTGCTGACATCACTAACTAGCCTCTTCCCTTCGGTGTAGCTTCATTTTCTGAGTGTTGTGCTAAAATGGAAGCTACTTTCTTGCCTTAAGGAACAGCTTGTTCTGCTGGTATAGGCTAGATGTTGACATGTAACAGACCTGGTAGCAGGATGGTGGTGGATGCAGCCAGTTCAAATGGGCCTTTCCAGCCCACGGGCCTTCTACACTTTCGAGGTGGGTTAAAATGTATGCGACAGTGAAATGTTACGCTTGCTTATCTGTTCGTGCAGAGCTTTTGTGAGATGAGATTGAAAATAAAGGAAGTGCGCTCTAGTAGAGGAGTTCTATTAAACGTTCTGTTCCGAAAGCTTTTCATTTGCTGTTCCTTAATAGGATAAACCCTATAATAGGCTGCAATTATAGGATTGGTAAAACTGCTTGGGTTCATTGAAGCATTTCATACCTATCTTGAGTCGAGGTTTGCTGCTTTCTGCTGTCACTGTCCCATCCCCCAGCCAAGCATGCTGATGTCAAAGGAAGTGAGGTCATTAGCCTTTAGAGTGATTGTTGGGGGCTGGGCATCGGCCCAAGTTTGGCTCTTCACGGAGCTTGTTTTGTAACATAATTTTTGATTACTTACATATTCTAAAAATGGCACACTCAAATCAACTCTAATTTGACTTCTAAAAAATCTTCTTAGATCTTTGCACGATAGTGAATGATTGCATTAGTGATCAGAAGAATCTAGGTGTGTATTGGGCTCAATTTATTTGCAGCTTGGACTGTTTTACTTGCTGATTTTAAAAAAAACTTTTGGAATGTTGTGTACATGATGGGACCTATCCAGGAATTATAATTAGCCAAGTATTTAAAAGCTACTTTCATAATTTAGATGTTTATTAGAAAAAGTTTCCCCATTTTGTTTTTTTTGGATGCGCGCTACAATATTTTCATGTTCTTAGTGTCTGTAGTGTTTCTACATTTATAATAGTGTTCCGCATAAAGGCAGGTGCTAAGTGCAACTATCAAAAAAAACTGCCATCATTCATGAAAAATGGGCTCGATGGGCCGAATGACCTCCTGTGCCGTAAATGACTCTTTTTGCAGCAGAAGTCAGTTTCATAATACATGACATTTTGTATTTATGTTGCTGACTTCTCTTTTCACCCGAGTTTTAGATTTAATTGGCACGAACCTAAGGGCAAAGATCAGAGGTTGTGAATTTAAGGACACAAACTGCCTATCCCTGAAAGCTGCAACAAAAACTAATATTGAGAGACTTTTTTAGTCAGATATAGATTGTAATTTTATAACACTAAAGTATTTTGTAAGATAATTCAAAGTCAAAATTCAGACTGGTATTAAGCAACTATATTATTGTGATATTTGCGAGTTGTAAGTCGCAAGTCTTTTTTAAGTTTGCTTTCTGAGTCCAGGATGTGGACAGCATTTACCAGTCCCATTACTTAATTTGTGGTCAGAAGTTGCAGTAGTCTTCGTGTTAATCAAAATTACATGTTGCTAGGAATTACTCTGTGAAGAACAGCTTTACAGTTTTTGACCTGTCAGGAAATTTTCAACCAAAGTACATGTCTCTTGTAGATAGAACATTATCATTAGTGTGAAACTTAACTATCTCTCTATTCATACATTTGTCTAAAGAGCAAGTGTTTGGGTGCAGCATGATATTCAGCTACAATCCTAGAATTTTCTATACTTGGAGTGTAATTTGTAATTCATAAGTACTTCAATTTTGCATAAAATGTTTTGCAGGCATTGAAAATCCTGGTTTTACTGCAAACTATCACATTCATTGAGTCATGGTCATAACAGCATAGGCAGAGACCATTTGGCCCATCAAATCCATGTCAGCTCTCTAGAGCAATTCAGTCAGTTCCATTTCCCCGCTCTATTAAAGGCCTGCTACCTGACCCGGACCCGATGACCTATCTGGTTCGGGTCGGGTCGCTCTTCTGGGTCTGGCTTTTGGGCTTGGGCTGGGTCAGGCTCGGGTCCGATGTGGTTCGGGTCGGGTGTTTTTTTCCTCACCTGAGCAGACCTTTACGCTGTATCCCCGTAGCCCTGCAAGTTTATTTACCTCAACTGCCTATCCAATTTCTTTTTGAAATAATTGTTTCTGCTTCCACCACCCTCGTAGGCAGCGAGTTCCAGGTCATTACCACTCGCATATTTTTTTTTTTTTAAAAGTCCTTCACATCCTCCCTGTTTCTCTTGCCCAAAACCTTAAACCTGTGTCCCCTAGTCCTTGTATCATCAGCTGATGGGAACAGGTTTTCTTTGTCTACCTTCTCTAAACCTGTCATAATCTTGTACACTTCAGTGAAATATCCCCTTAATCCCCTCTGCTCCAAGGAGAATGGCCTCAGCTTCTCCAATCTAACCTTGTAGCTAAAATTTCATATTCCTGGAACCATTCTAGTAAATCTACTCTCCACCCTCCCAAGGTCTCTCGCATCCTTCCTAAAGTGTGGTGACCAGAACTGGGTGCAGTACTCTACTTGTGGCCGAACCAAAGCTTTATAAAGGTTCAGCATAGCTTCACTGCTTTTGTACTCTACATCTGTTTGTGCAGCCCAAGATTCCATATACCTTGCTAGCTACTCTCAATATGTTCTGCCACCTTCAAAGATCTGTGCACATGAACCCCAGGTCCCGTGTCCCTGCATACTCTTTAGAACTGTACCATTTAAGTCTATATTGTCTTTTGCCTGTCCTTTCTTCCAAAATGTATCAGCTCTGACTTCTCTGTATAAAATTCCATCTGCCACTTGTCTGTCCATTCTGCTAGCCTATCTGTCCTGTTGCAGTCGATTCTATCATCCTTGCGGTTTGCCACACCTCCGTTGGCAAATTTTGAAATTTTATTCTGTTTTCCAATATCCAAGTCATTTATATTATCAAAAAAAAATGGTCTGAACACTGAACCTTGAACGCCACTATCTACCATCCTCCAGTCTGAAAAACAACCATTTACCACAATTATAATAACAAAATACTACGGATGCTGGAAATTTGAGTCATATCCAACTCAAGAGGTTAACTCTGTTTCTCTCTCCACAGAGTATTTCCAGCACTTTGTTTTTATTTCATTTACCACGACTCACTGCTTTCTCTCCTTAAGCCCATATTTTTGATCCATTGGACACTGACCCTCATATTCCATGAGCCTCACTTTTGTTAACCAGCCTTTTATGTGGTACTTTGTCAAAGGCTTTCTGAAAACAAATTGACTCCTGACAACGCAGCCGACTTCATCAGAGCGCTCCAGGCTGCGCACGTGTGCAAACGGTCTCCTGCTCTCGGTGAGATGCTGTGCATGCGCAGCCTACATCTTGCCAGGACTAATTGGCGCGTGTGCAGGAAAACATCATCAGCTACTCGCTTCCCTCGCCTGTTCTTCCCCCCCCCCCCCCCCCCACCACTCAGCTACTCTCTCCCGCACCACTGACTGCTTTCCCCCCTCAGCCACGCGCTCCAGACCTCGCTGCTGCTCTCCCCCACTCCTCGCTTCCCGCCACTCTGCTCTCCGGCCTCTCGCTCCCCGCTTCTGGCCCCCCTCCCCCCAGTCGGTAGCTCTAGGCCGCGCCGCTTCCCTCCTCTTGGCTAATTGCTTCTTTGGGTAGCACGCGACGCACGATCAAATGAGGGCGCGAGTGGCCAAGAGGAGGGAAGTGGCACAGCCTAGAGCTAGCGACTGGTGTTGGGGGGGGGGGGTGCGATCGGCCGGAAAGATGGGGGGGCGGGTGGGGGCAGGGTGCAAGGAGCAGGGAACAGTCAGCCGAGGGCAGGGGGGTGGTGTGGGGGGAAAGGTGAGGCTGTAGTGAGAGTGAATGTGTGGTTTGGAAGAATGGGTGATTGCTGAATGGGGGTGAGGGGGGCTGGGGCGGAAATTCAGAGTTATTTCCTCCATAAACTTCACAGTACAAATGTTGACTATCGTCCCATAGAAAGTTGCTTTAACATTCCAAATTTCAATGGCAGTATCATAAGAGATATTCTGTCTTTGTCAAAAAAAGTCTAAACAGTTGAGCAGGAGACATCCAAGAAATGATGCAAATGAAGCAATGGCAGGAGGGAGCTGGGGACTGTTGGGGGTGGGATGGAGGCGGCGATGGCAACCTTTGTGGGGATTTTCGGGTTGCAGTTTTTCTGTGATAAATTAAGCAGTGCCATCTTTAATACTGAGAGCTGCCTGAACGTCGCAGACAGTGATGTTTTAGTGGAAGAGGCTACATTTGTGCATGTGCTAGTACTGTGCCACCTAGTGGTTGTGTTGTCAGCAAATGCAGCCTTTTGGTTAAGTGTTAAAAGGTTGTGATCTCCATTTCATTAAGAGGATTCCTTTCACCTAAAACCTGAGTTTGAATCGAGACCGTTTTTTTTCTCAATAGGCACTTGTAAACATTGCGCCACGTAATTATGGCATCCATCCCAAAGTATTTCATAACCAATTATTTACTTATGGAATGCAGTCACTGTTAAGATGCAATTAAACAACTAACCGGAGGAGGAGGCTCTACCAACATCCCCATTCTCAATAATGGGGGAGCCCAGCTCGTCAGTGCAAAAGACAAGGCTCTTCAACCAGAAGTGCCGAGTCGGTGATCCATCTCGGCCTCCTCCTGATGTCCCCAGCTTAACCGATGCCAGTCTTCAGCCTATTCAGTTCACTCCATGTGAAATTAAGAAATGGCTGAAGGTACTAGATACAACAAAGGCTATGGACCCTGACAGCATCCCGGCTGTAGTACTGAAGACTTGTCCTCCAGAACTAGCCACATCCCTAGCCAAGCTCTTCCAGTACAGCTACAACATTGGCATCTACCTGACAATGTGGAAAGTTGCCCAGGAATGTCCTGTTTACGAAGAGCAAGATGAATCTAATCCAGCCAATTATTGCCCCATCAGTCTCTTGTTCATCAGCAAAGTGATGGAAGGTGTTGTTGACAGTTCTGTCAAGTGCCAATAACCTGCTCACCAATGTTCAGTTTGGGTATCACCAGGGCCACTCAGCTCCAGACCTCATTACAGACTTGGTCCAAATATGCCAAAAAAGCTGAAATCCAGAGGTGAAGTGAGAGTGACTGCCCTTGACATCAAGGCAGCATTTGATCATGTGTGGCATCAAGGAGTGTTAGCAAAATTGAAGTCAGTGGGAATTGGGTGGGGGTGGGAGCTCTCCACTGATTGGAGTCATACCTAGCACAAAGGAAGATGGATGTGGTTGTTGGAGGCCAATCATCTCAGCCCCAGGACATTGCTGCAGGAGTTCCTTAGGGCGGTGTCCTCAGCCCAACCATCTGCAGCTGCTTCATCATTGACCTTCTCTCCTTCAGACGTGGGGATGTTCACTGATGATTGCACAGTGTTCAGTACCATTGGCAACTCCTCATCCTGGAGCAGTCCATGTCTGCATGCAACAAGACCTGGACAGCATTCAGGCTTGGGCTGGTGTGTGGCACAATTGTTACTTGCTACTTAAGTGCCAGGCAATGACTATCTCCAACAAGAAAGTAAGTGACCATCTCCCTTTGACGTTCAATGACATTACCATCATTGAGTCCCCCACCATCATCATCCTGGGGGTCACCATTGATGAGAAACTTAACTGGAACAGCCATATAAATACTGTGGTTACAAGAGCAGGTCAGAGACTGGGAATTCTGAAATAAGTAAGTCATTTCTTGACTTCCCAAAATCTGTCCTCAATCTACAAAGCACCAGTCAGGCGTGTGATGGAATACCCTCCTCTTGCCTGGATGAGTGCAGCTCTAACAATACTCAAGAAGCTTGACCTCCATCCACGATAAAGAAGGCTGCTTGCACCCATCCACTACCTTGAATCGTTCATTCCCTTCGCCACCAGTACTCAGTGGCTGCAGTGTGTATCATCTGCAAGATGCACTGCAGTAACTTGGCAAGATTCCTTTGACAGCACCTTCCAAACCCACCACCTCTACCCCCTAGAGGGACACAGATGCACGGGAACACCACCTCCTGCAAGTTTCCCTCCCAAGACACACACCATCCTGACTTGGAAATATATAGGCATTCCTTCATTGTCACTGGGTCAAAATCCTGGAATTCCCTCCCTAACAGCACTGTGGGTGTACCTACACCACATAGATTGCAGGGTACATGAAGGCAGTTCATTACCACCTTTTCGAGGACATCAGGGATGGGCAATAAATGTTGGCCTGGCCAGCGGTGGTCACATCAGTGAATGAATAAAAAAGGTTAATCACAGGAAGACTCCACAGTTAGCAAATTAGATGAATGGGCAGTTTGCCTGTTTTTGGCAATTGGTGAGGGAGAAATGTTGGCTAGAATTCTGGAATAACGCATTGGTGCTCTTTGAATAGTGCCTTAGGATCTTTTACGTCCATCTGAATCACTGGAGAAGGCAGACTGGGCCTCAGTTACCATCTGTACAGGAGCTTGCATTTATATAGCGCCTTTAACAGTAAAACATCCTAAGGCGCTTCGTGGAGTGTTATCAAGCAAAATTTGACAATGAGCCCATGGACAGATGACCAAAAGCTTGATCAGGTAGATGTTAAAGAGCCTCGTAAAAGATGGGACAGTGGCAGAGAGGCGGGGAAGTTTATGGATGAAATTCTGAGCTGAAGGCCTCGACAGCTGAAGGTACAAACACCAGTTGTGGAGCGATTAAAATCTTGGATGCAACAAAGGCCAAAATTGAAGGACCGCAGATATTGTAAAGGATTATAGGGATTGAGAAGTTTACAGAGGTAGGGAGGGATGAGGCTATGTAAGGATTTGAAGGTGATGAGAATTTTGAAATTGACATGTTGCTTACAGCCACTGTAGACCAACAAGCGCAGGAGTGATGGGTGAACGGGACTTGGTGCAGGTTAGGATACAGACAATGGAATTTTGGATCACCTCAAATTTTATGGAAGTTCAGAGATTAGCCAGGACTCTGTTGGGATAGTCAAATCTAGAGGTAACTGGCATGGATGAAGGTTTCAGCAGCACATGAGTTGAGGCAGGAAAAGAATTGAATGAAGTTGGAGGTGGCAACACTGTTGAGCTGGTGGTGTGAATATGTGATCGGTTGTTCATCTCTAGGTCAAATACCACACAAAGGTTGCAATCAGGCTGGTTCAGCCTCACCGTTGCCAGGGAGATGGATGGAGTTGGTGTATGAAAATAAGAAATAGGGGACCAAGGCTAGATCCTTGGGGGACCAGTGATAACAGTGTGGGTGCAGGGAGAGAAGCCATTGTAGTGATTCTCTGGCTGTAACTGGATAGAAAGGAATCAGACCAGGTAAATGCAGTTCCACCAGCTTTTTGTTTATTAGTTCATGGGTGTGGGCATCATTTATTGACTGGCATTTATTGCAAGCCCTGATTGCATTTGCGAAGGTGATGGTGAACTGCTGCCTTGAGCCACTGGAGTCCGTGTGGTATATGTACACCCACAGTGCTGTTAGGAAGGGAGTTCAAGGATTTTGACCCAGCGACAGTAAAGGGGCAATGATATAGTTCCAAGTCAGGATTGTGTGTGCCTTGAAGGGAAACGTGCAGGTGGTGGTGATCCCACGCGATGGTGCCCTTGTTCTTAGGTGCTAGAGGTTGTGGGTTTGGTAGGTGGTGTCGAGAGAGCCTTGGTGAGTTGCTGCATTGCATCTTGTAGATGGTGCACACGGCAACTATGGTGTGCCGGTGGTAAAGGGAGTGAATCTGTAAGGTTTTTTATTCTTTCATGTGATGTGAATGTTGCTGGCAAGGCCAGCATATGAACATATGAATTAGGAGCAGAAGTAGACCAATCGGTCCCTCTAGCCTGCTGCACCATTCAATAAGATCATGGCTGATCTGTTTGTGTCTCGAATTCCACACTCCCATCTACCCCTGACAACCATAGGTTCTTGTTAGGCAAGGGAATCAATCTATCCCTGCCTTAAAATTATTCAGTGACCCTGTCTGCAACGCCTTCAGAGGCAGAGTGTTCCAAAGTCGCACAACCCTCAGAGAAAAAAATTCTCCTCATCTCTGTCCTAAAAGGGCGGCCCCCAATTTTAAAACAGTGCCTCTAGTTCTGGACTTCTTCCCCGCCCTTTCCTTCCCCCCCCCCCCCAAGAGGAAACATCCTTTCTGCATCCACCTTGTCAAGACCATTCAGGATCCTATATACCTCAATCAAGTCTCCCCTCACTCTTCTAAACTCCTTTGAAGCAAGCCCAGTCTATCCAACCTTTCCTCATAAGACAACCCGCTCGTTCCAGGTATCAATCTAGTAAACCTCCTCTGGACTGCATTCGCATCCTTCCTTAAATAAGGAGACCAAAACTGCACACAGTATTTGAGATGTGGTCTCACCAATGCTCTGAATAACTGAAGCATAACATCCTTACTTTTATTTTCAATTCCTCTTGTAATAAAGGATAGCATTCCATTAGCCTCTTTATTACTTGCTGCACCTGTATACTAACTTTTTGTGACTCATGCACTAGAACAGCTGGATACCTCTGCACCTCGGATTTCTGCAGTCATTCTCCATTTAAGTAATACTCTGCTTTTTTTATTCTTCGTGCCAAAGTGAACAACTTCACATTTTCCCACATTATACTCCATCTGCCAGATTTTTGCCACTCACTCAACCTATCTATATCAGTCTGCAAGCTTTATATGTCCTCTTCACAATATACTTTCCTACCTATCTTTGTCATTTGTTGCCCATCCCTAATTGCCCTTGAGAAGGTAGTGGTGAACTGCCTTCCTGAACTGCTGCAGTCCACGCGATGTACGTATACCCAAGTGCTGTTGGGGAGGGAGTTCTAGGGTTTTGACCCAGTGACTATGAAGGAATGGCTATATATTTCCGAGTCAGGATGGTGTGTGACTTGGAGGGGAACTTGCAGGAGGTGGTGTTCCATGCATCTGCTGCTCTTGTCCTTCTAGGTAGAGGTAGTGGGTTTGAAAGGTGCTGTCAAAGAAAGAAATCTTAGTGAGTTGCTGAAGTGCATCTTGGCGGATGGTGTGCCAGTCAAATGGGCTTCTTTGACTGGGATGGTGTCGAGCTTCTTGAGTATTGGAGCTGCACTCATCCAGGTAAATGGAGAGTATGCCATCACACTCCTGACTTGTGCCACATAGGTGGTGGACAGGCTTTGGGGAGTCAGGACGTGAGTTACTCACCGCAGAATTCCCAGCCCCTGACCTGCTCTTGTAGCCACAGTATTTATATGTTCCCGTTAAGCTCTGGTCAGTGGTAATCCCCAGGATGCTGGTGGTGGGGGATTCAGTGATGGCAATGCTGTTGAATGTTGAAGATGGTTAGATTTTCTCTTGTTGGAGATAGTAATTGCCTGGCATTTGTGTGGCATGAATGTTACTTGCCACTCAGCCCAAGCCTGAATGCTGTCCAGGTCTAGCTGCATCTGGGCATGGATTCCTTCAGTATCTGAGGAGTCATGAATGGTACTGAATACTGCAATCATCAGTGAACATCCCCAATTCTGACCTTATGGAGGGAAGATCATTGATGAAGCAGCTGAAGATGGATGGGCCAAGGACACTACTCCTGCAGTACTTCCTGAAGCTTAGATGTTTGACCTCCAACAACCACTCCAATCTTCCTTTGTGCTGGATGTGCCTGCAACGACTGGAGAATTTTCTCCCCCGATCCATGACTTCAATTTTGCTAGGGCTCCTTGATGCCATGCTTGGTCAAAAGCTGCCTTGACATCAAGGGCAGTAACTCACCTCATTTGACTGGATGCCATTCAAGCAGGCTGCTTTGTCCTGGGTGGAGCTCAGCGCCTCCTGTTGGATCTGCACCCATCCAGGCAAGTGGAGCGTATTCCATCACAGTCCTGACTTGTGCCTTGTCGGTTGTGAAAAGGCTTTGGGGAGTCATGAGGTGAGTCACTTGTTGCAGAATACCCAGCCTCTGACCTGTCCTTTTACCCACAGTATTTATGTGGCTGGTCCACTGATCAGTAGCAACCCCCAGGTTGGTGAAGCCGGCTGATCTAGCAATGGTAATGCCTCGATGTTGCTAGTCTTAATTATTTGTAAAGTAAAGCTTACAATTTCAAAAGGGCTGTGAATATATGCATTTTGTTTTTAAAAGCCATGTGGCAAGCAGCTACAATCTACAGATCGAGAAAGTTTTGTTATCCACAACAGACAGAAGTGCAGTAAGTGGGAACATTTCTTTCCTTCTCACTGTGGCTGGCCACTTTTTGTCTCTTCCCCCATTAGTGAAACCACCTACAGCAGAAATAGGGCTGCATCGGCAAAAAGTTAATACTTAAAAATGCTCTGAATTTTGTTCCATTGCAGTTTGACAGTGGAAACAAGGCACAAGGGAAATTCAAAGCAATCTAATCTAAAATACAAAGCATGAAGTTCAGTTCTCTGCAGCTACAATCTTAAACTTGAGAGAATTTGGGTAGAGTATTTGGATACATTTATGATCAAGGCAATAGATGTCAGTGCTAATAAGTGTTTCATTTTTTGCTCCCTGTCAGCATCAACTATGTGGTTGGGGAAAGGATTTACTGCTCCAACTTTGTATCTTAATCCCAATTTCAGGATAGCACCCTCTAGAGGACTGTTCTCAATCTGTGCAATGTTCACCTTTTCCATGAGTGAAGTTTGTGGCATTGGCATCGATTTTCCCTGCCTTTGGGGCTGATCAGTAGTGGTGCCAATGGGCCACTGTTGGTGTTGGACATTGGAGTCTACCACCTAGAGTACATTCTGTGCCCTTGATACCCTCAGTACTTTTTACAAGTGGTGTTCAACATGCAAGAGTACTGATTCATCAGCTGAAGGAGGCTGGTAGATTAGATTAGATTAGAGATACAGCACTGAAACAGGCCCTTCGGCCCACCGAGTCTGTGCCGAACATCAACCACCCATTTATACTAATCCTACACTAATCCCATTAGCTGGCACATGATGTATTTAATGATTTTCTTCTCCCTGCAGTCTGTCATAAACCCTATAGAGACATCCATTAATCATGGTCCTGTTGTGGCAACTGCAAAGGGAAAGAGGGCTGTTAAGTGAAAGCAGAGGGCTTTTAAACTATACTTGAAGCCTCTTCAGAGCAATCGAGCTACTGTAAAAGTAAATTATCATGTAGTCTGTCATGATGTCAAGCGAATCATTAGGGAGGTCAAGCATGATCAGTGGACTATGTTTAACTGCAAAGGTGTACAATTGCACAAAAATATTTAAAATCATTTTTCCTTGGCTAAAATCTGTCAAATGAGATCCTTTGCACTAGTACAATATCTGACAAATCAGCTTGCTGTTCAAGAAATGAGTAGAGGAGTCCTCCAAGAAGAGCATTATCCTGAGTTGGCACCTGACTTAATAGGCCATAGATTGGACCTGTCTGCATTGATCTTGGAAAAACAATCAGTGTGCTGTGACATAGGCTTTAATAAGGAAGTGGACTGCACACTCTGTCATCTGGCTACTAGTTGGATGGCAGTATTCATGCTGTAAAGCCGTGGGGGGGGGGGGGGGGGGTGCGAGGACAGATAAAATACCAATAGTTTTATGGATCAATGCCTGGAGCTGCTGGCTGATTTGAGCTGCATCTACCAAACAATGTGTAAGATTGTACCTACTGACCAGTAACCTGTTTGCAGCTCAATTCAGGTTCCACCAGAACCACTCTGCTGTGGACTTCATTACAGCTTTGTTCTAGATATGGATGTGAGAGCTGCCCTCAACACGAAGCAGCAATACCAAGTTTGGCATCAAGGAACCCTAGCAAAGCTGAAGTTAATGGGGACCAAAGAATGAGATTAATTCTTTTTGTATGCAAGGCTGTTGAAAAAAAAGTTGGATAAATGGAGAAGTGCAGATAAGCCATGATCCAATAGAACAGTGGAACAGGCTGATGCTGCTGAATGGCCTACTGCTTTGCTTTCGTTGCTGTTTGTACATATATGTGTGTGCCTCTGTGTGTCTCGTATTCTTTTTGTTGTTCATTCTCTGCTCTTGCTCTCTTTGTCACTTCTTCCCTTCCTGTGGGCTTGGTCTTAAGTGATCAGTAGAGGAAGCAAAGTTAGTTTCCACTTCCTAGCTTGTGTATAGCTTTCTGCTGCTGCCCTAGCTGAGGCCCAGTAACTGTACAGACTGTGCACTAAATAAACTCATTTATCGGGAAACATAGTTGTAAATATTTTTAAGCTCACAAGAGTGAAATATATTTTACTAGTCCTGTTTTCATTCTTTTACAAATCTTGAGTGCAAGAAGTGTTGACCGCAGGACATTAGTGAATATATTTTGTCTGATAAATTTTGCACAGAGTGGCTGATGATTTACTTGCATTAATTTGCGAGCTATTGTAACAGTACGATGTAATATAAATGGAACAGGATTTCAGAATCAAAATCGTTACAGCGCAGAAGGAGGCCTTTCGGCCCATTCGCACCGGCTCTAAAAGAGCAATACACTCCGTTCCGTTCCCCTGCCTTCTCCCCATAACCCTGCACATTCTTCCTTTTTATATAACAGTCTAATGCCCTTTTGACTGCTTCAATTGAACCTACCTCCACCACGTTCCAAGGCAGCGCATTCCAGACTTAACCACTCACTGCGTGAAAAAGTTTTTCTTCATGTCACTTTTGCTTCTCATCAAATATTTTAAATCTATGCCCTCTCGTTCTCAATCCTTTCACAAGTGGGAACAGTTTCTCTCTATCTACTCTGTCCAGACCACTCATGATTTTGAATACCTCTATCAAATCACCTCTCAGCCTTCTCTTCTCCAAGGAAAATAGTCCTAACTTCTCCACTCTATCTTCACAACTGAAATTCCTCATTCCTGGAACCATTCTTGTGAATTTTTTCTGTACTCTCTCTCCAGTGTCCTCACATCTTTCCTCCAGCGCAGTGCCCAGAATTGGATGCAATACTCCAGCTGAGGCCGAAGTAGTGTTTTGTACCTAGAATTCCAGTGCAGGGCAGCTTCAGACATGTCGAACTGTTTTTTGCACGCTGCTTATCTGTGAGTTTTTCATTCTGAAGCTTTATGTTGCGCAATTTCAAAGGAGTCATAATTTGGAAGTGCTTTCAAAATTTTAAAACTCATGGCTTGGTATTATTCTGCTAGTAGTTTTCTAAACTTCAGCTGGATTGAAGGCTTATGATAGTCTGATGCTGATGCAGAAATATAAATGATTGCTTCAAAGAGTTGATGCATAAAGCATACAAAATTTGTTCTTACAGTGCTGGACAGGATAGATGCAGGAGGATGTTTCCCCTGGCTTGGGGGGGTGGTGGAATGTGGGGGGTGGTTTGTCTAGAACGAGGGGACACAGTCTCAGAATAAGAGGTAGGCCATTTAGGACTGAGATGAGGAGGAATTTCTTCAGAGGGTGGTGAATCTTTGGAATTCTGTACCCCAGAGGGTTGTGGAGGCTCATTGAATATATTCAAGATAGATCGATAGATTTCTAGATGTAAAAGTTATCAAGGGATATGGGGAAAATGGCGTTGAGGTAAAAGATCAACTATGGTCTAGCTGAATGGCGGAATAGGCTTGAGGCCGAATGGCCGCTTTGCCCCTATTTCCTATGTTCCTGTTTTCTGTCTCCTTGTGTACTGAAGCAGTCAAAATGTCAATTATGTGTCATTTAGCCTTGAGATGTCATATAAATTTGCCATACTTTAAAAAAGGGTACAAAATAGATGGAGCTGGGAAGCCAGTGATTTCCTATTTCGAGCCAGTAGTTCAGATTAGAGCTTCTACATGAGTAAAATTTAATTAAAATACATTTTTTTAAAATCCAATGGATCCAGGAGGAGTTATTGCTAACCTTCAGAAAACATAGCCATTACATAGTCTTAAATCAAGTTGAACACAGTTGCATTTTTGGAGCACAATAATACTTTAGATAGAATCAAAGAAAGTTTACAGCACAGATAGAGGCCAGTTGGTCCATCGCGTCTGCGCCAGCTGAAAAGAGCCATCCAGCCTAATCCCACTTTCCAGCATTTGGTCTGTCGCCCTGCAGTTTACAGCACTTCAGGTGCACATCGATGGTCTAATGTTCCTATTAAAATAATATTTCTCCCACTTTTGGTGAGCAATGCCATGGGAGATCTGCTAATTTAAGAACAATCCTGGTAAAAGAAGTTTAATGCAATTAAAGTATTTTGTATATCTGTTTAGATATCTGTACTTTGTTGGAAGTGAGAAATTTATTTGAATATCTAACTCTGTCAACATGGACCATTCACCTTACTACTTATCAAATATATAATAAATGTCATGAACCTTCTCTCTTCCACCACCATGTCTAGAACTGCAAAAATTAACACCATCTGTCACCTCAGTTTAATTTTGGGATTTTCACAAAATATGGTATAATTCATATTTGTCTGGTTTCTCCCAGTTACGTTGAAAGCTGTGAGTGCTAAACTTCCTTTGCTGAAAGGTTATACGATGTTTTCATGAAATTTAAGTCTTGCATCTCTGGTGTGCATTTTCCACATAAATGCCATTTTGTCATTGTCAAGTGGTTGGGTGTATGCAAGGGAAGATGGCGTGGTGGTAATGTTACTGATCTAGTAATCCAGATGCCCAGGCTAATGCTCTGAGAACACTGGTTCAAATCCCACCATGGCAACTGGTGGAACTTGAATTCAATTAATTAATAAATTCAATTAATAAAAATCTGGAATTGAAAGCCAGTCTCAGTTTCATGGCACCATTGCTATCATCTATTGTCGTAAAAACCCATCTGGTTCACTAATTTCCTTCAGGGAAGAAAATCTGCCGTCCTTACCTAGTCTATTCTACGTGTGACTCCAGACCCACAGCAATGTGGTTGATTCTTAACTGCCCTCTGAAATGGCCTAGCAAGCCACTCAGTTGTCAAGGGCAGCAAATGTTGGCCTTGCCAGCGACGCTCACATCCCATGAAAGAATAAAACACAGGTGGTCTCAAGTTGATCAGTGCGAAATTTATAGCATGAGGTAACTAATTGAATCCATAGAAATTGAAATAAATCGAGACTATACCCAAAATTCCATAAATTTGCCCAGGCATGCGCCATGGAGAGGTCACTCCATAGTTGCCTCACAGCGACTAAAACAACACGGAAGGCAGCAGTTACGGGTTATAAGTCCAGATAAATTGGCGTAGAAACTGGGCGCCACGGGTTGCCTTTGTCGGTGGGAGAGGTCATTGCACCTCACTGGACAGCTACCGCCCGCCTCAAACCGGGCAGCCCCCGGTCAATAAGGTTCTGTCCCGCCACAGTCTACCTGCTTCAATGGGTGCTTGGAGCTCAGGGTCATTGCCCGAAAGGTGGACTGATACACCGCACCAAACAACATGAAAAAAGGAAAGAAGGTACCAGCCCTTCGCTTTGCAAGCTGGAACGTCAGAACTATGTGTCCTGGACTGTCGGAAGACCTTACACAAATCAACGATTCTCGGAAGACCGCCATCATTAACAACGAGCTCAGTAGATTCAATGTGGACATTGCAGCACTTCAGGAGACTCGCCTCCCCGCGAGTGGCTCTCTAGCAGAGCAAGACTACACCTTCTTCTGGCAGGGCAGGGATCCTGAAGAACCAAGACAGCATGGAGTGGGCTTCGCCATCAGAAACTCCTTGCTCAACATGAAAGAGCCTCCCTCAAATGGCTCGGAACGCATACTGTCCATCCGACTGCTCACCACCTCTGGTCCAGTACACCTACTCAGCATCTATGCTCCAACACTCTGCTCCGCACCTGAAGCTAAAGACCAGTTCTATGAACAACTCCATAACATCATTAGCAGCATCCCCAACACCGAACACCTATTCCTGCTGGGGGACTTTAATGCCAGGGTTGGGGCCGACCATGACTCATGGCCCTCCTGCCTTGGGCGCTATGGCGTTGGAAGGATGAATGAGAACGGGCAGAGACTGCTTGAGTTGTGTACCTATCATAACCTCTGCATCACCAACTCGTTCTTTCACACTAAACCCTGTCACCAGGTTTCATGGAGGCACCCAAGATCACGTCGTTGGCACCAGCTAGACCTCATTGTCACAAGGTGAGCCGCCTTAAACAGTGTTCAAATCACACGCAGCTTCCACAGTGCGGACTGCGACACCGACCACTCCCTGGTGTGCAGCAAGGTTAGACTCAGACCAAAGAAGTTGCATCATTCCAAGCAGAAGGGCCACCCGCGCATCAACACGAGCAGAATTTCTCACCCACAGCTGTTACAAAAATTTCTAAATTCACTTGTAACAGCCCTTCAAAACACTCCCACAGGGGATGCTGAGACCAAGTGGGCCCACATCAGAGACGCCATCTATGAGTCAGCTTTGACCACCTACGGCAAAAGTGCGAAGAGAAATGCAGACTGGTTTCAATCTCATAATGAAGAGCTGGAACCTGTCATAGCCGCTAAGCGCACTGCACTTTTTAACTACAAGAAAGCCCCCAGCGATTTAACATCCGCAGCACTTAAAGCAGCCAGAAGTACTGCACAAAGAACAGCTAGGCGTTGCGCAAACGACTACTGGCAACACCTATGCAGTCATATTCAGCTGGCCTCAGACACCGGAAACATCAGAGGAATGTATGATGGCATGAAGAGAGCTCTTGGGCCAACCATCAAGAAGATCACCCCCCTCAAATCTAAATCGGGGGACATAATCACTGACCAACGCAAACAGATGGACCGCTGGGTTGAGCACTACCTAGAACTGTACTCCAGGGAGAATGCTGTCACTGAGACTGCCCTCAACGCAGCCCAGCCTCTACCAGTCATGGATGAGCTGGACATACAGCCAACCAAATCGGAACTCAGTGATGCCATTGATTCCCTAGCCAGCGGAAAAGCCCCTGGGAAGGACAGCATTACCCCTGAAATAATCAAGAGTGCCAAGCCTGCTATACTCTCAGCACTACATGAACTGCTATGCCTGTGCTGGGACGAGGGAGCAGTACCCCAGGACATACGCGATGCCAACATCATCACCCTCTATAAAAACAAAGGTGACCGCGGTGACTGCAACAACTACCGTGGAATCTCCCTGCTCAGCATAGTGGGGAAAGTCTTTGCTCGAGTCGCTCTGAACAGGCTCCAGAAGCTGGCCGAGCGCGTCTACCCTGAGGCACAGTGTGGCTTTCGTGCAGAGAGATCGACTATTGACATGCTGTTCTCCCTTCGTCAGATACAGGAGAAATGCCGTGAACAACAGATGCCCCTCTACATTGCTTTCATTGATCTCACCAAAGCCTTTGACCTCGTCAGCAGACGTGGTCTCTTCAGACTACTAGAAAAGATCGGATGTCCACCAAAGCTACTAAGTATCATCACCTCATTCCATGACAATATGAAAGGCACAATTCAACATGGTGGCTCCTCATCAGAGCCCTTTCCTATCCTGAGTGGTGTGAAACAGGGCTGTGTTCTCGCACCCACACTTTTTGGGATTTTCTTCTCCCTGCTGCTTTCACATGCGTTCAAATCCTCTGAAGAAGGAATTTTCCTCCACACAAGATCAGGGGGCAGGTTGTTCAACCTTGCCCGTCTAAGAGCGAAGTCCAAAGTACGGAAAGTCCTCATCAGAGAACTCCTCTTTGCTGACGATGCTGCTTTAACATCTCACACTGAAGAATGCCTGCAGAGTCTCATTGACAGGTTTGCGTCTGCCTGCAATGAATTTGGCCTAACCATCAGCCTCAAGAAAACGAACATCATGGGGCAGGATGTCAGAAATGCTCCATCCATCAATATTGGCGACCACGCTCTGGAAGTGGTTCAAGAGTTCACCTACCTAGGCTCAACTATCACCAGTAACCTGTCTCTAGATGCAGAAATCAACAAGCGCATGGGAAAGGCTTCCACTGCTATGTCCAGACTGACCAAGAGAGTGTGGGAAAATGGCGCACTGACACGGAACACAAAAGTCCGAGTGTATCAGGCCTGTGTCCTCAGTACCTTGCTCTACGGCAGCGAGGCCTGGACAACGTATGCCAGCCAAGAGCGACGTCTCAATTCATTCCAACTTCGCTGCCTTCGGAGAATACTTGGCATCAGGTGGCAGGACTATATCTCCAACACAGAAGTCCTTGAAGCGGCCAACACCCCCAGCTTATACACACTACTGAGTCAGCGGCGCTTGAGATGGCTTGGCCATGTGAGCCGCATGGAAGATGGCAGGATCCCCAAAGACACATTGTACAGCGAGCTCGCCACTGGTATCAGACCCACCGGCCGTCCATGTCTCCGTTATAAAGACGTCTGCAAACGTGACATGAAATCGTGTGACATTGATCACAAGTCGTGGGAGTCAGTTGCCAGCATTCGCCAGAGCTGGCGGGCAGCCATAAAGACAGGGCTAAATTGTGGCGAGTCGAAGAGACTTAGTAGTTGGCAGGAAAAAAGACAGAGGCGCAAGGGGAGAGCCAACTGTGCAACAGCCCCAACAAACAAACTTCTCTGCAGCACCTGTGGAAGAGCCTGTCACTCCAGAATTGGCCTTTATAGCCACTCCAGGCGCTGCTTCACAAACCACTGACCACCTCCAGGCGCGTATCCATTGTCTCTCGAGATAAGGAGGCCCAAAAGAAAAAAGAAGAAAAAAAAAAGAATACCCAAAACATTAGTGCGTGGCACTATCTGAAATATAGCTTGTATCACTGTTGAAATGACGTGGATCTTGTAACGATACAATGCCGTTTTCATCTTGATATGGTTGCTGGAAGAGACACTTAAATACCCTACATACTGCACTTTTTTCGTCTTCCCCGCACTCCCAACCAAGGATATATACACCATTTGATGCTCTTTAAGACGAAGAGCCATTTAACTATGCATGTATAATTTTATTAGGAATTTAAATTGTTTATTAAAAAGTTGTAAGAGTTTAGTTTTTTGATGAACTGCAAGCCCTGGGGGCAAATTTAAAATGAGAAATAAAACACCTAAGTCTAATTGGAGAGATTCAAACATTGAATTGCAGGAAAGTTGGACACTGATTTGAGGTGATATCACATTTAAGGATTTTGGAGAAGGGCAGGAATTGGAGATCGGATGGACGTTTGCAAGGTTAGAGAGGTTGAGGGTAGGTTTTTGGGGAAGATGTGATACATTTTCAGAGGAAAAAATGAGGAATAGAATTACGATAAATAGGAGTCTGAAGGCTGTTATGCGTGGATGAACAGAGATCTACAGGTGCAAATCCATAACCTTGAGAAAGCGAGTACGGGTAGATTAAGTCATAGAAAAGACCAATAGCATTCTGGGTTTAATAAAAGCATAGACATAAAAGACAATAGAAAGCAATAATTAGATCACAGGTAGAGTGCAGATTGCAATTTTGGGAGCCCGATTACAAAAACATTAATGCCATAGATTCGCCAACGATGGAAAGGCATTGTTTTTATTCATTCTTGGGCTGTGGGCCTTGCTGGCAAAGCCAGTATTTATTGTCCTTGAAGGTGGTGATGAGCCAGCTGCTTGAACTGCTGCAGTCTGTGGCGTAGGTACTTCCACAGTGCTGTAAGGTAGGAAGTTCCAGAATTTTGACCCAGTGACAATGAAGCAAAGTATTTCTAAGTCAGAATTGTGTGTTACTTGGTAGGGAACTTGCATGTTGTGGTATCCCGATGCACCTGCTGCCCTTGTCTTTCTAGACCACAGAGATACTGTTGAAAAAACCTTGGCAAATTGCTGCAGTGCATCTTGTAAATGGTACTGCAGCTGCAGTGTGCTGGTGGTGGAGGGAATGAATGTTTAAGATGGCTGGGGTCCCAATCAAGCGAGCTGTTTTGCCCTGGATAGTGTTGAGCTTTTTGAGAGTGTTGTGGGAGTCTATTGTTAAGGAAGTCTTAACAATGCACTTAGGAAAGCACAGTATGATTAGAACAAATCGGCATGCTTTTACTGAAGGGAAATCCTGTTTAATAAATTAGTTTTTGAGCGTGTAACTAGTAGGGTAGGTAAAGGGGAACCAGCAGATGTAGTATACCTGAATTTCCAAAAGGCATTCAATAAGATGCCACACAAAAGGTTAATAGGCAAAATAATGGCTCATGGAGTTGGGGGTAATATATTGGCATGGATAGAAGATTAGTTAATGGACAGGAAGCAAATAGTGGGCATAAACAGGGCATTTTCAAGTTGGCAGGCCGTGACTAGTGGAGTGCTGCAAGGATCAGTGCTCATGCCTCAGCTATTTACAATTTATGTTAATGACTTCGATGAAGAGACAGAGAGTAATGTATCCAACTTTGCTGATACAAAAGTTTAGAAGAGTAAGAGGTGACTTGTTTGAAACATACAAGATCCGGAAGGGTTTTGACATGGTGGATGGGAAAGGATGTTCCCTCTTGTGGAAGAATCTAGAACTAGGGGTCACTATTTAAAAATAAGGGATTCCCCCATTTAAGATAAATGAGGAGAAATGTTTTGAGGGTCGCGAGTCTTTGGAACTCTCTTCCTCAAAAGGCAGTGGAAGCTGAATTTTTAAATATTTTTAAGGCAGAGGTAGATAGATGCTTGACAAAGGGGTGAAAGGTTTTTTTTATTCACTCGTGGGATGTGAGTGTCGCTGGCCAGGCCAGCATTTATTGCCCATCCTTAATTGACCTTGAGAAGGTGGTGGTGAGCTGCCTTCTTGAACCGCTGCAGTCCATGAGGGGTAGGTACACCCACAGTGCTGTTAGGAAGGGAGTTCCAGGATTTTGACCCAGGGACAGTGAAGGAAAGGCGATATAGTTCCAAGTCAGGATGGTGTGTGACTTGGAGGGGAACTTGCAGGTGGTGGTGTTCCCATGCATTTGCTGCCCTTGTCCTTCTAGTTGGTAAAGATTGCAGGTTTGGAAGGTGCTGTCTAAGGAGCCTTGGTGCGTTGTTGCAGTGCATCTTGTAGATGCCACTGTGCGTTGGTGGTGGAGGAGGGAGTGAATGTTTGTGGATGGGGTGCCAATCAAGCAGTTATCAGGAGTAGGCAGGAATGTGGAGTCGAGGTTACAATCCGATCAGCCATGATCTTATTGAATGGTGGAGTAGGCTCGAGGGGCCGAGTGGCCTACTCCTCCTAATTCATATGTATGTATATTCAAAGATAGGTGGAAAGGTAAGCTGTGGGGAAGACACAGGCCGCAGAGATATAGACAGGTTAAGTGAGTGGGCAACAAGATGGTAGATGGAGTATAATGTAGGGAAGTGTGAAGTTATTCACTTAGTTGTGAGAATCGAAAAGAAGAAATTTTTAAAAAGATGTGAAACTTGTAAGTGTCGATGTTCAGAGACTTGGGTGTGCTTGTACAAGGATTGTAGAAAATTAACATGCAGGTATAGCAAGTAATTAGGAAGGCAAATAGCATGTTGGCCTTTATTGCAAGGGGAATGGAGTACAGGAATAAAGAAGTATTGCTACAATTGTACAGGGATTTGGTGAGATTACATCTGGAGTGCTGTGTGCAGTTTTGGTCTCCACATTTCAGAAAGGATAAACTTGCACTGGAGGTGGTACAGCGACTGTTCACTGGATTGGTCCCTGGGATGAGGGGGTTGTCCTATGAGAGGCTAAGTAAATTGGGCCTGTATTCTTTGGAGTTTAGAAGAATGAGATGATCTCATTGAAACATACAAGATTCTAAAGGGGCTGGATAGGGTATTTCCACTGGTTGTGGAATCTAAAACACAGGGGCACAGTCTCAGGATAAGGGACTAAGATGAGGAGAAATTATTTCACTCAAAGGGTTGTGAATCTTTGGAGTTCTCTACCCCAGAGGGTGGTTGTTGCTCCATCATTGAATACATTTAAAGCTGGGATAGACATATTTTTGCGGTCTCGGAATCAAGGGATATGACAAATGGGCTGGAAAGTGGAGTTGAATCCCAAGATCAGCCATGATTGTTTTGAATGGTGGAGCAGGCTCGATGGGCCATATGGTCTACTTCTCCTAATTCCTGTGTTAGTGTTACACTCTCCAGACATTGGAGAGTATTCCATCTCGCTCCTGATTTCTGCCTTTTTGGATAGTGGAAATGCTTTGTGAAGTCAGGTAGTTTGTCGCTCATCACAACACCCAGCCTACCTGCTTTTGTAGCCACAGTTAAGTCAGCCTATTGTCCGCCGCCTGGAGATTGATGGGGGATTTAGCGATGGTCTTGCCATTGAACATCAAGGGGAGGTGGTTAGACTCCATTGAAGATGGTCATTGCCTGGAACTTATCAGCCCAAGCCTGAACATTGCCCAGGCCTTGCTTGCATGTAGGTGCAGACTGCTTTATCTGAGGAGTTATGAATGGAAGTGAACACTGCAGTCATCAGCAAACGTCCCTGCTTCTAATCTGATGATGGAGGGGAGACCATTGATGAAGCAGCTGAAGCTGGTTGGGCCTAGGATACTGCCTTGAGGGACTCCTGCGGCAGTCTCCTGGGGCTGAGATGATTGGTCCCCAACAACCACGATCATCTTGTGTTCCGTTTGACTCCCGTCGGTGGCGAGCTTTCCCTCTGGTTCCCATTGACTTCAATTTTACTAAGGCTCTTTGATGCCACGCTCGGTCAAATGCTGTCTTGATTTTAAGGATAGTCACTATCGCCTCACCTCTGGAATTCAGCTCTTTTGTCCACAGCTGTAATGAGGTCTGAAACTAAGTGATCCTGGCATAACCCAAACTAACCATTGGTAAGCAGGTTATAGGTGAGTAAGTGCTGCATTATAGTACTGTCAATGACACCTCCTATTAATTTTCTGATGATTGAGAGTAGACTGGGTTGGTAATTGAAATAAAAAACAAAAGGTGCTGGAAATACTCATCAGGTCTGGTAGCGTCTGTGGAGAGAGAAGCAGAGTTAACCTTTCAGGTAAGTGACCTTTCATCAGAACTGGTAAATGGCCAGATTGGATTAGTCCTGCTTTTTTCTTATGAAGAGAAACACCATACTGGGACTATTTCCACTGGAGCAGAAATGGGGTTCATCAATTTAAAATTGTCACAGAAGAGACATTGAGAGATTTCTTTCTTCAATGATGTTGGAGGATAGAATTGCATTTTTCTTTGAAGCACTAAGATTCAAGGCAGTGGGATTAATTTTGGATTGCTCTAGCAAAGAAACAGCACTGCACTGTCAATGAGTATCTTAAATAAAATTTATAAAATTAAGCCATGATTCAGGTGATGATTTAGGCAATTTTGGGAAAGTGGCCATTTTTGAGTTTCCTTCATGATAGATATGTGATCTCTTGTACATGGCACTATTTGCATCTTCTAATTCACCTCCATTTAACATTCCATTATCAGGAAAATGGTTTTTGGTATGCCATTTTTTTTAACCCAACAATTACTTAAATCATTTATTTAGTTTTGCATAATCCTAATTTTCTGCTTTAACTTCGTCATTTCTGTTTGTGGTTCTCTGTCACCTTCAAATTTGGAGTATTTTTTGTTGTAATATTGGTGTACTTTGACCCTTTCCAGCAACAGTAACCATAACAACAACGGCAACTTGTATTTTTATAGTGCCTTTAATGTAACAAAATGTCCCAAGGCACTTCACTGGAGTTTTATAAAACAAAATATGACACCAAACCACATGAGATATTCGGTCAGATGATCAAAAGCTTGGTCAAAGAGGGAGGTTTTAAGGACTGCCTTAAAGTTAGAAAGGGAGTTAGAGAGCCAGAGAGATGTAGGGAGGGAATTCCAGAAGTTTGGGCCTGGGCAGCTGAAGACAGCTGCCAATTGTGGAGCAATTAAAATTTAGGATGCTCAAGAGGGCAGAATTTGATATCTGAGGATTGTGAGGCTCAAGGAGATTACATAGATGAGAGATTTGAAAACAAGGATGAGGATTTTAAAATCAAAGCATTGCTTGACCAGGAGTTAGTGCAAGTCAGCAAGCACTGAGATGATGGGTGAACGGGTCTTGCTATGAATAAGGACGTGGGCAGCAGAGTTTTGGATGACCTAAGTCTACGGAGGGTAGAATGTGGGAGACCAGACAGGAGTGCGTTGGAATAGTAAAATCTAGAGGTAACAAAGGCATGAATGAGTTTCAGATGCAGATGAGCTGAGGCAGGGCGAAGTCAGGCGATGTTAACAGATGTGGAATTAAGCAGTCTTGGTGATTGCGCAGATATGTGGACGAAAGCTCATCTCCAGGTCAAATTTGACCCCGAGGTTGCAAATAATGTGGTTTAGTCTGAGTTGCCAGGGAGAGGAATGGAGTCAGTAGCTAGGGAATGGAGATAGAACCAAGTCATCTGCTTACAATACCAATCCCAAAGATGTGTTCTAAACTCTGTAGAATTTTTCACTGCCATAGCCTTAAAAAGACAGTTTTATTGATGAGAATATCTTAGTTCAATTCTTCCAGATGCAAAGAAACCTTAACTTTTGGTGCCTGCAAGAAGCATACCTCCATTGTTCCAGATGTCAGAGAATCAAATTTAGGATTACATTCAGGAGCATTCCAAAAGGAAGAATCTAGTTAAACACTTTCAGTGGCTGAAGAGAAAGCATTTGTGTTCTCTCAACCTCCTTCACAAGTTGCATATTTGACTCGAGCTCAATTTTACTTGACAAGGTTGACCAATGTGTGAAGTCTTTGCACAGATGAAGTTAAAAAAAACCTTTGACAATGACAATACTGATTGCAGCTGATTTTCTATTTTGGCACTAATGCACAGCAGGTGGAAATGACTTGAGCCAGCAAACCTTCCAATTGTTACATTTGTAACAAAGTTGTTGATCAGCAAAACCACTCATGACTTTCTTAATTGCCAACCATCTTAAAAGGAAAGTGTGGCCATGCTTTGTACTGTTGTTTATAGTAACACTTCCTCCATTCCTGGTAATAACCCATAAAACACAAATGCTGCAGAGCCCAGTTTATATCAGCATGTTTTAATATCGTTGGTCCTGAAACTTGTTATGAAAGTGATTGTTTTTTGTTAACGATAAATTCCTTTAAAAAAAATATTTAAACTGAATAAATGTTGGAGCAGTTTTTTTTTGAGCCGTCAAGAGGACATGGGGAACCGGATTGGCAACAATGTTATTGGTTGTCACATGACTCAAGTTAAAGATAGAACAGAAACCCTGGTAATGGGTAGAGAGGTGGCAAACATCCCTTGATTGGACAAGCCCAGCAGCAGCGCCACTGGAAGGGCAGAAAACTGACTAGCTTTTTGGTTGTTAGTGTGTGTGTGTGTTTTACCTTCTGGAAGGAGATAGTCACATCTGCTGAAAAAGTGTAAAGGAGGGAGAGAAGGCCACAACCAAGTTCGCTTTCCAGAAACTCCATGAAAGACCATGTGAAGTCCACTTTGTCGATCCATCTCATCATCTGTCTTTGAAGAAAGCCTGCTAAAATTAATTCTCAGTGCCGCCTGAAAAGAACTGTTCTGAAGGATCTCAGTATACTGAAGTTTACTCAGTGACCATGTATACTCAGAAGTTAGACTGTGTGCCAGTTTTGGAACTACATATCTCATCTGTTTTCTTCAAAAATGAGCAAGTAATCTGTCCAAGTTTTTTTTTGTCTGTAAAAGCTCTGAATTTATAAAAATCCCTTTTATCCTTTTTTTGGTTAACTGGTGTATATGTGTGTGTGAGAGAATGTTAAGGAACTAAGGTAAAAAGGGGCACTTTAAAATTTAAAATCTGTGTTTATGTTTTACTTTATTACTGGTTAAGACTTGTCTTATAATCTGATATTTTTGTTCAGTAAAGAAACCTGGTTAGTGTGCTCCATTTGGGGAAAAATAGAATATATGTTGTAACCTGTGGAGAAGTGGGACAAGAATAAACTGTGCACTCCTCCTGCCTCGGTCATAACACTGGTATATTTTACCCAGAATGAGATGCGAATACCATGCTTCCAAGGATGATTGGAAGTAGTATATCCTTAAGAGGCATCCTCAGAATGAATTAGTTTTAGGATCCAATTCATCTTTGACCACCTCTCATTTTGGTTCCCCTAATATTAACAGACTTCATTTTGAGACATAGTTGAATATTCACAGCTTGTGTACTCCCAGGATTCCAGATCATCTTTCCTACGTGTTCTACGAAAATAGTAAGAACAGCTTACAATGGTCACCTCTCAGCAGATAACCTATATATATTAAAAACAAGTTATCATGGTGTTAACTTTGTTGCCTAGAGCAAACAGATGGGTATCTCGATTAGGGCAGACACTTGGGTTCTATAGAAAATTTATCGATGAGGATAGCTTTTTAACCAAGCTCATTGTGTTAAGTTTATATCCAAATCATCCAATTTGGTCTGAATACAGCTTAAGTGTCAGCTATAATGATGGGAACCGTGTTGTAGCAGTTTACTGCAGATATCCCAGATGTAGGTTTGAGCATAGCAGCCAAAGGATTCTGTGTGGAATCAATTTTTCCTGGAAAACTGCATTTGAACCAAATTGCAGCTACTGTGGAAATTTACAAGACCTAGCAAAGTCTTAAAACTGTTTTGGGTATGGCTGCAAAGTCCAAGGCCACCAAGCTCTGTGGTGCTTAGTTGTTGGGCAGGATAGGAGGATGTTTTATATCTGAATTCAAACAATGAAAGTAGACTGCAATAAGGTAAATGTTTAGAGTGAGATTTATAGTCATTGTGGCACATTTCAAACCTCTAAACCACGGAGGTGTTTATTTTTAGGAGTCAGATGCTTTTAAAATTCATGAGACTTGATGGACCTGAATAATTTCTAGGAGAAATTGCTTTCTACTCTCTACTGCTCAGTCACTGGTCACTGCTGCCTCTATAGTCAAAACAATCTAGTGGGGACCCTTTGGAGTCCGCAATCATTAGTGATGCTTGGAAAATTTAATAAGTTGCATATGGAATTTGAATTTAGTTTCAAGTTGTTCTCCATGAGGATAACAATATGCTGCTAAAACATGTAAGTCTTCTAGTAGGTTGCAGATATAATTTTTTCCTTGGGAGCAGATTAGTTTGTATAGAAGCTATTTCACAATGAACACTTGCACATCTGCTTTTACTTTTCTCAAAGGATATGTCTCAAGATGACTTCCCACCAGATCTTTCTCCTGTCCTCCTGTGATGGTTGAATTTTGAATGAGAAAAAGATAATCTAATGAGTCTCGTGGTTTCTCAAATGTTTTACGCTTAGATTTTAAATCCAGTGTGATTATCATGAAATATCAAGACGTTGTAGCTATATTGAGAAGCAGCTATCATTTAGCATCATTTTGGTAGATAGAGGGTTTTACGATCACCTAGCAACACAGATGAAGGCACAAATTGAGTTTGGTTTCATATCCTGAACTGTTTGCTTTGATGAAGCACTCCTCTTGCTAATTTCCTCATTGTTTGATTCCTTTAAAGCTTGGTATTGAACACTGCAGAAGATGAATTTTAAAATTACTTCTGAATTGCGATTTACAGTAGAATCTCTATTGCCATGACTAAAATCACGAAATAACTTCGAAAAGGATTACGGCAAACATGGAAAAAAAATACCGGTAGTTGCTCAGTATTTAAAAACCTTGTTGGCTTTTGCCACGTATTGCAAGTGTGGAAAAATATGTAGTATAAAACACTTTCATATTTAGAGTAGAACATCCTATGTGCATGCTTTGTACTCCACAATCCAGATGTTTCTCATTGGCTTTGTGCTTTTCATTTGTAACGATCACTTATTGGTGGGTGCAGTAACCTGAAGTCTGAAACTGTTGAGCATTTTCTAATCATAGTTTCCTCACTAAATAACAGTTAAACTGATTGGCTTGCGGCTGTGTTTGCTTAGCAATTAGACTTTCTGCTCTGAAAGGGACAATGCTTCATCTTGACAGCAGAATAATGTAACATGTGCATTACACTTACCTGACTAGCCATCAACATCGTGGGTCTCAATGAAAACTGAAAGCAAAAGTTAATGTGTTTTGACCCCATGATTGTGATTCACATTCTCCATGAAAGGGGTTGAAATTCCTTGATGAATCTGAAAGAGACCTAAGAGTTTTAGTAGACAATGGTGTTCGCTCGAGTCGTTTTAAACAGATTCCAGAAGCTGGCTGAGCATGTCTACCCTGAGGCACAGTGCAGCTTTCGAGCAGAGAGATCCACCATTGACATGCTGTTCTCCCTTCGCCAGCTACAGGAGAAATGCCACAAACAACAGATGCCCCTCTACATTGCTTTCATAGATTTCACCAAAGCCTTTGACTTGTCAGCAGACGTGGCCTCTTCAGACTACTAGCAAAGATCAGATATCCACCAAAGCTACTAAGTATCATCACCTCATTCCTTGACAATATGAAAGGCACAAGTCATCATAGTGGCGCCTCATTAGACCCCTTTTCTATCCTGAGTGGTGTGAAACAGGGCTGTGTTCTCGCACCTACACTGTTTGGGATCATCTCACTGCTGCTCTCACATGCGTTCAAGTCTTCAGAAGAAGGAATTTTCCTCCACACAAGATCAGTTGGCAGGTTGTTCAACCTTGCCCATCTTAGAGCGAAAACCAAAGTATGGAAGGTCCTCATCAGGGAACTCCTCTTTGCTGGCGATGCTGCATTAACATCCCACGCAGAAGAGTGTCTGCAGAGACTCGTCGACAGAATTACAGCTGCCTGCAATGAATTTGGCCTAACCATCAGCCTGAAGAAAATGAACATCATGGAACAGGTCAGAAATGCTCCATCCATCAATATCGGCGACCACACTCCGGAAGTGGTTCAAGAGTTCAGCTACCTAGGCTCAACTATCACCAGTAACCTGTCTCTAGATGCAGAAATCAACAAGCGCATGGGAAAGGCGTCTGCTGCTATGTCCAGACTGGCCAAGAAGGTGTGGGAAAATGGCGCACGGACACGGAACACAAAAGTCTGAGTGTTTCAAGCCTGTGTCCTCAGCACCTTGCTCTGCGGCAGCGAGCCCTGGACAACGTACGTCAGCCAAGAGTGACGTCTCAACTCATTCCATCTTCGCTGCCTCCGGAGAACCCTTGGCATCAGGTGGCAGGACTGTATCTCCAACGCAGAAGTCCTTGAGGTGGACAACATCCCCAGCATATACACCCTACTGAGCCAGTGGCGCTTGAGATGGCTTGTCCATGTGAGCCGCATGGGAGATGGCAGGATCCCCAAGGACGCATTGTACAGCGAGCTCGCCACCGGCATCAGACCCACTGGCCGTCCGTGTCTCTGCTTTAAAGACGTCTGCAAACACAACGTGAAGTTCTGTGACATTGACCACAAGTCATGGGAGTCAGTTGCCAGTGATCGCCAGAGCTGGCGGGCAGCCATAAAGGCGAGGATAAAAAGAGTGGTGAGTCGAAGAGACTTAGCAGTTGGCAGGAAAAAAGACAGAAGCGCATGGAGAGAGCCAACTGTGTAAAAGCCCCGACAACCAATTTTATCTGCAGCGCCTGTGGAAGAGTCTTTCACTCTAGAATTGGCCTTTATAGCCACTCTAGGCGTTGCTTCACAAACCACTGACCACCTCTAGGTGCTTACCCATTGTGTCTCGGGACAAGGAGGCCAAAGAAGAAGAAGGTGTTCTGCATTGGTTCAACATGTATAGCAATCACCAAAGCTAAGAATGTTGCACTACATACCCAAAAGTGCAGGACACAAGTCCAAGGTAGTTATGGCAGATTGTACTGTGCTCTGTTCAGACCATGCCTTGAATACTGCATTCAGTTTTGTTCACCCTGGAGCTCCGGAGGCAGCAGAGAGGAGAACCAAGAAGCAGATCCCAACTGCAAAAGCTCTTTATGAAAAGATTGGTGAAACTTGAGATTTTTGGCCTGGAAAAGGGGCATCTAAGGGACATAAGGGAATGACAAAGGTAAATCTAATACTGCTCCAAATTGCTAGAACATGATGAGGAGAAAAAGGTTTCAATTAGTAAATTTAGGATTGAGTTAATCAGAGTTGGCATGAAGCTGTGCAGTGTATATCAAGTCTGACTTATTAAGTTGGATTTTTTGAGGAGGTCATTGACATGAATGTTATCTCTGGATTTTCAGAAGGCATTTGATAAGGTCCCACATAGGTTATCAAAAATCGAAGGACACAGAATTGAAGGTAACCTTGTAATAGGGGTTGGTAATTGGTTGAGAGTTCTAAGCCAGAATAGGGATAAAGAAAGCATTGATTTGCAGGGTATGACAAATGGTGTTCCTCGGACTCTATTGGGGCCTCAACTTTTGAATGCAGTAATAGGGAGTTGTACATCCAAGAGTTAATGTAAGTTGTAAGTGCCACATAACTAGGGAAGTCGAGAGGATTTTAAACTAAATAGTGGGGACAAGGGATCAAATTTTAGAATTGTTGGTAAATCAGAGTAGAGACAAGGCAAGAGAGAAAGGTATTCATATGGGGAATGATAAACAGTCCATGACAGGAAGGGACAGAGAGTACAAAACTAAGAGTCAATCAGATAAGGCTGGAGGTTACAAAAATAATAAAAGGATAAAACTGAAGGCTGTGTATCTTGAATGCACATAGCATTCAAAAGAAAACAGATGAACTGATAGCACAAATAGTAATAAATAAGTATGATCCGATGGCCATTACAGAGACATGACTGCAGGATGACATGGGTTGGGACCTGAATATTGAAAAGTACATGACATTTAGGAAGGACAGGAAGCTAGGAAAAGATGGAGGGGTGGCTCTGTTAATTAATGATGGTATTAGCACAATAGAGAGGGATGATCTAAGTTCAGGAAAGCAGGATGTAGAAGCAGTTTGGGTAGAGATGAGAAGTCACTTGTGGGAGTGGTGTACAGGCTCCCTAACAGTAACCACATGGTAGGACAGTGTATAAAGCAAGAAATAATGGGAGCTTGTCAGAAGGGTATGGCGATAATCATGGGGGATTTTAATCTACATATAGACTGGAAAAATCAGTTGGGCAAAGGTAGCCTAGATGAGTTCATAGAATGTTCTCTGGATAGTTTCATAGAACAGCATGTTCTGGAGCCAACCAGAGAGCAGGTTAGTATGCAGGTACAGCAAGTAATTAGGAAAGCTAATAGAATTATTAGGAGGTTATGCTTCAGTTATACAAGGCATTGGTGAGACCACATCTGGAGTACTGTGTACAGTATTGGTTGCCTTATTTAAGGAAGGATGTAAATGCATTGGAAACAGTATTACTAGGCTAATAACTGGAATGGGTGGGTTGTCTTATGAGGAAAGATTGGACAGGCTAGGCTTGTTATCTGCTGGAGTTTGGAATTTCAAGAGGCAACTTGATTGAAATATATAGGATCTTGAGGGGTCCTGACAGGGTGGATGTGGAAAGGATGTTGCCTCCTGTGGGAGAATCTGGAACTCGGGTCATTGTTTAAAAATAAGGGGTCACCCATTTCAGCCAGTTGAGAATTTTTTTCATGGGTGTCTTTGGAACTCTTCCTCATAAGGCAGTGGAAGCAAAATCTTTGAATATTTTTAAGGCCGAGGTAACTAAATTCTTGACAAGCAAGGGGGTGAAAGGTTATTGGGGGTAGGCAGGAATGTGGAGTTGAGGTTACAATTAGATCAACCATGATCTTGTTGAATGGCGGAGCAGGCTTGAGGGGCCGAGTGGCCTACTCCTCCTAAGTCGTATGTTCTTATCATCTTCCTTGGTAAAGATAGATGCAAAGTACTCATTTAGTACTTTGGCCATGCACCCTTGCCTCCATGTGTAAATCCCCTTTTAGGCCCCTAATCAACCACACTCCTTTTACCACCCTTTTATTATTTATACAAGCCAGGTTCATGATTTGTTAAGGTCATATCGTGTTTAACTTGCTTGTGTTTTTTGATGAGGTAACCGAGAGGGTTGATTAGGGTAATGCGATTGATTATAAAATGCCACATAACAGGCTTGTCAGCAAAGTTGGAGTCCATGGAGTAAAAGGGACAGCAGCATAGATAGAAAATTGGCTGAGTGGCGGGAAACACCGTAGTGGTGAACTGTTGCTTTTTGGACTGGTTGAAGGTATATAGTGGTGTTCCCCAGGGGTCAGGGCTTTTCTTGATAATGACCTCGACTTCGGGACACAGGGCATCATTTCAAAATTTGCAGATGACACAAAACTTTCAAGTATTGTGAACTATGAGGAGGATAGTGATAAACTTCAAGAGGACATAGGTAGACAGGCTGGTGGAATGGGCAGATAAGTGGCAAATGAAATTTAATGCAGAGAAGTGTGAAGTGATCAATTTTGATTGGAAGAATTGGGAGAGGTAATACAAAATAAAGGGTACAGTTCCAAATATTTGTGCGCAAATCATTGTAAGTGGCAGGGCAGGTGCAGAAGGTGGTTAATAAAACATGGGATCCTGGACTTTATAAATAAATGCATAGAGTACAAAAACAAGCAAGTTATGATCAACCTATATAAACACTGGTTCAGCCTCAACTGGAATATTGCGTACAGTTCTGGGCGCCACACTTCAGGAAGGATGTGAAGGTATTAGAGAGGGTGCAGGATAGATTTCAAGAGAATGGTTTCAGGGATGAGGAACTTCAGTTATCTGGATAGAGTGGAGAAGCTGGGGTTGTTCTCTTTAGAGAAGATTAAGAGGAGATTTGATAGAGTTGCTCAAAATCATGAGTTGGCAGAAGGATCAAGGACCAGAGAACACTGATTTAAGGTGATTGGGGGACAAAGCAAAGGCAACATGAGGACTGAGTTGTTAGCATCTGGAATGTACTGCCTGAGAGTGTGGTGGAGACAGATTCAATCAAGACCTTCAAAAGGGAATTGGATAATTATATGGAGAAAAACTTTGCAGGGCTACAGTGAAATGGTAGGGGAGTAGGACTAGTTCCTCTTGCAGAAAGCTGACACAATACGATGGGCCGAATGGCCATCTTATGTGCTATCACCATTCTATGATTCTATTCCCTCAAGTATAGAAGTTTGAGAAGTGGTATAATCAATGTATTTTTAAAATAAGATTTAAGTAGGTAGATACAGAGAAAACTTTCCTCTAATGGGGTAAATCTAGAACAAGGATGCTGGGTCAAATTCAACTTTCAAGACTGATTTTTTTTTTTGGTTAGGTATCAAGGCATATAGAGCAAAGGTGATTTGAAGTACAGGTCAGCTCTGATCTAATTGAATGACAAAGCCATTTCTACGTTATCCAGATTTATATCAAAAAATAGTTTTCAAGAAGTGCTTACAAGTTCACTCTGTACTTGTGTATGTGCCTGATGAGTTGTATTTCAGGTTAAATAACAAACATTTTCCCGCCCAGTTTTAAAAAGTGCGAATGTAGACCTATCCAATAAATTACTCTGCAACAATGAAAAGACTGCAAATTCTATCTGATAGCAATTTCCTGTTGTATTCTCTACTGGCGTACCATGATTTCTCTCGAAGTAACACTAATACAGGAACTTTTGAAGTGAAGTAAATAGGGCTTGGAGTTATTTTGCAAGTTTTCTGCTTGCAGTCCCAAGCCAAAGGGAAAAAGGTGTTGTAGTTTAATTTCTGTTTTTACAAATTCATATACATAAATGCTATTTAGAGTCTTTCTAGAATCTAGTTGGTCAGGTAGCAATCCTATTTACCTGTGGCTCCTAACCCATCAGTGAACAACGGCGGATGACCATTTAACATACGATACAGCAAAAAGGGAAATCACAAGATGCTCAGTTTGGTTTCTTTGGTCTCTGTCTGCTTATTTTTGGGGCATGGCCTCATCAAATTGAGTAATTCTGCTCTAGTGAATACGTTGTTGATGGAGGACAGCAGCCTGCTGTCATTTCTGGAAACCTGGCTAGTTCAACTAATTAGCAAAGGCATAGGTTTCACTCATAGCATTAATACCTGAGAATTCTATCCCAATTTGTTTATCCAAGCAATAGGTAGGTTCTCAAGAAGGTGATAGCAATGCCTCACGTATTCAAGCAGTGTGTCCCTAGACAGCCACAACAGGGCTCAGGTATGCCTACTTCCACATCACCATTTGATCAAAATTAAATTTTTACAGCTGTAGCCACTAGTACAGGTGCATAGCTTCAGCTTTTGTGCAGCCCAGTGTCTTTAAAATACTCATTTATGTTGGAGCACACTTAGACTACTGATATATGGGGAGAGGGTTGCACATTGATATGTCATTGAACTAGTAATCCAGCAGCCCAGGCTATGCCCTGGGGACACGGGTTCAAATCCCACCATGGCAGCTGGTGGAATTTAAATTCAATTAATAAAAATCTGGAATTGAAAGCTAGTCTCAGTAATAGTGCCATGAAACTGTCATTAATTGTTGTAAAAACCCATGTGGTTCACTAAAATAAAAGCAAAACACTGAGGATGCTGTAATGCTTTGTCTTTCACTACAACTGTTAGCATTCCTTTGCCTTTTGTTCCATGACATCTGTCATTTAATCTTTCCTGCCCTCTGCCCTATCTCAGACCTCCTGTTCTCTCTTTCTCTCCCCCCCCCCCCCCCCGCCCCCCCCACCTTTCACTTGCTCAAAACCGATTACATTTCTAACTTTTACCAGTTTTGATGAAAGGTCATTGGACTGAAATGTTAACTCTGTTTCTCTCTCCACAGATGCTGCCAGCCCTGCTGAGTATTTCCAGCGCTTCCTGTTTTTATATCTGGTTTGCTAATGCCCTTCAGGGAAGCCATCCTTACCTGGTCTGGCCTACATGCGACTCCAGACCCACAGCAATGTCATTGAATCTTAACTGCCCTTTGAAATGGCTTAGCAAGCCACTCCGTTATCAAGGGCAATTGGAGATGGGCAACAAATGGCCTTGCCAGCGATGCCCACATCCTATGAAAGAAAAAGAAAATCCTCCTTTAAGTAACCGGCTTCATACAGCCATCAGCAGATTCTTGCCTTTGTCAGTAGCTCGTCTTCCTCATCAATTACAATAAAAGCGTGTACGATGTGATGACTAATTTGAGTCCGAAGCAAAAATTTGAGGTCTTATTTTCCTACACATTTCTCACAAATGGTATTGGTTTAAATCATGTGAACTTGAAAATGGGTGTTTTATTCTCCCAGGTGCATGTGTGTATATTTATGAATTGGCACTGTTTTATTTGTGCAGATTTGAATATGTTCTGTGCAGCTTTGGCATTTTATCTAAATAGTAAGAGGTATTTAGCTGCAGAATGGGTCATTATGTGAAAATTACCATTTTTTGAGGTTAATTGCATAGTATTTTTTATTAGCAAATAACAGAGGGTGGCTATCTCGTTTCATGAATTCCAAATTTTGAGTCCCTGAATCTTGACTCAGTGTAAATATTTTATTCTCTTGTGAAATATCGACAATTGTGGCATGCTGTGTTCGTCCTGATATATAGATTTAGCATATTGACTGGGAGATGAAGAAAATAAAATTAAGTTCTTGGTCATGATTGTATGCTGTCTTTTTTTTAGATGTTCCTGCACCTGAACAAGAAAAACTTTTTATTCAAAAACTGCGTCAGTGTTGTGTCCTTTTCGACTTTATTGCTGATCCACTTAGTGACTTAAAATGGAAGGAAGTGAAAAGGGCTGCTTTAAGTGAAATGGTGGAATATATCACACACAACCGCAATGTTATCACAGAACCCATTTACCCAGAAGTAGTCCATGTGGTAAGTAATTTGTCAGCATATTTATGTGTGGTAGTTGACCAGGGATAAATATTTAATGGTTGATGGAGCATGAACACCTAGATTTTGTCCACTATCTGTAAAAATACTCACTTTAATTTGAGTGGCTGCCAATGTAAAAGCAAAATACTCTACATCGAATTCTTCAAACAGGTACCAGTCCAGACTGGTTGAACTATGTTGGACTAGTGTCAATTGGAATTTGAACGATAGTCTTCCTGCACAACTACACAAAGTATTATAAATTAATAGCTATACAAACCTTTCACCCTTGCATTCTGAATCTATTTCTATCCAAGAAAAATCTTGCAGTTAACTTTAAATGGAGACCCATTCACTTCTCAAGTAGTCCACAAATTAATAAAATACAGACTATTTTTACAATTGCAGATTAACTATCAACTCCAGTTACTGCTCAAGTTTTCTAGCAACATATCAGAGGTGTCGATGTAAAATTAGCTTATTGCGTGCAATTCTGGTCGCCACACTACCAGAAGGACATGGAGGCTTTGGAGAGAGTACAGAGGAGGTTTACCAGGATGTTGCCTGGTCTGGAGGGCATTCGCTATGAGGAGAGGTTGGAAAAACCCGGGTTGTTTTCACTGGAACGACGGTGGTGGAGGGGCGACATGATAGAGGTTTACAAAGTTATGAGCGGCATGGACAGAGTGGATAGTCAGAAGCTTTTTCCCAAGGTGGAAGAGTCAGTTACTAGGGGACATAGGTTTAAGGTGAGAGGGGCAAAGTTTAGAGGGGATGGGCGAGGCAAGTTCTTTACACAGAAGGTGGTGAGTGCCTGGAACTTGCTGCCAGGGGAGGTGGTGGAAGCAGGTACGATAGCGACGTTTAAGAGACATCTTGACAAATATATGAATAGGAAGGGAATAGAGGGATATGGGCCCCGGAAGTGCAGAAAGTGTTAGTTTCGGCAGGCATCAAGATCGGCGCAGGCTTGGAGGGCAGAATGACCTCTTCCTGTGCTGTACTGTTCTTTGTTCTTTGTTCTAGAAGTCTATGAAGAGAGATTGCAGAAACTGGGCCTGTATTCTCTAGAGTTTCGAAGAATGAGAGATGATCTCATTGAAACCTACAAAATACTTAAAGGGATAGACAGGGTAGATGCAGGTAAGATGTTTCCCCTGATTGGGGAGTCCAGAACCAGGGGACATAATTTCAAAATAAGGGGGAAGTCACTTAGGACATAGATGAGGAAATATTTCTTTACTGACAGGGTTGTGAATCTTTGGAATTCTGTACCCCAGGGGGCTGTGGAAGTTCAGTCATTGAGTATGTTTAAAGTAGAGATTGACAGATTTCTAAATACCAGTGACACAAAGGGATATAAGGATAGTGTGGGGAAAAAGGCATTGAAGTCGATGGTCAGCTATGATCGTATTGAATGGCCTACTCCTCCTATGTTCCTAAAAGAAAGGCAGGCACCAAATCTTTCAATATCTGTTCATAGTAAAGGTGATGAAATAATTAATGACCATCTTTATACCAAATATTGAGTGATAAATAAGAAATATCCCCATCGATCAAACTGCATATCAGAATTTTTTGGGATAGTATATTTGGTTGGGACTTTTATTTAAAAAAAGACACAGAAGTAGATAGTAATGCAATAATATAAAAGCAAAATACTGCAGATGCTGGAAATCTGAAATAGAAACAAGAAATGCTGGAAATATTCAGGTCTGGCAACTTTTGTCGAACATTTTTAAAAAATTAGATAGTAATGCAATTTGATTTAAAAGACTTGGGGAGCAATGCCTGTATGTTTAGCGTGAACTCTTGCATTGGAAATCTGATACAAAAATCAAAAAATTCTGGAAGGACACAGCAGATCAGTCAATACCTATTAAAAAAAAAAAAATTGGTTGACATTCCAGGTGTGTAGCCTTCCAGCATGTGTTGAGCATCATTGGAACAGTGCAAGAGATTGATGCCAGAGAGCTGCAGGCAAAACTAAGGTGGTCAGCAAAGTAATTACTTAATCTGTGTTTGGTCTCCCCAATGTAGAGGCAATTGCCACGAGCAGGGAACACATTATATTAGATTGGAGGAACTACATGTGAATTGCTGTCGCATGGAAGAAGTGTTTTGGGCCCTATAGAATGGTGTGGAAGGAAATAAATGATATAGGTGTTCCATTTCCAGCTGAATTCATGCGAGAAGGTACCAGCCAAAGGGTAGCTGGAACTAGGGGTGCTGGAAGAGTGAACAAGAGGGACTAGTCCCTCTAGAAAGCAGGGACTGGAGAGTAAAATATGCTTGATGTTGGGATCATATTGTAAGTGGTGAAAATGATAGAATATTACCTAGTGAAGATAGAGACTGATGGGATGGATAATGGCAATAAGGAGCTTTTATTCCATCCCATTGGGAGTGGGATGGAATAAGAGAAGAAACCTGGGAACTGAAATTACATTTTTATTTAAACAGGTAATGAAACAAATGATAAGTGTAGCACAGGTTAATCAAAGAGCTTTGTGTGTATGTCTTTCAGATTAATGAAAGTATATGGGATTAGGGTTCAATTGGGGACTAAATTATTCCACAGGGAAAGAGTCAGCGAATGCATCACCAGTTTTTAATCTATTAAAATAACTTTGAAGCTGTACCCTTTCATCTAAAACTTCAAAGAGTAAAGTTTGCTACAAATGCTAATAATTATGCATTATTATGTTGATTTGAACCAAGCCAAGCTGGATTGTAGTGCACATTAAGCTATAAAATTCACATTGAAGCTTTATTAAAATTTTCTTCATGGTTTTGTCATTTTTGTTTTATCTGTTTTTCATAAACTTGGCAGCTTTATAATCTAAATTTAATAAACTAGGCTGCTCTATTTGACATCTTATTCACTTTGTTTATAAAGGGAATGAAAGCAGTATATAGTATAGGCTACATTGTGAATGTTTTTGTTATCCACTTCTTGAACTCATTTCATTTAAATCATTAAAATAAAAGCAAAATACTGCGGATGCTGGAAATCTGAAACAAAAACAAGAAATGCTGGAATCACTCAGCAGGTCTGGCAGCATCTGTGGAAAGAGAAGCAGAGTTAACGTTTCGGGTCAGTGACCCTTCTTTGGAAGGGTTCCGAAACTGACCCGAAACGTTGACTCTGCTTCTCTTTCCACAGATGCTGCCAGACCTGCTGAGTGATTCCAGCATTTCTTGTTTTTGTTTCATTTAAATCATTGCTGTTTCAAAGATGGAGTGAGTAGTTCCGGATTACTCAGCTAAGAACTAGTACAGGAACGATGGACTGATTAGCTTTGTTTTGTGTTGTAAATGTCTGATTTATATTGGTTATGTCACAGCAGTACTATTTTGAAAAAATCCATTCAACAACTTCTATTAATATAGAGCCTTTAAAGTAATAAAACATCCCAAGCTGCTCCATAGAAGTGTTATAAAGCAAAAATCTAGCACTGAGCCACAGGAGATATTAGAGCAAATAACCAAAAGCTTGGTTAAAGAGGCAGGTTTTAAGGAGCGTCTTGAAGGATAGAGTGGTGGAAAGATTTAGGGAGAGAATTCCAGAGCTTCGGGCCTTGCCAGGTAAAGGCATGGCCGCCAATGTTTTTTATATTTGTTCCTGGGATGTGGGCGTCGTTGGCAATGGTGGAGCGATTAAAATTGGGGATGCTTGAGGCCAGAAATAGAGGAGTGCAATATTTTTTTATTTCATGGGATGTGGGTGTCGCTGGCAAGGCCAGCATTTGTTGCCCATCTCTAATTGCCCTTGAATTGAATGGCTTGTTAGGCCATTTCAGAGGGCAGTTAAGGGTCAGCCACATTGCTGTGGGTCTGGAGTCACAGAGTCTGGAGTCTGTAGGCCAGACCAGGTGAGGACAGCAGATTTCCTTCCTTAAAGGACATTCGTGAACCAGATGGATTGTTATGACAATCGATAGTTTCATGGCACTATTATTGAGACGCAAATATCTGAGGGTTGTGGGCTGGCGGAGATTAGTGATATGGACGGATTTGAAAATGCGGATAAGAATTTTAAGGTGTTGCTTAGCCGGCCCAGTGTAGATAGCGAGCACAGGGGTGATGGGTGAATGGAACTTAGTGCAAGCTGGGACATGGGTGGCAGAGTTTTGGATGGCCTCAAGTTTTCGGAGGGGAGAACAGGCAGCTTTACGTTGGAAGTGTCAAGTCTGGAGGTAACAGGCATGGATGAGGGTTTCAGCAGCAAATGAGCTGAGACAAGGAAAGAGTTGGGCAATGCTATGGAAGTTGAAATAGGCAGCCCAAATAACAGATATTTAAACAGAAGTATTGTAATATTTTAAAAATAGTCTCCAAGACAAATATTCAGTTTACACATAGATAACCGGGTAGAATTTCAGTAATGGTTCTCCCTGATTATGTAAAAGGCAGAAGCCCTGAGAAACGATGTGAAAAGTCATTATCAGTGTATTTCTGGAGCTTCCACCAATCTTCTAAAGTTACAGCTTGTATTGTGGTAAGATTGGTGTAAGGTTTTATCCAAGTTTAAAGCAGAGGCAGATTTTAATTTAGCAGCTCAGTCACACCACCACCTGATCTGAGTTTCTGTGGATATCAAATGAAGGGCAAATCCAACTCATTTGGGACATCCCCACCCTGTGGTTGATGATGCCAACAATCACTGTTATTTGGGCTAGATAATAGTAACCCAGCAACGAGTCAACATTTATTTTGCGGTGGAAGGATTTGGAAAGAAAAGAAATTGGCAAGCAGAAAAATATAAATGTTATATTCTCAATCGTTTTGATTGGCTTTTAATCATATTTTGCTGAAGGCTATTCTTGGGCTTTTTGAACAGTTTTGATTTAAAAGTTTAACTTTTTCATAAATGTAAAGGTTCACTGAAAATGGTTCTTAAAGTTTGGACTTTAGTGGTCCAAGCTGACTACATGTTGGACAGCATGTTGCATTTCACTCAACTAGTTTGAAAAGGCAGTTACTCATCAATACAGTGAACTGGGTTTTGCTTTTATGAGAGGATCATTGTGGCTTGTGTGCTAACAATATTTAATCTTTAAAAAAAAAGTATAGGCTGAAACTATATTTGTGAAGTAGAATAAAACTTAAGAATTTTAAACTTTATTTTTTTCCAGTGATTCAACTATACCAAAATGTTTTTTTTAACAAATATGAAACACTGCTAACCTCTGGAAAACCTTTTTCAGTTCGCAGTGAACATGTTTCGAACGTTACCACCATCATCTAACCCCACAGGAGCAGAGTTTGATCCCGAAGAGGATGAACCAACACTGGAGGCTGCATGGCCTCATCTACAGGTACTGATGCTTATCCGTATTCAAACATTCCAATTCAGAGCTTTTTTTTTATTCATTCATGGGATGTGGGCGTCACTGGCCAGGCCAGCATTTATTGCCCATCCCTAATTGCCCTCGAGAAGGTGGTGGTGAGCTGCCTCCTTGAACCGCTGCAGTCCATTTGGGGTAGGTACACCCACAGTGCTGTTAGGAAGGGAGTTCCAGGATTTTGACCCAACGACAGTGAAGGAACGGCGATATAGTTCCAAGTCAGGATGGTGTGTGACTTGGAGGGGAACTTGCAGGTGGTGGTGTTCCCATGTATTTGCTGCCCTTGTCCTTCTAGTTGGTAGAGGTCGCGGGTTTGGAAGGTGCTGTCTAAGGAGCCTTGGTGCATTGCTGCAGTGCATCTTGTAGATGGTACACACTGCTGCCACTGTGCATCGGTGGTGGAGGGAGTGAATGTTTGTAGGTGGGGTGCCAATCAAGCGGGCTGCTTTGTCCTGGATGGTGTCGAGCTTCTTGAGTGTTGTTGGAGCTGCACCCATCCATGCAAATGATCCCCTGACAACCAGAGAAGAGAGCCTTGTTTCTTGAATTAGTTTTTCCTTTATTTTGCATGTTTTTCTTTTCTTTTCTGTTGTCCTTTTGAAACCTTTTCTTTATTTCTGTACTGAGAGAAGTTTGGCAGTGTGAAAATCTTTGGGGACTGCTTAAATGCCATTCTGTGATGCACCACGCATTAAAACATACCTTTTCTTTAAAAAAAAACTATAATCTGAAAAGATAGATTTGTTTTCCTGTTTCCTGTCCACTCGACTGCTGAATACAGCAGTGCATGATATCCCTGGCATGGGGAATGATGTTGAAGCACTGTCTTTTTGAAAATTTTACACCGTTGTGTGGGCATTTTGTTAGGTCTTTCCATGCTGCAAATGAATTTTTGTTTGAACCATGGGCTGTTGGCATCTATTTGTCTATGCACATGGGATGGAGTTCTGCTTTTGTTTTCTGTACTTCAGTACATCAGTTTTTCAAAAAAAATTTCATATTTGCACTCCAGATCTTGGTCTACTGAGACCAATCTCTGTCAAATTTGCTCTGATTGGCCGGAGTGAAATATGATTCAATGTACATATTTTGTTAAAGTCTATTTTGGAATTTCATGGATTTTTCCCTATGGCAAGCAACAAGAAGACTTGCATGCTGACAAAAAGGGACTTGCAGAAGTTTGAAGCTTGGTCCAAACTTGGAAAACTGGCATGTTTTGGTAGTCTTGTTTGCTGGAAGACTCTCTGATGAGCAGTCAGACAGCTTGGGGATGATGGTCAGGTAGAGCTGGATGTAATCAATGTACATGTGGGTGATGGCATCAAGGGACCAAGGAGGAGGCAAGGCCAAGGGTTTATGTTTGGGGGATAGCAAGAAAGGCCACTGGTAGAGATGTTCTGGCTATTATTGGGATTCACTTAGTGTTAGAGGTCTAGATGGAGCAGAATTTGTAAGGAGCATCCAGGAGGGTTTTCTAGAGCAGTATGTAAATAGTCCAACTCGGGAAGGGGCCATACTGGACCTGGTGTTGGGGAATGAGCCCGGCCAGGTGTTTGAAGTTTCAGTAGGGGACTACTTTGGGAATAGTGATGACAATTCCGTAAGCTTTAAAATTCTCATGGACAAAGACGAGAGTGGTCCTAAAGGAAGAGTGCTAAATTGGGGGAAGGCCAACTATACCAAAATTCGGCAGGAGCTGGGGAATGTAGATTGGGAGCAGCTGTTTGAAGGTAAATCCACTTTTGATATGTGGGAGGCTTTTAAAGAGAGGTTGATTAGCGTGCAGGAGAGACATGTTCCTGTGAAAATGAGGGATAGAAATGGCAAGATTAGGGAACCATGGATGACAGGTGAAATTGTGAGACTAGCTAAGAGGAAAAAGGAAGCATACATAAGGTCTAGGCGGCTGATGAAAGACGAAGCTTTGAAAGAATATCGGGAATGTAGGACCAATCTGAAACGAGGAATTAAGAGGGCTAAAAGGGGTCATGAAATATCTTTAGCAAACAGGGTTAAAGAAAATCCCAAAGCCTTTTATTCATATATAAGGAGAAAGAGGGTAACTAGAGAAAGGATTGGCCCACTGAAGGACAAAGGAGGAATGTTATGCTTGGACTCAGAGAAAATGGGTGAGATTCTAAACGAGTACTTTGCATCGGTATTCACCGAGGAGAGGGACATGACGGATGTTGAGGTTAGGAACAGATGTTTGATTACTCTAGGTCAAGTCGGCATAAGGAGGGAGGAAGTGTTGGGTATTCTAAAGGGCATTAAGGTGGACAAGTCCCCAGGTCCGGATGGGATCTATCCCAGGTTACTGAGGGAAGTGAGAGAGGAAATAGCTGGGGCCTTAACAGATATCTTTGCAGCATCCTTAAACACGGGTGAGGTCCCGGAGGACTGGAGAATTGCTAATGTTGTCCCCTTGTTTAAGAAGGGTAGCAGGGATAATCCAGGTAATTATAGACCAGTGAGCCTGACGTCAGTGGTAGGGAAGCTGCTGGAGAAGATACTGAGGGATAGGATCTATTCCCATTTGGAAGAAAATGGGCTTATCAGTGATAGGCAACATGGTTTTGTGCAGGGAAGGTCATGTCTTACCAACTTAATAGAATTCTTTGAGGAAGTGACAAAGTTGATTGATGAGGGAAGGGCTGTCGATGTCATATACATGGACTTCAGTAAGGCGTTTGATAAGGTTCCCCATGGCAGGCTGATGGAGCAAGTGAAGGCGCATGGGGTCCAAGGTGTACTCGCTAGATGGATAGAGAACTGGCTGGGCAACAGGAGACAGAGTAGCAGTAGAAGGGAGTTTCTCAAAATGGAGACGTGTGACCAGTGGTGTTCCACAGGGATCCGTGCTGGGACCACTGTTGTTTGTGATATACATTAATGATTTGGAGGAAAGTATAGGTGGACTGATTAGGAAGTTTGCAGACGACACTAAGATTGGTGGAGTAGCAGATAGTGAAGGGGACTGTCAGAGAATACAGCAGAATATAGATAGATTGGAGAGTTGGGCAGAGAAATGGCAGATGGAGTTCAATCAGGGCAAATGCGAGGTGATGCATTTTGGAAGATCCAATTCAAGAGTGAACTATACAGTAAATGGAAAAGTCCTGGGGAAAATTGATGTCGAGAGAGATTTGGGTGTTCAGGTCCACTGTTTCCTGAAGGTGGCAACGCAGGTAAATAGAGTGGTCAAGAAGGCATACGGCATGCTTTCCTTCATCGGACGGGGTATTGAGTACAAGAGTTGGCAGGTCATGTTACAGTTGTATAGGACTTTGGTTCGGCCACATTTGGAATACTGCGTGCAGTTCTGGTCGCCACATTACCAAAAGGATGTGGATGCTTTGGAGAGGGTGCAGAGGAGGTTCACCAGGATGTTGCCTGGTATGGAGGGCGCTAGCTATGAAGAGAGGTTGAGTAGATTAGGATTATTTTCATTAGAAAGACGGAGGTTGAGGGGGGACCTGATTGAGGTGTACAAAATCATGAGAGGTATAGACAGGGTGGATAGCAAGAGGCTTTTTCCCAGAGTGGGGGATTCAATTACTAGAGGACACGAGTTCAAAGTGAAAGGGGAAAAGTTTAGGGGGGATATGCGTGGAAAGTTCTTTACGCAGAGGGTGGTGGGTGCCTGGAACGCGTTGCCAGTGGAGGTGGTAGATGCGGGCACGATGGCGTCTTTTAAGATGTATCTAGACAGATACATGAATGGGCAGGAAGAAAAGCGATACAGACCCTTAGAAAATAGGCGACATGTTTAGATAGAGGATCTGGATCGGCGCAGGCTTGGAGGGCCGAAGGGCCTGTTCCTGTGCTGTAATTTTCTTTGTTCTTTGTATTATTAGATAGGTAAGAGTGAATCCCTACAAGGATATACAGCATAAAAATAGGCCATTCAGCCCAACCAGTATATGCCCATTTCAGCGCCACTCGAGCCTTGTCCATCTTTCCTCATCTAACTCAGCATAACCCCCTATACCAGGGTTGTCCAACATAAAGTCCGCGACCTAGATTTCGGCTTGCCAAGGATGAGAAATTTCCTCTGGAAATCCGCCATTGGCTTTTTCCAGCCGGCCAAAACTTTGGGACTGACATTGGCTGTAGCTCCTTTACTAAAATGGCTGAGAAACTTCGCTGTGTCCGTCCTCCTTTACCAAGATAGCGGACACCCTTCAGTACCTGATCTGGTTCCTTTAGTAAGATGCAGTCACCTGGGCTGAGCTGCATGTCTGCCAGCGTTTCTCGCCTGAACTGCATTTCCAGTGCGGACTTCCCAGCCTTGAGCTTGAGCTCAAGCGCCAGGCCCAGCACTGGCTCTGCCTGCATCCGGACCCGGTCTCGGCCTCAGGCTCTGGGCTCTTCATCTCCGTCACTGCGGAGGAGCTGCCTGAGGTGGTGGTAGGGTCCAGGCGGGGTGCTGTGGTAACCATTGGGGGGAGGGGTGTGGGGTCAGAGAGAGTGAGACGCACAAATGGAGACATGGGATGGGGGGAACTCGCAGAGGCCAAGAAATGGGGATGAGAGAGCAATCAAGATCACGCCTGACCGGTGGACATCTATCCCCAATACTCCATGTCTCTCCCCCCACCCCCTCTCGCCCTTCCCCTCTGGCGCGCTCTTCCGGCGGGCTTTTTAAGAAAAAAAGTTGGAACCCGCCGGAAAAGCCCAAATGTGCCCCAAGTTCAAAAACTGCTAATCCTCTTCCCAGTCTGTGAAACTGACATGGCGATTTTTTTTTTTCCAAAGCCAGTCTGGAAGATGAAGCCAATGGGAAATTTCTTATCTCTGAAATTACCAGTCACGGGCCACAATTTTTTTTTTGCTAGTGACATTAGTGTCTAGACACGTTGCACGTTGCCAACCAGTGGCGAAAATGAGAAAAGACCCAGTACAGTTTACATCTGCAGGCTGGATGGAAACCTTTGGCAGGCTGGATTCTGGCCCGTGGGCCATTTGTTGGACATCCCTGATCTATATCATTCGCTTCAACTACTCCGTGGTAGCAACTTCCATTTTCTCAAAACTCTCTTGCAAAGAAGCTTCCGAATTCCCTATATTTTTTTTTTACTGACTATCTTGCATTGATGGCCTCTAGTTTTGCTCTTCCCCTTAGAGTAGACACAGAATGTTTCCACTTATCAAAACCGTTCATAATTTTAAAGACCTCTATTCGGTCACCCCGAGAGGAGAAAACTTACAATGTCATCTAGCATGGTGGCCAGGTAGGGAAGTTGTTTATCAGTTTAGTGGCTTTAAGATCATGGTATGTTTCCAATGAATCTGAGGGCCTGGGGAGATGGGAGAGAAATTACAGATTCAGCACAGTGGGCGCAGTGGTTAGCACCGCAGCCTCACAGCTCCAGGGACCCGGGTTCGATTCTGGGTACTGCCTGTGTGGAGTTTGCAAGTTCTCCCTGTGTCTGCGTGGGTTTTCTCCGGGTGCTCCGGTTTCCTCCCACAAGCCAAAAGACTTGCAGGTTGATAGGTAAATTGGCCATTATAAATTGTCACTAGTATAGGTAGGTGGTAGGGAAATATAGGGACAGGTGGGGATGTTTGGTAGGAATATGGGATTAGTGTAGGATTGGTATAAATGGGTGGTTGATGTTCGGCACAGACTCGGTGGGCCGAAGGGCCTGTTTCAGTGCTGTATCTCTAATCAAAGCACTAGGGTAAGTGGGGTACTGGGAAAGGTTTGGCTTGGTGTGCAAGGGATAGGGTGAGAAGCAGCAGTAGTTACAAGTTGTCTGTATCTGTGTGGCAAAGAAATCCATGAGTTTCTAACCTGTTAAAGAAGGCAAGGGAGAGGGGTTTAAGTAGACTGTTTTAAGTACAGAAAAGGAGCATATTGTTTTCTTTGCCCTCCAGATATCGCAGAGTTCGTGGGTGAGCGGTTTGGTAGTGGAGAGTGAGGCTTTCATGTGATCCACTTGTACCTGGCAGTGGCTGCCAAAGCCAGCTGTGCATCAGTTATGGTGAAATTTGTGCCAAATTTGAGGGATTGAAGAGAGGGAACGTAGCAAGGTTGCATAGAGACCGACTATTGGAAATTTCAGGATAAATGGTTGTTTTTCAGACTTGAGGATGGTCGGCAGTGGAGTTCCCCAAGGGTCAGTGTTAGGGCCACCATTTTTTTTAAGCTGTTGTTACGACCAGGTGAGAAAGGTGTCTGGGGTCTGTTATTGTCTTCTGGTCTTCTTGTAACAGGGTTTAATTTTACATAGTGTTTTGAGCTCCCCCTTTGTGAATTCTTCTTCACAGCTTTCCAATTATAAGGCAAAGAAATGAGCGCACCAGGTTTTTCTTAGGTTTAAAGAATAAAAGTGAATTTTATTAAACTTAAACTTAAATTCAAATGCGGTTCACACCTACAGATATACGACATGCCCACGCTAGCATGCACACATGATACAAACATGCAAATAGGGACAGAAAAGAGAAGAAAAATAAAATGGAGAGGTTTGAGGCAATTACAGAAGAGTTTCTAGTTTACTGTTCTGTGTTTCCAGCTCGCTATAGAGTCCTTGATTGTAGACCGCTCTTACTTTTCGTCGGGGCCCAATATTCTTCTTAAACCTTGTTCTCTGTAGGAGATTTTTCTCTTTTAGTGTTCATATGCCTTCAGTGGTTTCCAATGCTGGTGTGAGCAAGATGAGAGCAGACAGGGGAGAGATGTTCTCAGTCCAGGGGAAAAGTGCTTTCTGATTTCTTTTCCTGTTGGAAGTTCAAATTTAAAAAAAAACTGTCAGTCATGTGACTAAACTGGTCTGACCACTTCTGTGTATTGGGGAAGCAACGACGGGCTCCCCATTGTTCCAACACTCTCTGTTACTATGCAAATGTCTTTCCAGTCAGAGGCTTGCATGCAGGTGGGGGTGCTTGCCTGACACTATATATAAATGACTTGGATCTTGGAATATGAATTTGCTGATGATACCATACGGTCTTTCTCTAGCTCCACTTCTCCACTGGTCACAACGTGTATTTAAATGTTTACCCAGTTACCGATAACGGCCAATTATATACTCTCTTACTTCAGAATAAAAATCCACCAAAAAATAAACAACAAAATTATCAATTAATTTTGAAACAAGACGTATTCAGTAAAGATGCAAAGCATTAACAGATTGAAATATGAAAGTTCCTTTCTACCTTAGCCCAACACATACATACATGCACACACGCATATGCGTGCACGAGCACATATAGGGATGATATGTTGGAAGGTTCATCAAATGAGGCCATATGGATTGAGCTAAGGAACAAAAAAGGGGCAATCACACTGCTGGGTGTGTACTGTAGACCCCCAAACAGTCAGAGGGAGATAGAGCAGACATGTAGGCAAATCTCTGAGAAGTGCAAGAACAATAGGGCAGTAATAGGGGATTTTAACTGCCAAAATATTAACTCTGATAGTTTTAGTGTGAAAGAAATTGAGGGAGCAGAATTCTTGAGCTGCACTCAGGAGAACTTTTATAGCCTGTATGTAGTAAGTCCAACAAGAGAGGGCGCAGTTTTAGACTTTATTTTAGGAAATGAAGCTGGGCAGGTGGAAGGAGTGGCAGTGGGACAACATTTTGGTAGTAGTGATCTGAATTCAGTCAGTTTTAACATAATTATAGAAAAGGACGGAGATAGAACGGGGGTTCGAGGTCTCAATTGGGGCAAGGCCAACTTTACTAAACTGGGGAGTGATTTAGCGAAAGTGGACTGGAAACAACTCCTTGACGGTACATGAGTGTCAGAGCAGTGGGAGGCATTCAGAGGGGAGATTCAAGGGGTTCAGAGTAAACATGTTCCCACAAAGAAAAAGGGTGAGACGGCCAAATCTGGAGCCTCATGAATGTAGAGGAGCTTACAAAGAAAGATAAGGCAGAAAAGGAAAGCTTATGTCCGACACCGAGAACGCAATACTATAGAAAGTCGAGAGGGGTATAGAAAGTGGAAGGGTGAAATCAAAAAGGAAATTAGGAAAGCAAAGAGAGGGCATGAAAGAATATTGGCAAGCAAAATCAAGGTGAACCCAAAGATGTTTTATCAATACATTAAGAGTAAGGAGAGAGTAGGGCTCATAAAAGACCAAAAAAGGTAACTTGTGTGTAGGGGTGGAAAATGTTGGTATTGTTCTTTGTGTCTGTCTTCATAGAAGAGGGGAACGGTTGTAGTTGAGGAGAAGTGTGAAGTATTGGATGTGATAAACATAGGGAGAGAGGAAGTACTAATGGGATTAGCATCCTTGAAAGTGGATAAATCACCAGGGCCGGATGAAGTGTAGCCAAGGCTGTTAAAAGAAGCAAGTGAGGAAATAGTGGAAGGTCTGACCATCATTTTCCAGTCATCACTGGATACAGATGTGGTGCTGGTGGATTGGAAAACTAACATTGTACCTCTGTTTAAAAAGGGAGCGAGGGATAGACCGAATAATTACAGGCCAGTCAGTCTAACCTCAGTAGTGGGCAAATTATTGGAATCTATTCTGAGGATAAACTGTCGCTTAGAAAGGCACAGGTTGATCAAGGATAGTCAGCATGGATCTTGTTTGACCAACTTGATCAGATTTTTTGAAGAATTGACAAAGATAGATGAGGGTAGTGCAGTTGATGTGGTCTACATGGATTTTAGCAAGGCTTTTGACAAGGTCCCACCTGGCACACTGGTTTAAAAAAAAATCCCACGGGATCCAGGGAAATGCAGCAAGGTGGATTGGCTCAGTGGCAAGAAAGAATGTGTAATTGTTGACAGGTGTTTGTGACTGGAGAGCTGTTTCCAGTGGTGTTCCACAGGGCTCAGTACAGGGTCCCCTGTTTTTTTGTGGTATATATTGATTTGGACATAAATGTAAAGGGCATGATCAAGTAGTTTGCAGACGACACAAAGATTGGCCGTGTGGTAGATAGCGAGGAGGATAGCTGCAGGAAGATATTGATGGTCTGGTCAGATGGGCAGAAAAGTGGCAAATGGAATTCAACCCAGAGAAGTGCGAGGTGATGCATTTGGAGAGGTCAAACAAGACAAAGGAATGCACGATTAATGGGAAAATACTGAGAGGTGTAGAGGAAGTGAGGGACCTTTGAGTGAATGTCCACAGATCCCTGAAGGCAGTAGGACAAGTCGATAAGGTGGTTAAGAAGGCATATGGAATCCTTTCCTTTATTAACTGAAGTGTAGAATATAAGAGCAGGGAGGTTATGCTGGAACTGTATAACCAATTGGTTAGGCCACAACTTGAGTACTGTGTGCTGTTCTGGTCACCTCATTACAGAAAGGATGTAATTGCACTAGATGGGTACAGAGGAGATTTACGAGGATGTTGCCAGGACTAGAAAATTGCAGCTATGAGGAAAGATTAGATAGGCTGAGTTCTGAACAAGGGTCACTGACCTGAAATGTTAACTCTGCTTCTCTCTCCACAGATGCTGCCAGACCTGCTGAGTATTTCCAGCATTTCTTGTTTTTATTTTAGATAGGCTGGGGTTGTTCTCCTTGCAACAGAGAAGGCTGAGGGGAGATCTGATTGAAATGTATAAAATTTTGAGAGGCCTGGATAGAGTGGATGAGCAGGGCCTAGATACTTTAGCAGAGAGGTCAGTGACTAGGGGACATAGATTTTAAGTGATTGGTAGAAAAATTAGAGAGGAGAGGAGGGAATTTTTTTTCACCCAGTGGGTGATGGGGTCTGGAACTCAACTGCCTGAAAGGGTAGGAGAGGCAGAAACCCTCAACTAATTCAAAAGAAATCTGGATATGCAGCTCGAGTGCCGTAATCTGCAGGGCTACGGACCAAATGCTGGAAGTTGGGATTAGAATGAGTGGATTGTTTTTCAGCCAGCACACATACGATAGGCCAAATGACCTCTTTCTGTGCCTTATGATTTCTATGATTCACACACACAGATATTTAAATATTATACACACATTTTTATGCACGCATACACATGCACATACATATACAAACATGCACGTGCATATACATCCACACATCGGTTAAAGGACAAATAAAGAAATTTTCTCTGTAGAGATCTTTTTCCAAAAAAGAATACTTTGGCCAAATACTTGTTAATTTCTGAAGGAAAGGAGAAGATTTGGAATGATATCGGTTGTCCCTTTTATTCTGGCATCCCAAATGTGCGCGTAGATGGCTGTCACTGGGATCTTTCTGGAGCAGTTATTTTCAGGTGGTGTCAAGAATTAGTCTGGCAACCTTTTCAGGGGAAGTATGACATAAGGGGTTTTAGCTATCACATACTGGATTCACAGGGTTTCTCAGAGGTGGAGAAAGGATTCTTCTCTTTTAGCAGGCTGACCTTCAACTGACTCAAAACAATATCCAAAACGAAACCAAGTCTTGACCACCATAAATCTTGACACGTCACTTCTCTGTAAACCGCTCTCTTCCCCCCCACCCCCGGCAGTCACCAAGGCTTTTGCTGTTTACTTAGCTGAAGACATGCGACTTCGAGTAAGTGTTTTTAAATGAAAGCTCAACAAAAAACAAATTCCAGCATCTATGGAATCACTTCAGTCTTCCAAAGGAATCCATTTCCACAATTTTAAAACACAAGTCCTCAAAATATTTTTAAAAATGGAAGTACTTTCATAACACCATTAACTGATGGTACAAGGATTAGGGGACACCGATTGAAGGTTTTGGGCAAAAGATGCAGAAGTATGCGAGGAAGAACTTTTTTATGCAGTGAGTGGTAATGACCTGGAACTTGCAGTCCACAAGACAGGTGGAAAGGGAGGCAGTCAATGATTTCAAAAGGAAATTGGATGGGCACTTGAAGGAAATAAACGTGCAGGGGAGTGGGACTGATTGGATTGCTTCATGGAGAGCCAGCATGGACTCTGGGCCGAATGGCCTCTTGCTCTGCTGCAGATAACTCTTATGGTTTCTTGCTGCAAATCAGCACAGTACTACTAGCAAGCAACCATCATCTGAGCACAGGTGATTGTTAACAAGAAGCCGTATATAAATCTGGAAAAGCAAAAACAATCGTGAAACAAATTGCTGAGTAGTTACGTTATCTGGACTTCTGTGTACTAGTTAAACCACACCCTTGGAGGGAGGTGTTTAGGAATGCGGGTAAAAAGCCTGCAGCTAATGCCTCTTCTGTTCTTAGAACTAAGTGATTTCCCACACCAGGAAATAATATATTTCCTACCATTCTTTTGTGTACTTTTTTGGGGGGAAGAAAAGCACTATTGGCCTAAGCTCCAGGATCTTGATTTCTGCCTTGTTGCTGCAGGTTCAACAGCTGGTGATAAAGCACTTCACAGCAGGGGGAGGGGTGAACATAGTGGGCAAGTTTCCATAAGCCACTTGTACATGTCCTACGAGCCAGCTCAGCTGCGAATGGTGTACAACCAAAAGAGATTTGAAATTAGAACATGATTACATTTTATATCATCTCTTTAAGCAATGTAGTGAGATCTTGGTAATCTGTTAATGCTAATGAACTTTATTAAAATGCTCTTTCTACAGTTGGTGTATGAATTTTTCTTGAGGTTTCTAGAGTCTCCTGATTTTCAACCAAATATAGCGAAGAAGTACATTGACCAGAAATTTGTAATGCAGGTAAGAGAAATAATCAGCTGTTTGATCATTTCAATTTTGATTTATTTTTCCCTTCTAGAGCACAGTGTTCATTTTTTACATTTATAATCCTGCAGTGTAGATGGCAATGGCTTCCTAGTTTGCATTTTGTGGCATTGCGTACCTTTCTTAATCAAACTGATCACATTAAGTTGGATCATCCTCAGCACTAATTTCCATGATTTTTGCTACTAATTGATGTGTAGTGGTAGTCCAGACAAGATAAACTTTCATATGTAACTTCTTGGTGCCTCAGATTCTACAGTGACTGTTGCTGTACAGATTTTTATGTATCTTTGGCAGTAGAGTAAATTGCTTCACGTCATGTCTAATATTGTAATGTTTAGTTGTAGAACTGCGATGCTAGGTTTTTGTGTTGTCCAAAGTTGTACCACCATAAAGCAATCTGTAGAGGTTTATAACTGATATAATGAAGTGAATATACTAGTTAACTTTTAGTTTCTTTCATTTTTGAGATGTAGTACAAAGCTATAAAAAAGCTTTGTTTCCCAGCATGAGTACACTTCAAAAGTAATTTATTCATCGTGAGGCGCTTTAGAATCTCCTGAGGATATGATGGGATGCTGTATAAATACAAATTTGTTTTCCTGTAGAGAATCTCACAGTTTCAGATACCTCCTAGCAATTAACGTACCATGAATTACTTTGAATATGGTGACCATAATGTTGGCAAATGTGCCAGCCTTTTTGGAAATAGCAACAGCTCATAAACAACAGTAACTGGTTAATTTGTTTTTGCTGTTTGAAGCGGAAATGATAGTCAGGATATTGAAGAGAAGCAGGCAGCTTTCCCAAATAGAAATTTTAGATACTTTCAAAACGTGGGTCACTAGAGTATATGTTATTATTCAGCTTTCACAAGACTTTTGGTGAATTAAAGTGTCTTGGGCAGGGAGTGGTTTGGATTCCTTAATTATGTAAATGTGGGGAAGTTAGTTATATGTATGAGGTTAAGGAATGCTCTGACAGGTCCAGGTGCATCCTGGGTCAGTGGATGCTTGGGATTTGGAAAGAGTTGTGGCACTGCAGAAGGCTACAAAAGGTGCAGGTCCTTATTATAATTCTGCAGAGTAGTGACATATGCAAAGCAGTTATCCCTCTGATTAATCTGATTATGGAAAGGAGGTTCATACATTATTTTCTCTGATGGGCAAATATAGTATATGTGCTCAGACCACATTAGTTGTTGAAGGAGGTTGGATTGTGCCACAACAAGGTGTGGATTTTTTTTTGTGGTTGGGAGCAAGATCTGTACAAGCTTGAGAGTAGTAGGAATTTCTTGCTCTGCTGGTTGTGGGCTAAGGACTCGAGTTCAACATGATATATTGAGCTGGTGGTGTTTGCTGAGAGCAGTCCTCAAATTAACTTAGTTGGGGAAACTAGTCCAGGGCAGATGTCCAGGTAGAATATCTCTCTCAGTACTTAATTGCAGACAAGTGGTATCAGCATTGGGGTCTTTGCTTTGTTATGTATGATGTTTGTGGGTGGGTGGGGACTTATGCAAAGCATAAATACTGGCTTGGGCCAAATGGCCTGTTTCTGTGCTGTACATTTTTATGTGATTCCATGTAATTGTGGCTGATTTGAATGATCCTGTGGTGGGCATCATCAGTATATGGTAAATAGCTTTCCTTTGTGATGAGGCAGTGGAAGGGCAGTTCCATTTCTTGTGTACACTTCTGAGATGCAGAGGAAAGCATAATATGTAGCAAACTATTTATTCCCATTGGGGTCACTAAGGTTTTGGCCGTCTGGTTTTCTGATTTTATTCAGTGGTTATTTTCTCTACTTATTTGTGCATGATGTAATCCTGGCTTGTCTTCCATTGAAAGTATTTGGCCTTAGTGCAGCGGACTGTTATTAAGTGTCAACAGTGAATAGACTGTTAAGCTGCTTTTATGGATTTCTAGTTCACCTATTCCCTGTTCTGTGTATCTTTTTTTGTGTTTTTCTAGTGTGTAGTGAAGGCTATTATGTGTCTCTTGAAGACTGCCTTTGTTTAGATTAGAGAATAGAGAGATACAGCACTGAAACAGGCCCTTCGGCCCACTGAGTCTGTGCCGACCAACAACCCCCATTTATACTAATCCCATCTTCCCTACCACATCCCCACCATTCTCCTACCACCTACCTACACTAGGGGCAATTTACAATGGCCAATTTATCTATCGACCTGCAAGTCTTTGGCTGTAGGAGGAAACCGGAGCACCCAACGGAAACCCACGCGGTCACAGGGAGAACTTGCAAACTCCGCACAGGCAGTACCCAGAACCGAACCCAGGTCGCTGGAGCTGTGAGGCTGCGGTACTAACCACTGTGCTGCATCCATAATGATGTTGATGTGGATTTAGTGCTCCCATTCTGAGGGAAAATGGATAAGCCAGGTGTAGAAGGCAGGTTCTGAATTTCAGGTCACTGAGAAAAAGGTTGATGTCTTGGGTGGGGAGTGGTTTAGATTCCTTAGGGGTCTGGTGTGGTCCTGTGGGTTGTTGGGTACTTTTAGTGGACATCTGTGCAGCATTTGCATTGTTTTACGGCTTGGGGGCTGTCGCTGACCATGCCGCTTGAAGAAATTTGTTATGAATGTTTTCCTTTTAATGTAAACGCCCTTTAATGGCTAAGAGAAACGGCAAGGACTTATGGTTTGGGATGTGATGCAAGGGAAACTGTCCAAGTCGGTAGCAGCTTCAGTGGTTGGATAGCTGCTGCTTTGTTTACATTGGCCACTCTGAGGAGAGATGCAGGAATTGCCCAGTTCCCTTTACCCGAGAGGTAAGTGGAGGAGTTGAGAGAAGGATAGGTTTTCATAATGCTGGTTGTATGCTTATTAGGACTGTTTCCTTGTTGCTACGTTAATTCCGACTTTGTGCTAAGTTGAGCTTTAAAATGTTCTTGCATTTAATCAGCTCGGGCAGGGGTCGGCAACCTGCGGATCCGTATTCTCTCATTTTTGGCTGCCAACCTTTATCAGCCAGTTCTCAGACAATTCTGCGAGTTTTAAACTGAAGTAAACTGTCAATACTCTGATCTTATTCTTAATAAAGTACGTTGGATATCTAGAAGAAATGTTTAGCTCGATTTGCAGCACATATAGAAGTAGTTATGATTTGTGTGAAAAGGAATGTGAACCAACAGATCCTGATTGGTTACAGAAGTTTTATTTCATGATTGATATCACTGACCATTTAAATATCCTTAACAAAAAGCTACAAGGACAGAGGAACATAGCCATCCTACTTTTGGAAGAAAATCCTCTTGACTGATTGAATTATTTGCCAAAAAAAAAGGGCAGTTGTTTGGCACATTTTCCTGCTGCTTAAAGAACTTTATTAAAGACAAATGTATCAAGATTTTTTAGAAAAATTAAAGAAGCCTTTTGCTGGTCAATTTCATGAATTTAAAGATATAAATAACACTAAATTTTATATTGAGACCTCGAGTCAGATATAATGTTATTGAACTTTTCAGCATTCAGGTGATGTGAGAGTGACTGCCCTTGACATCAAGGAGCCCCAGCAAAACTGAGGTCAATGGGAATCGGGGGAAACTCTCTGCTGGTTGGAGTCATACATAGCCCAAAGGAAGATGGCTGTGGTTGTTGGAGGTCAATCATCTGAGCTCCAGGACATCACTGCAGGAGTTCCTCAGGGTAGTGTCCTGGGCCCAACCATCTTCAGCTGCTTCATCAATGACCTTCCTTCAATCATAAGGTCAGAAGTGGGGATGTTTGCTGATGATTGTACAATGTTCAGCACCATTAGCGATTCCTCAGATACTGAAGCAGTCCGTGTAGAAATGCAGCAAGACCTGGACAATGTCCAGGCTTGGGCTGATAAGTGACAAGTAACATTCGCGCCACACAAGTGCCAGGCAATGACCATCTCCAACAAGAGGGAATCTAACCATCTCCCCTTGACATTCAATGGCATTACCATCGCTGAATCCCCCACTATCAGCATCCTAGGGGCTATCATTGACCAGAAACTGAACTGGAGTAGCCATATAAATACCGTGGCTACAAGAGCAGGTCAGAGGCTAGGAATCCTGCGGCGAGTAACTCACCTCCTGATTCCCCAAAGCCTGTCCACCATCTACAAGGCACAAGTCAGGAGTGTGATGGAATACTCTCCATTTGTCTGGATGGGTGCAGCTCCAACAACACTCAAGAAGCTCGACACCATCCAGGACAAAGCAGCTCGCTTGATTGGCACGCCATCCACAAACATTCGCTCCCTCCACCACCGACGCACAGTGGCAGCAGTGTGTGCCATCTACAAGATGCACAACAGCGACGCACCAAGGCTTATTAGACAGCACCTTCCAAACCCGTGACCTCTACCACCTCGAAGGACAAGAGCAGCAGCTGCATGGGAACATCACCACCTGCAAGTTCCCATCCAAGTCACACACCATCCTGACTTGGAACTATATCGCCGTTCCTTCACTGTTGCTGGGTCAAAATCCTGGAACTCCCTTCCTAACAGCACTGTGCGTGTACCTACCTCACATGGACTGCAGCAGTTCAAGAAGGCAGCTCACCACCACCTTCTCGAGGGCAATTAGGGATGGGCAATAAATGCTGGCCTGGCCAGTGATGCCCACATCACATGAATGAATAAAAAAAAACAAAATTTACATTTTATATTCTTGGAGGTGCCAGAAAAGGTCAGACAATTTTCTGCTTGCAGCATCAGATAACTGCAAATGTTCATTAGATTCTTGAACAACTTTAACACCTTTAATTCATAGTCATTTACGGCACAGAAGGAGGCCATTTGGCCCATCGATCTATGCCGGCTCTCCACGGAGCTATCCAGTCAGTCCCACTCCCCTGCTCAATCACTGTAGCCCTGCAAGTTTATTTCCTTCAAGTGGCCATCCAATTTCCTTTTGAAGTCATTGTCTCTGCTTCCATCACCCTTGTGGGCAGCGAGTTCTAGGTCATTACTGTTAATCTGTTAATTGTGTATCAGTTTGATTATATGCAGGTGGAAGGTGTTAATTGAGTTTTACTTGAGCACTTGTAAGCCGACACTTACTGAGACTGTTGGAGGGTTTTGAGTGAGGAGCTACATGTTTGTAATCCTTTTACTCTGTACAATAAATGTGAAACTGAGTAAAGATAGGCTCCAGCGTTATCCTTCCTCCCAATCTTTCTGGAGTTTAACAATTACCACTGTGTTTTTGAAAAAAAAAAGTTCTTCCTCATATTCCCCTGCATCTCTTGCCCAAAACCTTCAATCTGTGTTCCCTAGTGCTTGTACAATCAGTTAATGGGAACAGTTTTTCCATGTCTAACTTGTATAAGCTTGTCATAATTTTGCACACCTCTATTACATCTCTCGTTAATCTCCTTTGTTCTAAGGAGAACAACCCCAGTTTTTTCCAACCTAACCTTGCAACTAAAATCCCTGGAACCATTCTGGGAAATCTCCTCTGCATCCTCTCAAGGACCCTCACATCCCTGCTAAAGTGTGGTGACCAGAACTGGACGCAATACTCCAATTGGGGCCTAACCAGAGCTTTATAAAGGTTCAGCATAACTTCGCTGCTTTTGTACTCAATGCTTCTATGCAACCCAAGATCCCATATGCTTTAACCACTCTCCCAATATGACCTGTCACCTTCAAAGATCGAGGTCCCTCTGTTCCTGCACACTGTTTAGAACTCTGCCATTAAGTATATGTTGCCTCTCCTATTCCTTCTGCCAAAATACATCACCTTGCACTTGTCAGTATTAAGTTCCATCTGCCCATTCTGCTAGCCTATCTGTCCTATTGCAGGCGGTTCATAACATCTTCAATGTTTGACACCCCTTCAAGTTTGGTGTCAACGGCAAATCTTGAGATTCTACTCTTTTATTCATTTGTGGGATGTGGTTATGCCCATCCCTGATTGCCCTTGACCTGAGTGGCTTGCTAGGCCATTTCAGAGGGCAGTTAAGAGTCAACCACATTGCTGTGAGTCTGGAGCCACATGTAGGCCAGACCAGGTAAGGTCAGTAGATTTCCTTCCTTAAAGGACATTAGTGAACCAGATGGGTTTTTACAACAATTGACACTGGTTTCATGGTTACCATTAGACTCGCTTTTAATTCCAGATTTATTAATTGAATTTAAATGTCACCATCTGCTGTGGCATGATTCAAACCCATGTCCCCAGAGCACTAGCCTGGGCTCTGGATTACTAGTCTAGTGACATTACCACTACGCCACTGCCCCTCCAAGATCCAAGTCATTTATATATAGCAAAAAAAAAGCAGTAGTCCCAGCACTGACCCTTGGGCAACATCACTGTCGATGATCCTCCAGTCTGAAAAACAACCATTTACTACAGCTCCGTATTTTCTGTCCTTAAGCCAATTTTTTAAATCCAATTTGACGCTGACCATCTTAATCCATGAGCCTTGCTTTTGTTAATCAGCCTTTTATATGGTACCTTATCAAACTCTTTCTTAAACTCCATACAAACAACATGCACTGCATTCCCTTCATCAACCTTCTTCTCTGTTACTTCATCAAAAATTCAATTAGTCAAGCATGATGTGCCTTTTACAAATGTGTGCTGGCTATCCTGAATTAACTCAAACCTGTCTGTTGATTTCTTCGCTAATTATTGTTTCTAAAACCTTACCCATCTCAGATGTTAAACTAACTGGCCTGTATTTGCGAGGACTGTCCCTACACCCTTTCTTGAATAAGGTCCTCACATTTGCCATGCTCCAATCCTCTGGCACCTCCCCCGTATCCAGGGAAGATTGTGACAAGCCCATAGTAACCTAGGATGCAAGCCATCCGGACCAGGTAACTTATCCTTAACTACCCTAAGCGTAGCCAGCCCTTTTAGTACTTCTGCCTCTCAATTTTTACCCTCTCTGCTTCTACAGATATTTTGTCAGATTCCACTTCCTTAGTGAACACTGATGCAAAGTTCTTCTTCTTTGGCCTCCTTGTCTCGAGAGACAATGGGTAAGCGCCTAGAGGTAGTCAGTGGTTTGTGGAGCAGCGCCTGGAGTGGCTATAAAGGCCAATTCTAGAGTGACACTCTTCCACAGGCGCTGCGGATAAAATTGGTTGTCGGGGCTGTTGCACAGTTGGCTCTCTCCTTGCACTTCTTTCTTTTTTCCTGCCAACTGCTAAGTCTCTTCGACTCACCACTCTTTAGCCCCACCTTTATGGCTGTCCGCCAGCTCTGGCGATCACTGGCAACTGACTCCCACGACTTGTGGTCAGTGTCACAGGACTTGATGTCACGTTTGCAGACGTCTTTAAAGCGGAGGCATGGACAGCCGGTGGATCTGAAAGCAGTGACGAGCTCGCTGTACAATGCGTCCTTGGGGATCCTGCCATCTTCCATCCAGCTCACATGGCCAAGCCATCTCAAGTGCCGCTGGCTCAGTAGGGTGTATATGCTGGGGATGTTGGCTGCCTCGACTTCTGCGTTGGAGATACGGTCCTGCCACCTGATGCCAAGGGTTCTCCGGAGGCAGCGAAGATGGAATGAGTTGAGATGTCGCTCTTGGCTGACATACGTTGTCCAGGCCTCGCTGCCGTTGAGCAAAGGTACTGAGGACACAGGCTTGAAACACTCAGACTTTTGTGTTCCATGTCCGTGCGCCATTTTCCCACACTCTCTTGGCCAGTCTGGACATAGCAGTGGAAGCCTTTCCCATGCGCTTGTTGATTTCTGCATCTGGAGACAGGTTACTGGTGGTAGTTGAGCCGAGGTAGGTGAACTGTTGAACCACCTCCAGAGTGTGGTCGCCGATATTGATGGATGGAGCATTTCTGACGTCCTGTCCCATGATTGTTTTCTTGAGGCTGATGGTTAGGCCAAATTCGTTGCAGGCAGCTGCAATCCTGTTGATGAGTCTCTGCAGACACTCTTCTGTGTGGGATGTTAATGCGTCAGCAAAGAGGAGTTCCCTGATGAGGTCTTTCCATACTTTGGTCTTTGCTCTAAGATGGGCAAGGTTAAACAACCTGCCATCTGATCTTGTGTGGAGGAAAATTCCTTCTTCTGAGGACTTGAACGCATGTGAGAGCAGCAGTGAAAAGAAGATCCCAAACAGTGTAGGTGCGAGAATACAGCCCTGTTTCACGACAGTCAGGATCGGAAAGGGGTCTGATGTGGCACCGCTATGCTGAATTGTGCCTTTCATATTGTCATGGAATGAGGTGATGATACTTAGTAGCTTTGGTGGACATCCAATCTTTTCTAGTGGTCAGAAAAGACCACGTCTGCTGACGAGGTCAAAGGCTTTGGTGAGATCAATGAAAGCAACGTAGAGGGGCATCTGTTCGTGGCACTTCTCCTGTAGCTGGTGAAGTGAGAACAGCATGTCAATGGTGGATCTTTCTGCTCGAAAGCCGCCCTGTGCCTCAGGGTAGACACACTCAGCCAGCTTCTGGAGTCTGTCTAAAATGACTCAAGCGCAGACTTTCCCCACTATTCTGATCAGGGAGATTCCACGGTAGATGTTGCAGTCACTGCCGTCACCCTTGTTCTGTTTGCAAGTCCTGTGGTACTGCTCCCTCATCCCAGCACAGGCAAAGCAGTTCATGGAGTGCTGAGAGTATAGCAGGCTTGGCACTCTTGATTATTTCAGGGGTAATGCCGTCCTTCCCAGGGGCTTTTCCACTGGTTAGAGAATCAATGGCATCAATGAGTTCCGATTTTGTTGGCTGTTCGTCCAACTCATCCCTGACTGGCAGAGACTGGGCTGCATTGAGGGCAATATCAGTGACCACATTTTCCCTGGAGTACAGTTCGAGGTAGTGTTCCACCCAGTGGTCCATTTGCTTGCGTTGGTCAGTGATCGTTTCCCCTGATTTAGACTTGAGGGGGGTGATCTTCTTGATGGTTGGCCCAAAAGCTCTCTTAATGCCATCATACATTCCTCTGATGTTTCCATTGTTGGAGACCAGCTGAATATGACTGCATAGGTGTTGCCCGTAGTCATTTGTCCAGCGCCTGGTTGTTCTTTCTGCAGCGCTTCTGGCTACTTTCAGTGCTACGGATGTTAACTCGCTGGGGGCTTGCTTGTAGTTCAACAGTGCAATGTGCTTAGCGGTTATGACAGATTCCAGCTCTTCAAAGTGAGATTGAAACCAGTCTGCATTCTACTTCTCACGTTTGCCAAAGATGGTCATTGCTGAATCATAGATGGCATCTCTGATGTGGGCCCACTTGGTCTCTGCATCCCCTGCAGAAGTGTTTTGAAGGGCTTTTTCAAGTGAATATAGGAACTTATGTAACAGCTGTGGATAGAAAATTCTGTTAGTGTTGATGCGTGGGCGGCCCTTCTGCTTGGAGTGATGTAGCTGCTTTGGTTTGAGTTTAACGTTGCTGCACACCAGGGAGTGGTCGGTGTTGCAGTCTGCACTGGAAGTTGCGTGTGTTTTGAACACCGTTTATAAAGGCTCGCCTTGTGACAATGAGGTCCAGCTGGTGCCAACGACGTGATCTTGGGTGTCTCCATGAAACCTGGTGACAGGGTTTAGTATGAAAGAACGAGTTGGTGATGCAGAGGTTGTGATAGGTACACAACTCCAGCAGTCTCTGTCCATTCTCATTCATCCTTCCAATGCCATAGCGCCCAAGGCAAGAGGGCCATGAGTCATGGTCGGCCTCTACCCTCTCTGCTTCTACCAATATTTTGTCAGATTCCGCTTCCTTAGTGAACACTGATACAAAGTACTCATTAAGTATGTTAGCCTTACCCTGCACCTCCAAACATATATTACCCTCTTTGCCCCTAATAGTCCCCACTCCACCTCTTACTACCTGCTTACTATTTACATGCTGGTAGAAAGTTTTTGGGTTCCCTTTTATGTCAACTATCATTCTATTCTCATCTCTCTTTGCCAGTCTTATTTTCCTCTTCACCTCCCCTCTCAACTTATTGTAGATGGCATGGTTCTCTCTTGAGGAATTTACCTGACCTGCATCATACACTTTTTTTTGTTTTATTATAATCTCTATCTCCCTGGTCATCCAAGGAGCCCTGTTTTTGGTTCCTTCACCTTTCACCCTAACTTGTGCTTATTCCTTTACTCCATCTTTTAAAATTTTATCTTTGTCCTGCGGTTCCAGACAGTTTGTATTTTAGCAAAAAAGTCTCCTCCTAAAAAAAAAAGTTGCCAACCCCTGAGCTAGGGCATCTCTCATGATCCTACCAGATGTGCAAATTTATAAAATATGTTTTCCTGCTTATCGGTAAAGAGTTGGCGTTTTTTGGGCCTGGGCTGAAATCTAGGTCCAGGTTACCATCCTAAGTCTCAGCGCAACGAGTTTAGCGGGAGGAGGAAGCTTGAGTTCTGGGCCCCACTCCCGTTGCCGGGACTTATACCATATATTTGTTCCATGTAGTTAGCTGATGATTTGCTGGGGTTCTCTGGTGCCAAAGCAGATTTTAGCAAAAACCTGCCATGGGATTTTTAATCAGAACTGACAGATTGAACTTTGCTTTAATATATCACCTAAACAATGGTTCCTCTAGTAATGTAGCCTCAGTACTGCATAAAGTATCAGCATAGATTAGGAGCAGTGGGGCTTGAATCCAGAGGTGAAAGTGCTACCAACTAAGCAGAACTGACACAAGTAACTTCTGATTTCTAAAGCAACTGTGAACCATAAATTGCCTGTTTTTGGTGGCCTGTGAAGTATGGAATGGGAAGGCCATTCACTGAGCCAATGTCATCCAACACACTGTGGAATTTATATTGACACCATGCATCCTTATTTATTTTATATCCTGAGATCAGTGAGAAAACTATGAAATTTCTGTCAAAGCCAAAGTTAATCGAAGGGAATTCTAGAGTGAATTTAAGGAAATTCTAGGGTATCACCAACATTACAATCAACACTTTGTTATCCCAATGTCCCAAGAAGACTGGACACTGGATTGTGTATAATAAAATATTTGATCTGCCTCCAATCTTGGAACCTAAGATTAGTCTCTCATTCAGTTCTTCTGTTGACCTAGTATTAACCCCTTTTCTTCAGAATGTATTGTGTATGTGCCACTGTGTGGATGGGTAATGTTCTAATCTCTATTCTGGTTTGCCAATGTTTTCAGCATTTTAAAAACTTTTGATCACCTCTTTTTCAATGCCAACAAGCCAAATTTTGGCTGCTTTTGCTAAGAATTTCCACTGTCAAAAGTACCATGCCCAAATAGCATGCAGTGTTTGATTGTGGCCCTGCTTCTAAGTTGCATTTTTAAAATTTTAATCAAATATCTATACTGGTATGATTAAACCCTGTTGAGGATCCAGTTGATGTGAATTGATCCTTTTTCTGTTGTAATGCTGTCTTCCCTAAACCTGGCCATGTGGTTTGACGTAATTGAGGAAAAAATTATATTGCTAATAATGTGAAAAGAATATGAAGGAAAATAGCCCTCTGAAGTGCCACCACTGTCTACCTCCAAACCCAGTAGTGCCTGACAATGTATCATTACCTGTTTACTGTTACCAAGCTCATTTCCAACCAATAAAAGTTATAGCTGTCATTTGGCTAGGATTGTGTATGCATTTATATATTTCTTCATTTTTAACTTTTTTCTTTTCAACAGCTGTTAGAATTGTTTGACAGTGAAGATCCACGTGAAAGAGACTTTTTGAAAACAACCCTGCATCGCATCTACGGAAAATTCTTGGGCCTAAGGGCTTATATCCGAAAACAAATCAATAATATATTTTATAGGTGTGTGGACAAAAACTCTTTTTGTGTAAATTTGCATGCTGTATTTTTTAATTGGTAACAGGGAATGTAGTGTGTTGTAATTTTTTAAAACCAGAATAATGATTATTTTGAATATGAAAGAAATGCAGGTAAGGAAAGCTATTCATCCTATCTTAGCTCATCTGTTCCTTCCCCCGCCATCATGACATTCAGTTGATCTTTAAATAATTCAAGTTTTCATTTCCATGTATTTATCACTCTGAAGAGGGACTTGCTGGTTGTAGTCCTAAGTTTACCTTTTACCAGTTTGAGCCCCTTGTCAAACTTGTCAGGTTTAACCTGAAAAGATTTTCTGGATCTATATTTTGTATGCAGTTTATTATCATATACCTCGATAAGGTCACCTCTTATTCACCACCTTTCAAGATTCTAAAACCCAGTCTTTCCTTATGCCTCAGTCCTCTCGCACTAGAAATCAGCCTTGTACCTCTTCTGATCATCTTCCAAGGCTTCAATAACTCATTTGTATCTTGGTGGTCAGAACTGGATATAGTATGAGCTGACCAGAGCACTATACAGTTTGACTATGACTTCCACGTTTTGTATTTTTCTAGAAATATGGGTGATGCAAGGTCATCATTTATTGCCCATCCCTTGTTAAACTGAGAAGGTAATGGTGGACCTTGTTCTTGGACAGCTGTAGTCTTTATGGTTTGGGTGTTCCCACAATGGTGGTGGATGGGTATTCCAATGGCATTATATATACAAGTTAGAATGTGGCTTGGAAGTGATGGTGTTCCCACTACATTGTTACTTTTATCATTCAGTGGTGGAGGTTGCAGGAGAGAGAGATGCACCCTGTAGATCTTGTGCGCAGATGGTGGATATTGACAGAGGCACAGATCAAACAAGCAATTCTGTGTTATGTGATGTTGATCTTCTCACGTATTGTTGCAGCTGCACTTAACTAGATGAGTGATAAGTATTCCATCACATTCCTGACTCATAATGTAATGTGGAGAGGCTTTAAGGGATTCAAGAGACAGATTTTTGATCTCTCATGGAATCAAGGGCTATGGAGAGCCTGCGGGACAGTGGAGTTGAATCCTAAGATCTGCCATGATCATTTTGAATGGCGGAGCAGGCTCGATGGGCCATATGGTCTACTCCTGCTCTTCTTTCTTGTGATCATTAATTGCAGAGTACCCTTGCTCTTGATGATTATGGCTAGTCCAGTTCCATTTCTGGTCAGTGGTGACTCCAAAATGGTAGTGTATTAAAGATCATAAGGTAATGCCTGGATTTCCTTTTGTTTAAGGTGGTCAATACCTGTCATTTGTGGTGCAAATGTGACTTGTCACTTGTCAGCCCAAGCTGAATGCCATCCAGGTCCTGCCACAGACTGCTTTAATATTGGAAGAGTTATGACTAGAGTCATAGTCATTTATGGCACAGAAAGAGGCCATTCGGCCTATCGAGTCCATGCTGGCTCTCCACAGAGCTCTCCAGTCAGTCCCACTCCCCCACTTATTCTGGGTAGCCCTGCAAGTCTATTTCCTTTGTCATGGCCCTGTAGTTTTGCTCTGGGAAATATGTGGTGTGTCTTTAAGGCTGGAAAAGGAGCCTTACTGCTTTAAGAACCGGCAAGCCTCAGGAGTTGGAGTGCATTTTGGTTGCCATTGGATACAACCATATGGAGAGGGAACCAACCAGCTTCAGAGAATGCATCCTGGTTACCCGGCAACAGCCATTCAGGGACCAAGGAGTGGATATGCAATGTTGCATTTATCTTCTGAGCAGGCTTTTTAGTTGAAAACAGACTGTTCTAGCTGGACACAGACAGACAGCTGCTGTTAGCACCTGAAAAAGCTCTCAGCCACTTAAACTGAAGGGAGGGAATTTAGTTTGTTTAATTATTATCTCTCAAAATTCTTTTTTTTAAAAAAAAGTCAAGCCAAAACAGAGATTGCTGATAATTTAAACTGAAGGAAGGGAGGTTCGACTGTGACGATCTTTTATCCCTTAAAAGCTCTAAAGTCAGATTGATTCTATTGAAAGTGTTTGCAAGTTGTTAATTGTTGAAATCCATCGTTGGAGAAGGAAAGCATCACTTACTGCTGGAATTAGACTACGGACTGTTCTACTGTTGAAGAACCTTTTTCTCCCCATCAGACACCTGTGAGGACTTAAAGCAACCTTGGACTTTTTTTCACCGGCAGGAGCGTAAATATGCAAGGACTCTAACTTTTTTCCATTTTAAAAATTGTTTATAATCTTCATAGTGTTTAAGAATTTAGTTTTTCTAATTAAACGGTTAATTTATTGATTTAAAGACACCTGGTTTGGTTAGCCTAATTCGGGGATTAATAGTTAGTACAATTTGGTTGGGTCTTTAATTTGGAAAGTTTAAAATGAAATGTTAGGCGATTTGTGGAGGGACGGAATTGAATTAACGGTGCGTTTCCCCCACCACAATCAGAATCGTATATTTTGATTGGGGGCTTTGACTGGAGGGTCAGTTGTAACACCCTCAAGTGGCTATCCAGCTTCCTGTTGAAGTCATTAAATATCTTCTCATCCACCACCCTCATGGGCAGTGAGTTCCAGGTCATTGCCATCCGCTGCTGAACATTATTGAATCACTTTATTATGGACCAAACTTCATCTAATGAAGTTGGTTGGGCAAAGGGCACTTACCTGAGGAACTCCTGCCTTAATGTCCTGGGGGTGTGATGACTGGCCTCAGAACTACAACAATCTTACTTTGCATCAGTAAAACTCCTGCCACAGGTTTTCCTTCTGAACCCTACTGGCAACAGTTTTGCTAGAGTTCTTGGGCGGCATACTTCGTCAAATGCTGTTGAGGCAAATTGCTCTTTACTACCCTCTGGCATCCAGTTCTTGGGTCCATGTCTGGATTAGGGCTTTGATGAGATCTGAAACAATGATTCAGGTGGCACTTAAACTGAATTATGTAATTCAGCATTATTCTGATTTTTAGATTTAGTTGATAGGCTTGGGTACTGTAATTTCTCAATGTACTGTAATGTACTTTATTCGTCCTAGGTTTATTTACGAAACCGAACACCACAATGGTATAGCAGAACTGTTGGAAATTTTGGGAAGGTGAGTAGTTGCTCTTTTCTTTCTTGAGCAGTTTAGAGACATTGGGAATTTAAAAAAGATTGCCATATTGACCATTAATATGCTTCTATATGCAGTGAGTGGTTAGGATCTGGAATGCACCAAGGCATTCAAAATAGAAACAGATAATTATCTGAAGAGAAAAAATTTGCAGCAGGCTGAATGGCTGCCTCCTGTGCTGTAACCATTCTATGATCTATTTCCAAAAGAATAGACTGATACCAAAGTATTGATTATAATAACCATGACTACCATAGGAGAAAGTGCATGGCTTTAATCGTGCCTTGTTTGAGCAGAAGTATTTAAAAATAGGTCTGTGGTATATCTAGAGGAAATGTAACTAGGTTGCATGTACTGTTATGCTCCTATGTGGTAATGCTTTTGAATTTATGTGCTTGTGATGAGGTTTATTATTCGAGTAGGTGTTTGCATTAACAAAGATCTTGACCTGTAATCTACACTTGTGTAGATAAGATCTTTAAGAAGCATTGACTTTGTTCAGTTAAAGCAGCAAATAAATGCATTGTATTTAATGCAGCAGTAGCCAAGAACTATGAAAATCATAATTCTCACAGGAAATATGAGTGATTTTAGCATCTTTAAAAGTGATAAACAGTGCTGTTTAACCATACTGGAGGATGTGTTCTGAAAGGTTCATAAAATATTTCTAAACCAAAGTTTTCACATTTACAAATAACAGTTTAGAAAACGATCTCTCAGGAAATGAGTACATGCGCATACTTGAGAGCAGAGGGGGAAGCACAAAAAAAATTTGGGCTCAATGTAATAACTCGTACTAACAAATGAAAAGGATCGCTATTGGAAAATACTGTAAGACTTGAAAATCAAATCTCGTGAAATAAATTTTATTGCTGTTGAATTTTTTTAATTTATTCATTCTTGGGATGTGAGCGTCTCTGGCAAGGCCAGCATTTATTGCCCATCCATAACTGCCCTTGAGAAGGTGATGATGAGTATCCTCCTTGAACCACTGCAGTCCATGTGGTGTAGGTACATCCACAGTGCTGTTAAGGAGGGAGTTCCAGGATTTTGATCCAGCCATGGTGAAGGCATGATAATTTAGTTCCAAGTCAGGATGGTGAGTGACTTCAAGGGGAACCTATAGGTGGTGATATTCCCATGTGTCTGCTGCCCTTGTCCTCCTAGGTGGTAGAGGTCACAGGTTTGGAAGATGCTGACAAAGAAGCCTTGGCAAGTTGCAGCAGTGCATCTTGTAGATGGTACACACTGCTGTCACTTTGCACCAGTGGCGGAGGGAGTCAATGTTTCAGGTGGGGGATGGGATGCCAGTCAAGCAGGCTGCTTTGTCCTAGATGGTGTCTAGCTTCTTGAGTGTTGGAGCTGCACTCATCCAGGCAAGTGGAGAGTATTCCATCACACTCCTGACTTGTGCTTTGTAGATAGTGGACAGTCTTTGGGAGTTAGGACGCGAGTTACTTGCCAGAGAATTCCCAGCCTCTGACCTACTCTTGTAGCCGCAGTATTTATATGGCTAGTGCGGTTAATTTTCTGGTCAATGGTAACCTCCAGGGTCATGATGGGAGAATTCAGCGATGGTGATGCTGTTGAATGTCAAGGGGATGTGTTTAAATTCTTTCTTGTTGGAGAAGGTCATTGCCTGGCACTCGTGTGGCGTGAATCAACCCAATTTTGTATTCCTTGGGTAGGGAGTTTCAGATTAAATATACTAGCCAAATGCTCTCAAAGCACTTCATTCAATTCTGCAGAACTCCATCTAGCACTAACAAACCATTTAAAGGTCCTGCTTTTAATTCCCCTTAATTCATTTTGAAGAAAAGCTGTTTCATTGTTTTAGAAACTTAGAAGTCTACGGCCGTACTGCCTTTGATCCAAAGGAGGTATATTTTTCTATGGAATCAACTCGCCACATGCAACTTTCGCACATCACAGTCAGCCATTTTAGCACAACAGTGCCGCATTTCTATCTGATATTTCACCATATCAAACTACTTATGTTGCAGAAATGAATTTCATACTAATTGTAGTTATATAGCTGAATTGAATTAAATACTCCAGAAATGAACATTCCATGTAATATTTTCAAATTAGCTACCTGATCTAATTTCAGAAGAGGAGTAAAAATAAGCAATCATCTTTGAAGTAAGGAAAGAAGAGTCTTAATTTTAAATAAAAACACAAAATGCTGGAGGTACTCTGGTCAGGCAGTATCTGTGGAGAGAGCAACACAGTTAACATTTCATGTCGATAACCTTTCTTCAGAACTGGATCATCGGAACTGGAAAAAGTTGTAACAGATTTTAAGCAAGTGTAGCAGGAGGGATAAAGAAAGGGGAAGAATGAACAGCTGGGAAGGTCCAGTAGGGTGGAAGGCAGAAGAGGTTAAATGACAAAAAGGATGATCATGCAAGGCAAAAGGAGATGATAATTGGGCAAGTATACAAAAGATGGATTTTGTTCTTTCCTCCACCCCCACCCCCCCCCCACTTTCCTTGCCTATGTACTTGCTTAAAACCTGTTACATCCTTAACTTTTTCCAGTTCTAATGAAAGGTGTCTCTCCACAGTTGCTGCCTGAATTGAGTATTTCCAGCATTTTCTGATTTTATTTGTTTTCCAGCATCTGCAATATTTTGCTTTTGTATTGGTCATAATTTTAATCCACTTTTGAGAAAAACTGGTTATTTGTTTACATAACTTTAAACAAAAACAGTACATATTTCACTCTGCTATCTGAATTTATTTGTAAAATTTAGTTCTAACTTTTATGCTGCATTTATCATGTACATGAATACTGAATACTGTATTTTCCCAAACTTTCTGGTATATGCAGAGTTCTATCCAGTTGTGGTAAGCCAACATCTTATAGAAATAAAATAAGGTGCATATTCTCATACACTGCTACTGCATAATGTGAAATCACCCAGTGGTTGCAATCTAAAGGGAGCTCAAGGTCATTTCATGTAATTGTTACGAGCAGTTGTTGAATGAGTGGAGAGGAAAGTCATTTAGTTTTCATCTACAGTAAAACATTGCCTATCTGCACTAATGGGAACCAGCCACCTAGCAGTTGAAAAAAACATGGATATCAGGTAATCACCATCTTCTGTTCTTGACTATATAAAAGTCGGTGCATTTCCCAAAGTAACTTTGTGTAAAGTTATGTTGAGATGTTTTGAAGTGAACGGCAATATACAAATGCAGCTGTTTATCTTGTATGCACATTACGGAATTAACAACCCATGCACAATGTGTAGATGGAGGTTGATCCCCTGCTCGCTATGTTTCAGTTGCACTGTAAGGGGGAAGCTGTTGACTGGCATTTAACTGCTGCAAACACAAATTTCCTAAAAGTTAAACATAAATAGGAGCAGGAGTAGGACGTTTGGCCCCTCAAGCCTTCCTCGCTATTCAATAAGATCATGGCTGATCTGCCCCAGACCTCAACTCCTCTTTCGTGCCAGCTCCTCATAGCCCTCAGCTCCCTGATATTTCAAAAATCTATCTACCTGCTCTTTAAATACTTTGTGATCTAGCCTCCACAACTCTTCGGGGTAGAGAATTCCAGACAGCCGCTACCCATCTGAGAGAAGAAATTCCTTTGCATCTCAGTTTTAAATGAGTGTCCCCTTATTCTGTAACTATGTCCCCTAGTTCAAGATTCCCCCACTAGTGGAAACATCTTAACATCTACCCTGTCAAGCCCCCACATTTGGTGCTGTAAATTGTAATCCCTACTTCTGGCAGATTGATTATATCTGTTTTGATTAGACTATAACTCAGTACTTATTTTCATTCAATGGCACTGAAATTAATGCTTTGAGTTTAATTGCAAAAAATTTGAAATTTGAAAAGTACAAAAACCATGGATTCTTGGAGCTTGGTTTCTGCTATTTTCAAAATAGAGAACATTCATTGTGGAACCATTCACGCATTTTGCAGTGAGAGGACAAATTAATAACTACAAAACATTTCATTTGAAGTGATGTAATATTTTATCAGATCATTGAGAATGCACAAACTTTGCAAACACACACTTGCCCAAGTATGAACACTGCAACAATGATCATAGGAAATAGGAGCAGGATTAGGTCTTTTAGCCCATCGAGCCTGCTCCACCATTCAAACAGATCATGACTGATCATCTACCCCTATGCCATTTTTCCCCACTGTCCGCATATCCCTTGATGTCGTTAATATTCAGAAATCTATCAATTTCTGTCTTGAACATGCTCAATAATTGAGCTTCCACAGCCCTCTGGGGTAGAGAATTCCATAGGTTCACTGCCTTCTGAGTAAAGAAATTCCTCCTCATCTCAGTCTTAAATGGTCTGCCCCTTTATTCTGAGACTGTGTCCCCTTTTTCTAGACTCAACAGCCAGAGGAAACATCCTATCCTCATCTACCCGGTCACGCCCTGTAAGAATTTTGTAAGTTTCAGTGAGATGACCTCTCATTCTTCGAAACTCTAGTTTCCCAGTTTCCGCAATCCCTCCTCATAAGACAATCCTGTCATCCCAGGGATTAGTCTGGTGAACCTCCATTGCACTCCCTCTATGGCAAGTATATCCTTCCTTAGATAAGGAAACCAAAACTGCACACACTACTCCAGGTGCAGTCTCACCAAGGCTTTATATAATTGAAGCAATATATCTTTTACTCCTGTACTCAAATCCCCTTGCAATGAAGGCTAACATACTATTTGCCTTCCTAATTGCTTGCTGCAATTTGCAGCAGCTGCATACTAGCTTTTAGTGACTCCTGAACAAAGACACCCCAGGTCTCTTTGGACATCATCATTTCTCAACCCCTCTCCATTTAAGAAATACTGTCTTTCTGTTTTTACACTTAGTCACATTTTTAAAAAAAAATTTCATGGGATGTGGGCATTGCTGGCAAGGATTTGTTGCCCATCCCTAATTGCCCTTGACAACAGAGTGGCTTGCTAGGCCACTTCAGAGGGCAGTTAAGAGTCAACCACATTGCTGTCTGGAGTCATATTTAGGCCAGGCCAGAAAAGGACAGCAGATTTCCTTCCCTAAAGGACATTAGTGAAGCAGATGGGTTTTTACAACAATTGACAATGGGTTTCTTGGTCACTTTAGACTTTTTTTAAATTCCAGATTTATTAATTGATGGGATTTGAACCCATGTCCCCAGAGCCTTAGCCTAGGCATCTGGATTACTAATCCAGTGACATTACCACTACGCCACTGTCTCCCCATCTTTCATGCGCTTGCCCATTCACTTAGCCTGTCCAAATCCCCTTGAAGCCTCCTTGCATCCTCCTCACAACTTACATGCCCTCCTAGTTTTGTGTCCGCTGCAAATTTGGAAATATTACAATTGGTCCCGTATGCAAATCATTTATATAGATTGTAAACAGCTGTGGCCCAAACACTGATCCTTACGGTATCCGACTAGTAACAGCCTCCCATCCTGAGAATGACCCATTTATTCCTACTCTCTGTTTTCTGTCTGTTAACCAATTCTCAATCCATTGCAGTATATTACCCCTAATCCCATGTGCTCTAATTCTGTTTCCTAAGCTCCTGAGTGGAACCTTATCAAAAGCCTTTTGAAAATCCAAATACACCACATCCACTGGTTCTCCTTTATCTATGCTAAAAGTAACATCCTTTTAAAAAAAAAACTCCAACAGGCTTGTCAAACATGATTTCCCTTTCACAAATCCAAGTTCACTCTGCCCATTATTTTCCAAGTGTCGAGTTATATCATTCTTTATAATAGATTCTAACGTTTTCCCTACTACTGACGTCAAACTAACAGGTGTGAAGTTATCCGTTTTCTCTCTCGCTTCCTTCTTAAATAGTGGGGTTACATTTGCTACTCTCCAGTCTGCAGGAATCCTTCCAGAACGGCACAGACTCGGTGGGCCAAAGGGCCTGTTTCAGTGCTGTATCTCTAAATATAGTATTTTGAAAGATAACTATCTCTATGGCCACCTCCTTCAATACTTTGGAATGTAGCTCATCTGCTCCAGGAGATTTATCAACTTTCAATCCAATTAATTTTTTGAGTACTACCTCTTTATTGATGCTAATTACTTTCAGTTCCTCATTTTGTATAAGTCCCCTGGTTCCCTAGTATTTCTGGGAGATTTTCTGTGTGAAGACTGACCCAAAGTAATTGTTTAGTGTCTCCACCACAAACTCTCCTATCTCCGCTTGCAATGGATCCACATTCGTCCTTATTAATTGTTTCCTTTTCACATACCTAAAGAAGCTTTTACAGTCCACCTTTGTTTCTAGCTAGCTTACATTCATAATCTCTTTTCCCTTTCTTTATTGGTTTCCTTGGTCCTCCTTTGTTGGAGTCTAAATTGCTCCCAATACTCGGTCTTACCACTTTTTCTGATGCCCTTATCAGCCACGTCCTTTGACCTAATGCAATCCTTAACTTCTTTTGTTAGCCATGATTGATTCACCTTTCCTGTTGGGTTTTTGTGTCTTAGAGGAACGTATATTTGTTGTAAACCGTGTAATACTTTAAATACTAGCCATTGCATGATGATCGGGATAGTCACAGATATCATTTCTGGGGAGATGCCTCGTGTATAATTGAGCACATGGTAAATAAATGTGCAAAATAAGCAATGTTCTGCTGTATTTCCAGCTACAGCTTTACAATAGGAGAAATTAACGATCACTGGAGTAATGTCATTAGGGGAAATACTGACATAACTTTTACTGAGATGCATTATTATGTACTTATTTTTGGTCAGCTAGGTGCTTTGTACTTGAGAAAGGGCCTTTTGAGGTCAGTTTTTATTCCCAATTTAGAAGCCTGTGCTTTATTTTAGTGTCAAATTGGACCCAAAAACCTGGATAAATACAAAAAAAAATCAGTAAAACATTAAATGTCACTCAAACTCAAACAGATACTTTTTATGAAAAAATAAAGTGACAACACACAGTTGCATAATTCAGACACTACTTTTATGTGGCTCACTATCAGGTTCTTCCTTAACTCCTGGATGATTTTTTAAAATTAAAATTGAAAAACCCATGTTTATCATTGTGGTTACTATCACTATGATAGTGGAATTTTTTTTTGCCAACTATGCACAGAGGAACAGCTGCAGTATTTTTTAGTAATTATGACTTGGGTGACCCACGTCGGTCAGTTCGGCAATTTTGCAGTGCATGCATGCTTCATTCTTAATTAGGAATGAGTGTGATATTTGCTGTAGTATGGAGTAAAAGCTTCACAGTATATAAAAAGGTCCCAGACACTATTTTAAATTTCAAAAAAATCCAAAAGCCTTCATTTCTTTACCTGTTGAATCACATACAGAACGCACAGGGAATATATTTTATAGCCTTCTAATTAATTAGAAGGAGGAAGGTTTATTTGACACCAGTTCTTTCAGTTATAAGGAAGGAATGTAATCTTGTCAGTCATGTCATATTAAGTAAATTTGCAGTTTTTGGTAATAAAAGGACATTCTCTTAGCTTATCCTTTGGGCTGCTCCCCTTACTTTAAATCATGTGCCTCAATTCCAGCTCTGAACCACTGTAAAAATAATTTTTCCCTCACAGAAACCCCATTTCATTTGCTTTGTTTCTATTACAACCCTGCATCCTGACAACATCCTTTTACTGGTCTAAACCCACCATGTACCATCCAGCTATGGCAGGATTCCTTTTATAATCGGCATATCCCATGTCCGCAATCTGAAACTATAGCATGCAGCAATTTATGGCTCTGCACATCCACCAGTGAAAAATTCAATCTGCCTTCAGTAACTCCAACTTCCTTTCCACTATGCCAAAGCATCTACTGCCTCTTAACTGAAAAGAAAATAGAATAAAAGGCAAACAGTACAAAAGGAGAAGGAAGCAGAAGAGGTGGATGAGGATCAGCAACATGATGATTGACGTGGGTAAGAGGGACATACATTTGATCACTTGGCTATCGCACATCTTCTGTCTTCAATATAAACCTGTTCCTATTCCATTCTCCCATTATTGCTTGCCCTGCTTCCTTCATTCCTGTACCCTGTATGCCAGTCTCCTGCTGTTTCTTTGCCCCACTCCTATGTCTTGTTTTCCCTCTCCTTTTCTACCTCATCTTAGTCCTTTTCCTCGTTCCATGCCATTTCAATACCCATGCCCTGTTGTTCACCCGTTCTCAGTATTTTAAATTTGGTTCCCAGCATCTGTATCTTGCCTTATTCCAATACCTGTTATTTGCCAATTCCCTGCTCGCTTCCCTTCACTGAGTTTCAGCACTAAATTCAGGACTATTCAATTCTTTTAGTCCCATCACCTTTATTAAAATCAATCAGTGCTGAGCAACCAACTTTAGTGAGGCACTGAGTGTGAATTGGTAGAATAGGGAATGATGCAAGAGTTGATGGAGAAGGACTAGAGAAATCTCTGTCCCTGTTCCCTCATTCAGCCTCATGCTGCCTGCTCCTGGTACCACTCAATATAGTTCCCTCTCTGTCACCTGGCATGACATTTGTGGTGGTAGTCTCCTGACTTCTTCATGATTACTGCTACATCAGCCAGATTGCTCCGTTGCTGCTAAGGCCCCAGTCCTGACCTGTGCCATGCTCATTCCCACGTGCCGCCATGATCCTATCTGCAACAGCGACACATGCCATTCTCTTCACTGTGCTTGTTTGGATAACCCAATTACCAGCACTGATCGAGAACCAGCAATTTATGCCATGTCATCCAGCCACCTACTCCCACTTGAAAGAATAAAATGAGAAAAATGGAAGCACAAGACCAAATATGTAACCAAGAAGAAAGCAGAAAACGAGTAAAAGGAAGTGGTGCAAGCAAAATAAAGGACCGAGAAATGGCAACAAAGATGATTAACTGAGCTAAGAGAGACTTGTCTGTGCTGATTTACTATATGAACTGCCATGAGAGATCTGGTAGTAATATATTAAGTTCTATGTCCCTTAGGCATATTCTGTTTGTTATACTTCCTTTTGTCATATTTCTGTCACTTTTACTATCATCTTTTGTCAATTAAGCGCAAAGTAAAACAATTCAGAATTGAAGAGGTAGAAAATGTGTATATCAAAAATGAGATAGTAGAAAACTGCCAGTAACACAAAAATTACCAATTGGACGAATCTTCAAATAAAAATAATTCAGTTTACTCATTTAAATATGTATATAGTTTTTAGTTCAAGGTCTTGGCCTTGTCTGACAGTGTAGAAATGGACTTGATATTTTCGGAAGAGCTGTGGCTCTGATGGATGAAGGTAGATCCTACAGTCTGAGCATGTGCAATGTGCACAATTTCCCAGGATGCATTTGCACTTAGGACAACTGATGCAGTGCTTTCCTCAGTTTCTAGCTATCATTTATAGTTTTTTTTTCCCCTAAATTATTTGAAGAAAGGTTTGGCACAAATTTCAAAAGCTTTATTCATGTAAAACTTATTTTGATTTTTCTTAGAGAAAAGTCAGATTGATTTCATATGTGGCAGATATAAGTTGTAGCTTTTGTTCATTTGAACTATAAGCCTTTAATAAATTCAGAAAATAAATCGAATGAGGAAGACTGCTTTCCTCATCCTAATTTGAGCTGTTTTAGCATTGTGTTACGAAAGCATTTTAGGTAAACTGGTTCTGATTTATCCTCATTTTGCTGAGAAAATTAGTGACAGCTGTGCTTTACTAAGAACCAGTCACAACAGATAGGATTCAATATTTGCAGAAATTTCAGAAACCTCATGAACCAATGTCCGAAACTGTAAATCCTCTCCACCTTTGCTCTTGGGTTTGTGCTATCACCTTCCACTCATTTAGACAGCTAGAATCCTTCCATGATTCTTTTCGTCACCACCATTTTTCCAAACCACAGGTTCTCCTTCCAAGATGAGACAAAGGGGCTCCACTATTTCCACCCCCCCCCCCCCCCCCCAAGCAGTGCTACCAAACCTGCAGACCCCCATTCCAATTCTGTCCAGCTCCAAAACCTTTGTCCAATACCACCAAAGGCCGTAGTTGCCTCCAGTACTCTACTTAGAAATCCAGATTTTTAGATTGTAGCACTGATGGTAACTGGCTTAGAATAAGTAGGTTACAGTCAGCATTAAGAATCATAGAAATTTGCAGCACAGGAGGAGGCCATTCAACCTGTCATGACTATGTTGGCTCTTTGAAAAAGCAGTTATACTTAGTTCACGTCCTCACTTTTTGCCTGTAACCCTATAAGTCCCTCATCCTCATGTACCTGTACAGTTCCCTTTTTAAATTAATAGATTCGGTTTCCACTACCTTTTCAAATAGAATGTTCCTGATCCCAACAACTGAGTGAAAATGTTTCTCCTCATCTCCTCTCTAGATCTTTTGCCAGCGATTTTTAAATTTATGACCTCTAGTTATTAACTCACTTGCCAGAGGAAATAATTCTTTATCAAAACCTCTCAAACCTCCTAAGTCACCTCTAACCTTCTCTTTCAAGGAGAACAGAGCTAACTTTCACAGTCTTTCCTCATATCTGAAGTCTCTCGTCCCTGGAATAATTCTGGTAAACTTCCTCTGTACCCTTTCTAAGATCTTTACATCTTTCCTGAAGTGTGATGTCCATAGTACTCCAGTGTGACATCTGGTCAGTGATTTATAAAGCTCTAGCATGATCTTTTTGCTCTTATATTCCTTTATTTATAAACCCAAGTTATACTTATGCTTTTTTTAATCACCTTATCAACTTGCCGTGCTACCTTTTAAGGATTTGTATATATGGACACCAAGGTCTGTCTGCTCACTTACACGTTTCAGAATTGTGTCATTTATAGTATATGGTCTTCCCAAATTAGTCTTCAAACTTCTACACATTGAACTACATCTGCCATTTCACCATCCTCTGTCATCCTGGAGCCTATAACTATCCTCACCACACTATTTAGTACTGCTTTGTAGATTGAAGGTCTAAGGTCCAGATACCTACCTTCAATTGGCAGATTTTGCATGCTATTTTCTGTGCATCATTAGCTTTAATAAAACTACATAGGCAAATAGAGAAATGTTAAAATTTACTCATTCCATAATGAACAATGTCGTGGAATTTGTTCCACAAAGCTCTGATATATAATCCAGAATATCATGAAATAAAAACTGAATTTGGATTTGTATTGTGCTTGGACACAAGTCACTGAAATTGCACATTCATTAACAACAAATTATAACTGAAGAGGATCATTGGAGGATTCTAACTGTCTACCAGTAATGAATAGAAGGCGATGGCACGAGCCCAAGAGTGATGGGGGAGAATCACAGTTCCGGGCACTGATTCATGAGGTTTTAAGAAATTTCTGTACCAATTGAGCCCTTTGCTTTACTGGTTCTTCGAAATGTATCTCTCTGTCTCACAATGGTCACTAATTTTCTCAGCATATGAATCAAAAGGAGGGAACAAGACTTTAGAGAAATACCAATAAGCAATATTTCAGGGTGTATTAAAGTAATTAAGCATGAGCAGTTTGCAAATTCCACCAATAAAAGAGCCAGTGAAATCTTTTAAAAATCTTTTTCAAAGTTCTTTGGCTACCATCTTCCATTGTCTAGCAAGTTTTAGACTTGCTGAGAATCAGGTTAATAATATTTGTAACAGTTGACAAAAACAATTAAACTTGCCTAAAGAGTAGAATTTTCTGTGTTCAAAATGCCTGCTTCCTATCCGAGACATGAACCCAATGAGAAGTCAGTCTGCAGTTCATGATGACTCACAGAGCCATCACTTCCAAGTGAAAGAACTCCCCCCAAGCATGTATTTTTACTTACTTGATGGGCGAGTCATTCTCAAAGCATGCCAAGGCTTGCTGTTGTAAGCCCTGCCCCTTTTTCCAGTTCTGTCAATCGATGAAGGAAGACTGACAGCTAAAATCCTAAGGAAACTATTTTCGACACTGAAAGTAAATCAAATTTGTTTTATGTAAAATCACCTAAACTTAAAATATGTATGAAATTTGGAATTTAACTGAGGTAACTTTCACAAAAATCAATATTACTATTTTCAAGCAATTTTTATTTATGCATGTTATGTATGTGACAAGTAAAACTTTGTGCTTTGAAAAAGTTTATGTATTTTATGATGTATTGTAAACAATTAGAATGGCTGTACTTTTGTGTTTGATAGAATAGCAGAAATAATGACAACTTCTGGAAATACTATCCTTACTCCAGTTTGGAGTGGACCCCTTCTGAAATAAAATATTTAATTTACACAATTTTGGTAGTTAGTAATGAACGTTATGCTGGAATTACTTGTTCAATAAGGAACAACACAAATTAGTTTAACCTTCAGTTCTACTTTAATTGCTCCTCATGCTAAACACATGGGGATGGCCTGCCTATTTGATATTGTACATTGAGGCTACTTTGGAACGGATAATTTGTTTTTGCTCAAAGCTTTTCATAAAAATGCAGATTTTTGAGGTGACATTTTGCTAATTGGTACCATACCTGTCCTCAGATCCAATTTTTGATGCCGGTTTAGACATGTCTGACAACTGTGATTAATTGTACATGGCAGTGGGAAGTTGCGGTTAAAACAACAGAACTTCCACTCATCCAGAGCACACCAAAGAAGATCTGCTATTAGCCAATTTTTGTTTCAAATAATTGGAGTAGATAAGTTTGAATACTTCATTGGCTAACATTTCTTTCATTTTGTTCTTACTATAGCATAATTAATGGATTTGCCTTGCCATTAAAAGAAGAGCACAAGGTTTTCCTGTTGAAAGTGTTGTTACCACTCCACAAAGTAAAATCTCTCAGTGTCTACCATCCACAGGTAATTTAAAATTGATATTTTGTTGAAAGAGATGTTTTAATATGTAAAATAGGAATTTGCACCGAGTCATTACTGCTTTACTTGGTTAGTATTGATGCAGTTTATTTAATATGGTAAGTCATAATGCAATATATTGAAACGCTGGTTCCATTGAAAGAGCACAATAGTGCACTGTTATTTCAAAGCTAAAGTTGGTGGTAGCCCTATCCTTCCATGAGAATAGGAGGAAGAATTTGTGTTGATTCCTGAAAGCAACCTCACCCACCACCTTAATAACTGGAAATCTTTTAAGAAAACGCTAGTTATAAATTATGGTTGCTATTGATCAAAAAGACCCAGCAGCAGGCAATAATTTGATATCCCATTCCTGGAATTTTCCCTTTATTCAGAAATTCATCTAGTTGTCTGTTGAATCCATTTATAACTACTTGCTTAGGTGGCTTTTCTTGGTGACTTACTGTATATGTATGTTATCTTTGTGTGAAATAGTTCTGCTTGAATTTCCAATTACTCAAATATCCTGATTTTCAAAATTAAAAGTTAGTTTTTTCAGAATTCATTTGCAATTTTTACTATATTTGCTTATCTATTTTTTTTTCTCTGGCTTTCTTCCCCTGTAGCTTTCTATCTGCACTATTTGTAGTTGCATATCAGGGACAGTATGCAGTTGACTCTTAATTTCCACTTTCATTTGGTATTTGGTAAGAGAAGCAAAAGTGACCAGAGAAACTTTTTCACGCAGCTAGTGGTTAAGGTCTGGAATGCGCTGCCTGAGAATATGGTGGAGGCAGGTTCAGTTGAAGCATTCAAAAGGGAATTAGACAGTTATATGAAAAGGAAGAATGTGCAGGGTTATGGTGAGGGAAATGGAACTGAGGGAGTTGCTCTTTCAGAGAGCCGGTGCGGACACAATGGGCCGAATGGCCGCCTCCTGTGCTCTAGTGATTCTGTGAAACAAAAGGGAGAGGCTCTAATATTGAAGCTTTAAATGTGCGTTTAGTGTATCTAATTTTCCCCAGTCTTTATGTTTTACCTTGTCTTCAGACACTGTAGGCTTTGTTTTGGAAAATGTATTTTCCTAGAACTAGTTGCAGAGAGTAGAATTGTCACCTCAAAAACTTCGAATTTTAAGTTTGATTGAGTCCCCATATAACCTGGCATGCCAGTTCCGTACTTGAAAATTATATTGGCTGAGGATTGAAGATATAACACCGTATATTGTAAAATATAATTATGGATTTTATAAAGCAAGTGCTTTACAAACGAGCTAGAAGTTCTTGGTTTGAGATGTAACTTTTAAAATGACATATATTGGAGGAGAAATGTTTCATTTGTTTTGTGATCAGTTTTTGGAAAAGAATTTCAAGAGAAATGTACTTTTGCTTTTGAAATTGGTCAAAAATGGAGCCTTAGGTGTCGCAACATTTTAAATTTAAATAGGGATAAGCTTAACCTGCTTAAGAGCACTCCCTTCAGGAACCAAATTATTTAACAGTAGAATCACTCAGCCTGTAATTCATTTTTCAAAACAAAAAATTACCTTGGTGAAATTTGATAATGGGACCACTACATTAAGACTCCTTGGAGGGGGAACTCGAACTGTATTCCCGGTCGCCCATAACCTTACTGAATTTCCACAATAGAGCCTTGTACCTGGAAGAATAATGTGTTCTGCTAATTGTTTTTGTTATAAATTAGAACAAAAATGATAATTTTGTGATCCCTTAGTTGAAGGGTCAGTTACGAGGGGTCACAAGTTTAAGGTGAGGGGTGGGAGGTTTAAGGGGGATTTGAGGAAGAACTTTTTTACCCAGAGGGTGGTAACGGTCTGGAATGCCCTGCCTGGGAGGGTGGTAGAGGCAGGTTGCCTCATATCCTTTAAAAAGTACCTGGATGAGCACTTGGCACGTCATAATATTCAAGGCTTTGGGCCAAGTGCTGGCAAATGGGATTAGGTAGACAGGTCAGGTGTTTTAATGCATCAGTGCAGACTCGATGGGCCGAAGGGCCTCTTCTGCACTGTATTATTCTGTGATTCTATGGCTCCCATTGAATTGTGGAGCAGTGGAGAGTGCGAAAGAAAGATAATTGTGCTCTCTCTGAAAACTGTTAGCTTGAAGATTCCACTAATTTTTATCCAATCTTTCAAGTTTCCTCCTTCAATCAGACATTTAGCTCCATAAAGGTAGACATGTTGGATTCTTTATACAACTTGTGTTCATAAGGATGTTGTACCATCTCATTGTCTTAATTGAATTTGCACATGGGTTCTGCTTTGTTTTCCCATGCGTTTATAAGCAGGATTTTTACTTAAATTGCACAACCATGCAGCACAAAGGAGGTTGGAGATGGGGGCGTTGTGAAGCAACTGTTGTAGTTAAGCAGATGTGTGAAATATGAAAACATAGTGAGGGAGGAAATATTAAGGTGTTTAGAATCCTTGAAAGTGGATAGATCACCAAGCCTGGGTGAAACATATCCCAGGCTGCTAAGAGAAGCTAGGGAGGCTCTGACCGTCATTTTCCAATCCCCTCTGGCTACAGACATGGTGCCAGAGGACTGGAGAATTGCTAACTTTGTACTGTTCTTTAAAAGGAGAGGAAGGGATAGGCCAGTCGGCCTAGCCTCAGTGGTGGGCAAATCATTGGACAAAATTGTGAGACAGTATAAATCATTATTTAGAAAAGCATGGACTAATAAGGACATTTAGCATCGATTTGTTATGGGAAGGTCATCTCTGACTTGATTTTACAGAAGTAGCAAATCTTCTGACAAGGTCCCATATGGCAGAGAATTCAGAAAATTAAAAGCTCGCGAGATGCAAGGGAAAGTGGCAAGTTGGATCCAAAATTGGCTGTGGCTGGAAGCAAAGGATAATGGTCGACAGGTGTTTTTGTGACTGGAAGGCTGTTTGCTGTGGGGTTCCATAAGGCTGAGTGCTAGTAGATCCCTTGATTTTCGTGGTATATATTAGTGATTTAGACTTAATTGAAGGGGACATGATTAATGTTTGCAGATGATCCGCAAATCGACCGTGTGGTTGGTAGTGAGGAAGAAGCTGTGGACTGCAGGAAGATGTAAGTGGATTGGTCAGTTGAGCAGAAATGTGGCAAATGGAATTCAATCTGGAGAAGTGTGAGCTAATGCAATTGGGGAAGGCAGACAAGGCAAGGGAGTAAATAATAAATGGCAGGATACTATGAAATGTAGAGGAATAGAGGGACCTTGGAGTGCTTGTCTACAGATTCCTGAAGGTAGCAAGATAGATAGGTAAGGTGGTTAAGAAGGTGTATGGGATGCTTTCCTTTATAGGCTGAGGCATAGAATATAAGAGCAGGGAGGTTATGTTAGAACTGTATAGAACACTAGTTTGCATCTAGAGTACCGGGTACAGTTCTGGTCACTGCATTACAGGAAGGACGTGACTGCACTAGAGAAAGTACAGAGATTTATGCGGGTGTTGCCAGGAATGGAGAATTTCAGAAAGATTGGATAGGCTGGGGTTTTCTTTGGAACAGAGGAGGCTGAAAGATTTAATTGAACTGTACTAAATTATGAGTGGTCTGGATAGTGGATATGAAGGACCTATCCTACTTTCGTTAGCAAAGAGGTCAAAAACCAGGGGTTATGGAGTTCAAGCAATTGACAAAAGAATCAGAGGGGGTTCAGGAGTAATTTTTTTCATCCAGAGGCCGGTGGAGCTCTGGAACTCACTTCCTGAAAGGGTCGTAGAGGCAGAAACCCTCAATGCATTTTAAATTCATTTGAATATGTGCTTGAGGTACCATAATCTACAGGGCTATGAACTAAGAGCTTGGAAGGTGGGATTAGGCTGGATAGCTCTTTCTCAGCCAGCACGGAGGCAGTTGGCTGAATGACTTCCTCCTGTGTGTAAATTTTTCTATGTTTCTAATTGATAAATGTTGAAAGTTTCTGACTTTTTGCTCTACTCGTTTTCAAAAAAACACTCGTGCCTTGTCTTTATTGCTCATAAATTAGCCACATTGAGCAGTATGATGTTGCAGCTATGCACATAATATGAAATAAACTGCACGAACTGTGTGACAGGATGGAACTTAATCTTGGGGTGGTGTGCCAGATTGCAGTGTCCTGTGCCACTGCATAGATTGCAGGTTTGTTTATACATTAGCTGTGCTGTTAGATGCCAAATTGTTCCCCAAAAGCAGGTAAAATTGGAAACCAAATTGCTGGACCCACCTTGTATATTTTCCGGTATCCAGCAAAGGGGAGTTTGGTGCAATTTTTAACGGGCCATTTGCTCTTCCCTGTTGAGGTGAAAATTAGTTAGCACAAAGAGGACCTGCCATACTGTCTACCCTGATCCCAGCCAGCCCTATCCACACCCTAATATAGTACCAAATGCTGCCAAAGAAGTTGAGGTGCAATAGAATACTGTGCTAAAGCAAACTGATTCCAGTGAGTAACCCAGAATATGCTGTGATTATGCAGAGTTTGCCACAGACTAGGCAAATTCTCTAAGTTGGCATCCCAACTTCAAAAATGCTGATTTTTGTCAAGGACATTTCCTTCTCACTGTTTTCAACACTGAATCCATGTGCATTTATACATCTATCAAAACTTATAACCTCCCATGTGATTAGTCACTTATCAGACAGAAATTATGAAAATTAGCACAATGGGAATCTATATCTGCCATCCAAAATAGGTCTTTGGAATAGTATAAAGCATATTTATTTTACTTGTTTGAAAGCTGCTTTGGCAATAGTAATCCCACAAGTCAAGCATCTTCTAAGTTATAAAAGGAAATACAATATGCAATGCTTTAACCTGTTGATTCTGCTCTTCATTTAGCTGGCATACTGTGTGGTGCAGTTCCTAGAAAAAGACAGCACTCTTACTGAACCTGTGAGTTTACCTTAATTGTGTGATGTGTTTACCTTCAGTTAAAATAATTTAAATATGTACTTGCATCCCAATGCAAAAGGGATTTATAGTTCTGTTATGTTTGAAGGTTTTGAAGACTGCATTTTTGAAAATTTCTAGTTTTTAAGTGTTCATAATGCATTCTAAATTTATTTCTGAAATACTTAGCATCCTGAACTTCCATTTATATAAATTTCAAAATTAAATTTTAGTTGATCTGTTTTACTTTGGTTAACCTGTTGTAAAAATTCCATTGTGCTGAATATAATGTATTTTTGGCTGCAGAGTTTTATTATCCTAAACTAATCATGATTTCTCTGCCTTGGGAAATTTTTAGTTCCAGTTGCATTAATTGCCCTTTTTTCCATTTTGCCAATAGCAAATGTGTTTCAATTAATTTCACTTAATGGGGTACATTGCTATATAAAATGTATACATTGAATAATATGCAATTACAGAAAGGCTACATTTGCTGACAACGCAACCACTAGGTGGCGCAAATGCAGCTTGTGCCACTAAAACGTCGCAGTCTGAGACGTCAGGCAGCTGCCAGGATTAAAGATGGCGCAGCTCAAATAATCACATGAAGGCAACCTAGATACATGGCAGCACACAATGACTGGAGTGGGTGGGGGGAAGCAAGTGGGTGGGGGGGAGGGGGGATGTGAGGAGGAGGGGAGCGCACCTGCCACCACCAAGGTCTTCGGCCGTGCTCTTCCCCCACCCCTGCTGTCTGCTCGCGTTACACGATGACATCATCTGCGCATGCGCCAACCAGTCCTGGCAATGCGGAACACGGTGCATACACAGAGAGTAGGAACCAATCTGCGCATTGGCACAGTCTGATGACGTCCGCTGCCGGCTGCGTTGTCAATAATCACTGTTACAGAAATATCTAATGTGTAAGATTTATTTAAGTAATAGTTGCTACTAGTTAGATGTGAAAAATACTTGCAAGTTATTTGGCTTCCTTGGACCATTGCATCATGTTGTTTTTACCAGCTGTTAACTATAAAATGGTTGCGAACTGCTGAAAGATGCCTCTTTCTGGCTGTTAGCAGAAATCATTCAATGTTGAGATGTGATCATTGTATTGAAAAGAAGTAGTTTCACAAGCTAGTTGACTATCTTTTTTCATTCAATAGCTAAACTTATTTCTTGTATTGGCTACTCTAAGGGATTAATCTGCTTCAGAATTTTCAAAGTATTTGGCTCCAACACAGTTTTGACTTTTGTAGGTGGTTATGGCATTGCTGAAGTACTGGCCAAAAACCCACAGTCCAAAGGAAGTGATGTTTCTAAATGAATTGGAAGAAATTTTAGATGTCATTGAACCATCAGAATTTGTAAAAGTCATGGAACCCCTGTTTCGACAGCTGGCTAAGTGCGTTTCCAGTCCACATTTTCAGGTGAGCAGTCAGATGCACAGCAAAGAATTTGGATAATTAATGTTTCACATTGCAAGTTATTTTAAAGCAAAAGGTACGATACTAACCAAGCTATAAAATAGTTTATGGACTATTTCATGTAATAACAAAAGCTTATGTTTGACTCTGCCATATAATTGTCCATTACTATTTTATTCTAGTTTTGATCTGTATTCTTTGATCTAGGTGGCAGAACGAGCCTTGTATTATTGGAATAATGAGTACATCATGAGTCTAATCAGTGACAATGCTGCCAAGATCTTGCCCATTATGTTCCCCTCCCTGTATCGTAATTCAAAGACTCATTGGAACAAGTAAGTGGACCTCTATGTTATCATTGGCCTTTCATAAGTTATATGCCAAAGAAATCTCTTGAAATAAGTTACAATATTAAAGTAACTCAATGAAGAATAATAAAGGCGTGATTTTTAAAAAGGAATGTTTCTCCCATTTTTTAAGCTGTGGTGTATTAAAATAAGTGTTCACATGAAATAAAACTCATGTTTTCATGCAGTCAACTTAAAATATGTATGCTCCAGTTATCCAGTTGGGTATGTTTATAATTTTGCAAAATGTTGTTTTGTGTGAATAAGCCAAATCGATTTATATAGGAACATAAGAACAGAAATAGGCCATTCAGCTGCTCATGCCAGTTTCAACATTCAGTTGGATCTTAAAAGCAAAATACTGCAGATGCTGGAAATTGAAATAAAAACAAGAAATGCTGGAAATACTCAGCCGGTCTGGCAGCATCTGTGGAGGGAGAAACAGAGTTAACGTTTCAGGTCAGTGATCCTTCACTGGCCTAAAATGTTAACTCTGCTTCTCTCTCCACAGATGTTGCCAGACCTGCTGAGTATTTCCAGCATTTCTTGTTTTCGGTTAGATCATGGCTGGTCTGTATCTTAACGACGTTCACCCATTTTTCTCCATGTCACTTGATACCCTTACCTAACAAAAACCTATTGACCATACTTTTGAAAGTTTCAGTTGATCAGCCACAATCTTTTGGAGGGAGAGTTCCAGATTTTTTCTTCTATTTGTGTGAAGAAGTGCTTTCTGATTTCACTCCTGAATGGCCTGACTAATTTTAAAATTATGCCCCCTGTTCATAAATAGTTTCCTTGTATCTACCTTATGAAATCTTCTAATCATTTTAAACATGTTAAATAGATCACCTCTTTACCTTCTGAACTCAAGGGAATACAATACAAATTTATGCAACCTGACTTGATAGCTTAACCCTTTGAACCCTGGTACAATTCTGGTAATTCTGTGCTATACTATCTCATATTTGAATTTGTCAAATTACATAGATTGGCGTTCAGTATTTAACAGTACTGACTTAATTACCACTTTAAAGTATGACTAATTCCATAATAGAAAGCATAGGGAGGATGCGTCTGAAACTTTGTTACCATAAGTCCTTCACACAAATTTGTATGTTCCAAATGAACTTGCCACCTACAGGTGACCGTTTAGGAGCATGTAGAATATATCCAAAATCTTCTCTAAATATTTAAAGTTTGTTCCTGGATTTGCTAGCTATGCAATTAGAAAACTCATTTGTAATTTTTCTATCAGAATTTTATAAGTTCCTGTGATCTGTAGCTTTAATGTTTTTGATGCTATAGTTTTAAAAGCTTAACATTAAAATTATCTGTTTGCTCCTTGCCCTGTGTGGTGAAGTTTGATAGATCAGTGGAAGGTTTATGTTAACAGTAAAGTGAGATTTTTGATGTTACTTTAGATAACCTATAAAGTGAACTCGCGCCTTGCTATAAATGGAAATGAGTTACTAAGATATTACAGTTTTAGAAGCATGTCACTGTTACATTTAATGTTACTATAGATGAGTATTTTAGTGTATTCTTAACTGTAAACTTTAGAAGTAATTTTCACTTAACCCGCCTGGTTAAATGAGAAAAATTAGAAAATGGATCACTCGCCCATTTTTCACCGGCCCGATCTTTGCTTTACGTTGACTTCAATAAAATGTAAAATTGGGCGGGTTGTAAAACGGGCGTCCAATCCCATCAATTTCCTGCCCAGGTGGGTAGGTTAAAATTACTCTTCGTTCTCATTAAAATTATGCAATTTGGGCTCAGTTTCTGTAAAGGTGTAGATCATTTCCTTTGGGAAGGAGAAGGCATGACTTTAAACTTCATGTTTATTAATGTGCAGTTTAGTTCCTGAATTAGCTCTTCGCTTTATTTCTAGTTCCACAATATTTTGTATGTTTGTGTTCATGGAGGAATGCACTTGTTGAGCAGACTTGAGATTTAATTAAAAGTTTTCTGAATATAGGACTATCCATGGATTAATCTACAATGCTCTGAAACTCTTTATGGAAATGAATCAGAAACTATTTGATGACTGCACCCAACAGTTCAAAGCAGAAAGGCAAAAGTAAGTTAAACTATCTGTCCAGCTATCTAACTATATGTACAAATCTTACTCTTGCATGAAGTTGTCCATCATGCATTTAATTCATAAAATAAAAAAAAACAAATGAATGTGCCAATCAGCAAACAGAACAATACACAATTCCCTAAAGTTTTTATTTTACAATAATAAATAATTACAGCACATTCATTTAAACGGATACAAATTTAACAAGCTAAACTGCAAAGAAGTAGTAACAGTAAGATGAAAGTGGAGTAAATATTAGGTAAAATGCTCTCCAGTTTCTGTGGTGTTGTGTATCCCTGGGGTATAGACATTATAAAATATTAACATAAAGGTTTGAGGAGAGCTCCAAGAGGAGCGCAGCTGCCCTGCAAAATAAACAAATGTACTGAATTGTAAAAGTCTGGGAGAGGAATGTAGGCTGTATCTGAGATGTTGATTGCCCCAACAGTCCTTTTCTCTCCATATTTGAAGGAAACATTACCTTTCAGGTGGTCTTTATCCCCACTTGAGCCTTTGTGGCGCTGTCTACTGTTTCTGGAAGCTAGTTTGGTGACATACTTCTGGCTCCATTTGGACATCATAGTGACAGTTATCACCGAACTGGGCACTCATAATGCTTGATGGTATTGGGTCTTATGAGTAAAAGTTACAGCATGGTGTGTAGGTCAACTGAGTGTGGGCTAGAAAATAAACAGCAAGGATGGATAACAATGACAGGTGGGGTACATGAAACTAAAAGTAATCATAATAGAGTCATAGAGAGATACAGCACTGAAACAGGCCCTTCGGCCCACCGAGTCTGTGCCAACCATCAACCACCCATTTATACTAACCTGCATTAATCCCATATTCCCTACCACATCCCCACCTTCCCTCAATTCTCCTACCACCTACCTACATTAGGGGCAATTTACAATGGCCAATTTACCTGTCAACCTGCAAGTCTTTGGCTGTGGGAGGAAACCGGCGGAAACCCACGCGGTAACAGGGAGAATTTGCAAACTCCGCCCAGGCAGTACCCAGAACCGAACCCGGGTCGCTGGAGCTGTGAGGCTGCGGTGCTAACCTCTGCGCCGCCCACTAAAGACAAAATTCATCATTAATCACTTTCCACAAAGGCATTTTTTTTTTAAAGTAAAGAGCAGGAGTTATAAGGAGTTATGTATCTAAATGGTTAGAGGCTGGCAGGAAAGTGGGACGAGGAACTTTAGGAGGAGTTGGCGGGAGGCGGTGTGTAATATTTTAAGAAGAACCTTATTGGAAACTTCTGTTAATGGTACCACTTACAGACATTGCAGGTTAAAGGCCTGCTACCCGACTGGGACCCGACAACATGTCTGGTTCGTGTCGGGACGGGCCCCTCTTCCAGGTCTGGCTTTTTGTCTCAGGTTGGGCCAAACACACATGGTAAGTGCTCTGCTGGTAAGTATAGAAATTTAAAAAAACTTACCTGAGCTGGGAGTCTGGGACGAAACTAAGTCTGCGCAGTGAGCGAGTGACGTCACTATGACGTCATCACGCATGAGCTGCAGCTTCCTGCAGGTTCAGTGTTGGAAAGGCAAGTAAAGGGATGGTCGTGCCAGGCTTCGGTCGGGTAGGGCTTGGGGCAAAATCAGAGGGACTCGGGGCGGGTTGGGTTCTTTTTTCCCCGACCTGAGCAGGCCTTTATAGTGGGTACTACAGGCACAATAGTGGATTTTTCCTATGGGAGAAAGTTTATAGAAAAGGTTCTGATGAAACATGCAACCTGAATAGAGTTGATTTAAAAAAAAATAGGAGATATCTGCTATACCTTCCTATTTTGTGGCTAAGCCCTTGTGTCTCACTGTCGGGGACTGAAATCTAAATATATATCACCCACAGAATTTCCATTATGAACAAATTCTGTCATTTTATGAAAGAACTCAGTAAATCTGTTACATATGACCTCCTTCCCATAAATCCATGCTGATTTTCCCCCTTGCCATACCTACCCAGATGTTTCATTATTGTCTTATGTTAGGATATCTTATAATTTACTCAACAGATGTTAGGCTCACTGGTCTGTAATTTCTTGGGTCAATTCTATTCTTTTTAAAGATTGGTGTTGTGTTAGCTACTTTCCAGTCAGCAAGTAGTACTCCTGTTTCGAATGAAGGTCATGACTAGTTTTGTTTGTCACCTTAAATATCCTTGTATGATGTTCATCTGGAACTGGGGCATTGTCTTTAATTACCTCAGCCTATTGGTGGTGCTGTTCTCTGAAAGTTCTGTTTCTTTTTGTACATCTGCCGCAACCATCTATCTGCCTCCCCTAATCCAACAATTCTACTTCCTTCCTTTTCACCTGTGCTGCTGCGCACTTTCAACCTGCTCGCTACAAATCTATTTATAGAAATCAGTGACATTTTTCAATTCCCTTATGATCCTATTCTACGTAAACTCTCCTGGCCAGTTTACTAACCACCTTTACCTTTTAGAGTCAGAGTTATACAGCACAGAAACAGGCCCATCGTGCCCATGCTGGCCATCAAGCAGCTAACTATTCTAGTCCCATTTTCCAGCACTTGGCCCGTAGCCTTGTATGCTATGGCGTTTCAAGTGCTCATCTAAATACTAGTTAAATGTTGTGAGAGTTCCTGCCTCTATCACCTCTTCAGGCAGTGCTTTCCAGATTCCAACCACCCTCTGGGTGAAAGCATTTTTCAAATCCCCTCAAAACCTCCTGCCCCTTAACTTAAATCTATACCCCCTGGTTATTGAACCCTCCACTAAGGGAAAGAGTTTCTTCCTATCTAACCTATCAATGCCCCTCATAATTTTGTATACCTCAATCATGTTTCCCCACCCCCCCCCCACCCCCCCCCCCCCCCCCCCCTCAGCCTCCTCCGCTCTAAGGGAAACAACCCTAGCCTTTTCAGTCTTTCTTCATAGCTGAAATGCTCCAGCCCTAGCAACATCCTGGTGAATCTCCTCTGCACCCTCTCCAGTGCAATCACATCCTTTCTATAGTGTGGTGCCCAGAGCTGTACACAGTACTCCAGCTGTGGCCTAACTAGAATTTTATACAGCTCCATCATAATCTCCCTGCTCTTATATTCTGTGCCTTGGCTGATAAAGGCAAATATCCCATAAGCCGTCCTAACCACCTTATCTACCTGTGCTGCTGCCTTCAGTGATCAATGGACAAGTACACCAAGACCCCTCTGACCTTCTGTACTTCCTAGGGTCCTACCATCCATTGTATATTCCCTTGCCTTGTTAGTCCTCCCAAAATGCATCACCTCACACTTCTCAGGATTAAATTCCATTTGCCACTGCTCTGCCCATCTTAACAGCCCATCTATATCTACCTGTAATCTAAGGCTTTCCTCCTCAGTATTTACGACACCACCAATTTTTGTGTCATCTGCAAACTTACCATACCTCTTATATAAATGTCTAAATCATTACAAACAGCAATGTTCCCAGCACCAACCCCTGCGGTACATCACTGGTCACAGGCTTCCACTCACAAAAACAACCGTCGACCATCACCCTCTGCCTCCTGCCACTAAGCCAATTTTGTATCTATTTTGCCAAATTGCCCTGGATCCCATGGGCTCTTACCTTCTGAACCAATCTCCATGCGGGACCTTATCAAAAGCCTTACTGAAGTCCATGGTAGACTACATCAACTGCTTTACCCTCATCTACACATCTAGTCACTGTCTCGAAAAATTCAATCAAGTTAGACACGATCTCCCCCTGACAAAGCCATGCTGATTATCTCTGATTAATCCCTGCCTCTCCAAGTGGAGATAAATCCTGTCCCTCAGAATTTTTTCCAATATTTTCCCAACCACTGATGTTAGATGCACCGGCCTGTAGTTACCTGGTTTAGCCCTGCTACCCTTCTTGAATAATGGTACCACATTCGCTGTCCTCCAATCCCCTGGTACCTCTCCTGTGGCCAGAGAGGATTTGAAAATTTGTGTCAGAGCCCCTGCTATCTCCTCCCTTGCCTCACATAATAGCCTGGGATGCATCTCATCTGGGACTGGGGATTTATCCTCTTTTAAGCCTGCTAAAACAGCTAGTAATTCCTCCCTTTCAATGTTCATATGTTCAAGTAGATCACAATCCCCCTCCCTGATCTCTGCACCTACATCGTCCTCCTCCATAGTGAACACAGATGCAAAGTAATCATTTAAAAACCTCAGCTATGGCCTCCGGCTCCCCACACACATTGCCACTTTGGTCCCTTATGGGCCCCACTCTTTCCCTGGTAATCCTCTTGCCCTTAATATACTTATAAAACGCCTTAGGATTTTCCTTTATCTCGCCCGCCAGTGTTTTTTCATGTCCCCTCTTCGCTCTCCTAATTACTTTACTTTTATTTTAGTATGCCCCCTATACTTTCCATACTCCTGTAAGGCCTCCGCTGTTTTCAGCGTTCCGAATCTGCCATAAGCCTCCTTTTTTTTTTTCCTGATCCAATCCTCTATATCCCTTGACATCCAAGGTTCCCTGGACTTGTTGGTCCTACCCTTCACCTTAAGGGTGAACCCTCACTATTTCTTCTTTGAATGACTCCCACTGGTCTGATGTAGACTTTCCTACAAGTAGCTGCTCCCAGTCCACTTTGGCCAGATCCTGTTTTGTCATATTGAAATCTGCCTTCCCCCAATTCAGTACCTTTATTTCCGGCCTGTCTTTGTCCTTTTCCATAACTACCTTAAATCTTACAGAGTTATGGTCACTATCCCCAAAATGCTCCCCCACTGACATTTCTACCACTTGTCCAGCTTCATTCCCTAGGTTTAGGTCCAGTACTGCCTCTTTTCTTGTAGGATTTTCTACATACTGGCTCAAAAAGCTCTCCTGTATGCATTTTAAGAATGCCTTTAAGCCTTTTACACTAAGACTATCCCAGTTGATATTGGGTAAGTTGAAATCCCCTATTACCCTATTATTTTTATATCTGAGATTTGCCTACATATCTGCTCCTCTATCTCTCCCTGACTGGAGGCCTGTAGTACACTCCCAGCCAAGTGATTGCCCCCTTTTTGTTTTCAAGTTCTACCCATATGGCCTCATTTGAAGAACCTTCTAATCATCCCTCCTTGCTGCAGTAATTGATTCCTTGATCAACAGTGCAATGCTACCTCCTCTTTTATCCCCTCCCCTGTCACGCCTGAAGATTCGATACCCTGGAATATTGAGCAGCCAGTCCTGCCCCTCCCTCAACCAGTCTCTGTGATAGCAACCATATCATACATAACCCCATGTGCTAATCAATGCCCTCAATTCATCTGTCTTACTAGTAAGACTCCTTGCATTAAAATAGATGCAATCCAGCCTTGCATTTTTCCCTTGTGCCTTAACAGGTCTATATTTGCTCTGCCTTCCAGACTGACTCAGTTTCTCTTCTGTATTTGACTGTGCATCACCCCCTACTGTACCTCCACTCTGTATCGCATTCCCCTGCCACATTAGTGTAACCCGCCCCCTCACAACAGCACTAGCAAACCTCCCAGCAAGGATGTTGGTCCCATTCCAGTTCAGATGCAACCCGTCCAACTTGTACAGGTCCCACCGTTGCCAGAAACAGACCCAGTGATCCAGGAAACTAAAGCCCTCCTTCTTGCATTCATCTTCATCTTGGCCTATTGTGCTACCCATAAACTTATACTTTGCAAGATATCTTTGTTTTTACCCTTATACCCTGCATTAACGTTTATTGAGATGCACATCAGTCTTTATTTTCCACCTAGTGATATGTATTTATTCTGTACTGTATGTATTACTAATATGATCCTCTTGTCATCGTTTTTCTCTGCTGTCCAATTCAGTTTCCTTAGCTCACATTCATTCCTTCAAATTCTGTCATTATAAAGTTGAATGCTTCTATTGAACGAATCTTGGATTAGTTCTTGAATAGTCAACGTGTATAGATTTTCAGAAGGCATATGTGTTTCACGAGGATCATCAAAAAAATTCTGGCCAATTGTAGAAGAGAACATATGAAATAGGAGCAGGAATAGGCTGTTTGGCCCCTCGAGCTTGCTCCACCATTCATTAAGATCATGGTTGACCTGATCATGGCCTCAACTCCACTTTCCTGTCTGCCCCCATAACTCTTGACTCCCTTGTAGATCAGAAATCTGACCAAATCAGCCTTGAATATATTCAATGACCCAGCTTCCACTGCTGTCTGGGGTAGAGAATTCCAAAGATTAGCGATGCTCTGAAAGAAGAAATTTCCTCCTCATTTCCGTCTTAAATAGGAGACCCCTTATTCTGAAACTGTGCCCCCTAGTTCTAGATTTTCCCCACAAGGGGAAACACCCTCTCAGCCTCTATCCGGCCAAGTCCCCTCAGAATCTTGTATGTTTCAATAAGATCACCACTCATTCTTCTAACCTCCAATTGGTATAGGCCCAACCTGCCCAACCATTCCTAAGACAGCCCCTTTATCCCAGGAATCAGCCCAGTGAATCGTCTCTGAACTGCCTCCAATGCAAGTATATCCCTCCTTAAATACGGATACCAAAACTTTAGGCAAGACTCAAGGTCTGGTCTCACCAATGCACTGTACAGTTGTAGCAAAACTTCCCTACTTTTATACTCCATCCCCCTTGCAATAGGGCCAACATTCCTTTTGTCTTCCTAATTACTTGCTGTACCTGCATGTTAACTTTGTGATTCATCTGTGTGGACACTTAGATTCCTGTGTACTGCAGCATTCTGTATTTCTCCCCATTTGGTAATATTTTGCTTTTCAATTCTTCCTACCAAAGTGGACAACCTCAAATTTTCCCACATTATACTCCATCTGCAAATTTTTGCCCATTCACTATAATCCCTTTGTATACTCTGTCCTCACAACTTGCTTTCCCACCTAGCTTTGTATTGTCAGCAAATTTGACTACAAAAAATACATTGTCCCTTCATCCAAGTCATTAATATAGATGGTAAATAGTTGAGGAGGCCCAAGCACTGATAGCACCCCACTAGTTAGTTTGCCAACCTAAAAATGACTCATTTATCCCAATGCTGTTTCCTGTTAGTTAGCCAATCCTCTATCCATGCTAATATATTACTCACAACACCATGAGCTCTTATCTTGTGCAGTAAGCTTTTATGTGGCACCTTATCGAATGCCTTTTGGAAATCCAAATTCACTATATCTACTAGTTCCCCTTTATCCACCCTGCTTGTTACATCCTCAAGAACTCAAATAAAGTTGTCCAGCACGATTTCCCTTTCATAAAACCATGTTTACTCTGCTCGATTGTACTATGATTTTCTAAATGTTCTGCTACTACTTCCTTAATGACTGATTGGGAAAATGTTGGAATCAATGACAGAGGTTAGGCAAACTGACCTATAGTTTCCTGTGTTCTGTCTCCCTCCTTGCTTGAATAGAGGTGTTACATTTTGCAATTTTCCAATCTGCTGGAATCTTTCCAGAATCTAGGGAATTTTGGAAGTTCACAACCAATACATCCACTATCTCTGCAGCCATTTCTTTTAAGACCCTAGGATGCAGGCCATCAGGTGTAGGGGACTTGTCAGCCTTTAATCCCATTAGTTTTCCTAGTACTTTTTCCTCTAGTGATGATTGTTGTAAGTTCCTCCCTCCCTTTTGCTTCTTGATTTTCTACTATTATTGGGATGCTTTTTGTGTATTCTATTGTGAAGATAGATATAAAATATTTGTTCAAAGTCTCTGCCATTTCCTTGTTTCCCATTAATTCAGTCTCTCCCTCTAAGGGACCAACACTTACCTTTAGCTGCTCTCTTCCTTTTTATATCCTTGTAGAAGCTCTTACTGTCTGTTTTTATATTTCTTGCTAGCTTACTCTCTACTTTCTCCCACTTAATTTTCTTTTTAGTCATCCTTTGCTGGTTACTAAAATTTCCCCAATCTTCACAGCGTTGTACACCTTTTCTTTGAATTTGATGCCATCCTTAACTTCCTTAGTTAGCCATGCATGATTCATCCTTCTCAGTCTTTCTCAATGGAACGTATCTTTGGTGAGAGTGATGCAATATGTCCTTAAATGTCTACCACTGCTTTTCTACCATCTTGCCTTTTAACCTATTTTTCCAGTCCACTGTCGCCAACTCTGTCTTCATATCTTTGTATTTGCCTTTATTTATTTAAGTTTATGACACTAGTTTCAGATCCAAGTTTCTCCTCTTCAAACTGAATGTGAAATCCTTCAAGTTGAATGTGATATTCATCATGTTATCACTCTTGCCTAGAGGATCCCTTACTAAGAGATCATTAATTAATCCTGACTCAATATACATTACCAAGTCTAAACTAGCCTGTTCCCTGGTTGGTTCCACAATATATTGTTCTAAGTAACTGCCCCGAGTACACTCTCTGAATAGTCCTCAAGGCTACCTTTGGCGATTTGATTTGTCCAATCCATATGAAGATTAAAATTGCCCATGATTATTGCAGTACCTTTCTTACCATCCCCCATCATTATACTCAATCCTACAGTGTAGCTACTGTTAAAGGGCCTATAAACTATTTCCACCAGGTGACTTCTTTCCCTTGCTATTTCTTATTTCCACCTAAACTGATTATACACTTTGATCGTCCAAGGAAATGTAGACACTTTTACGTAGAGAGTTATGATCTGGAATGCACTGCCTGAAGGAATGGTGGAAGCAGGTTCAATAGTAACTTTAAAATAAAAGTAAAATACTGCAGATGCTGGAAATCTGAAAGAAAAACAAAGTGCTGGGAATACTCAGGTCAGGCAGCATCTGTGGAGAGAGAAGCGGATGTAACATTTCAGGTCTGTGACCTTTCATCAGAACTGGCAAAGGTTAGAAAAGTATTAGATTTTAAGCAAGTGAAGGGGCAGGGAAGGGAACAAAAGGACAGGTGTGTAATAGGGCAGAGGGCAGGAGAGATTAAATGACAAAGATGTCATGGGACAAAGACAAAGAGAATGTTAATGGTTGTGGTGAAAGACAAAGCATTCATCCAGAGAGACTGTTAATGACAGAATAATGAGCAGCTCTGTCCAAAAGCACAACATGAAAACTAAATTTAAGGCAGACACATGGTTTTAAAAAAAAATAAAATTGCCTTTTTTATATTGAAAAAAAAAAAATTTGAATTAGTCATGCTGTGAAATTGTTGAACTCCGTGTTGAGTCTGGAAGACTGTAGAATGCCGAATCGAATAATGAGGTGCTGCTCCTCGATTTTGCATTCATGTTCACTGGAACACTGCAGCAGTCCAAGGACAGAAAAGGGGGCATGAGAGCAGGGTGGTGAGTTGAAATGGCTAGCAACCGGAAGCTCGGGGTCATGCTTTCGGACTGAGCGGAGATGTTCCGCAAAGCATTCATCCAATCTACGTTTGGTTTCCAGGGAACTAAATTAAGGTAGACAATTATATAATTCCCTGAAAGTAAGTGTATTTATTTTATTATATTTTTTTATTTATTTAGCGATACAGCACTGAAACAGGCCTTTCAGCCCACCGAGTCTGTGCCGACCAACAACCAACCATTTATACTAATCCTACATTAACCCCATATTCTCTACCACATCCCTACCACCTACCTACACTAGGGGCAATTTACAATGACCAATTTACCTATCAACCTGCAAGTCTTTGGCTGTGGGAGGAAACCGGAGCACCCGATGGAAACCGGGTGTAGGCAGGGGAAGTCATAAAGGCCAAAAGCATTTTGGGTTTAATAAATTTTAATAATTAATAGCACAAAGTACATGAGTAAATAATTCATGATATATTTGTGTAAAACATTGGCATAATATTGTATGCAGCTTTGGGTGTCTTAAAATATTAAAAGGACATTAAAGCCATTCAGAAGCATGCAGTCTAGATTCATCAGGACAACGTCTGGGATGGGAAACCAGATAGTTATGAGGAGAGACTTAAGATACAGTGACTATTTAGACTGAGCAGAGGAGGCAAAGAGGAAATTGAATAGAAGTTTATATAATTGTGGAAGGTTTCGACAGTAAATAGCGAAAGATAGTTTCTTCTGGTTGAGGAGACAGTCATGATCGATCCTTATTTAAAATTAGATAACTGGCAGAGCAAAAGAACGAAGAACAGTACAGCACAGGAACAGGCCATTCGGCCCTCCAAGCCTGCGCCGATCTTGATGCCTGCCGAAACTAACACCTTCTGCACTTCCGGGGCTCATATCCCTCTATTCCCTTCCTATTCATATATTTGTCAAGATGTCTCTTAAACGTCGCTATCGTATCTGCTTCCACCACCTCCCCTGGCAGCAAGTTCCAGGCACTCACCACCCTCTGTGTAAAAAAAACTTTGCCCCTCGCACATCCCCTCTAAACTTTGCCCCTTGCACCTTAAACCTATGTCCCCTAGTAACTAACTCTTCCACCCTGGGAAAAAGCTTCTGACTATCCACTCTGTCCATGCCGCTCATAACTTTGTAAACCTCTATCATGTCGCCCCTCCACCTCCGTCGTTCCAGTGAAAACAATCCGAGTTTTTCCAACCTCTCCTCATAGCTAATGCCCTCCAGACCAGGCAACATCCTGGTAAACCTCCTCTGTACCCTCTCCAAAGCCTCCACGTCCTTCTGGTAGTGTGGCGACCAGAATTGCACGCAATATTCTAAGTGTGGCCTAACTAAGGTTCTGTACAGCTGCAACATGACTTGCCAATTTTTATACTCTATGCCCCGACCGATGAAGGCAAGCATGCCGTATGCCTTCTTGACTACCTTATCCACCTGCGTTGCCACTTTCAGTGACCTGTGGACCTGTACGCCCAGATCTCTCTGCCTGTCAATACTCCTGAGGGTTCTGCCATTTACCGTATACCTCCCACCTGCATTAGACCTTCCAAAATGCATTACCTCACATTTGTAAAAGTGAGAGACAGTTTTCGATTGTTGCAACTAACAGAGCCAGCATAAACCGAGTGGGCCACATGATGGCTACCTGTGCTGTAAACTTCTATGGTTCCATTGTTTTCATACCTACTAAGAATAGTTCTGTACAGTTCAGACTGGGGAGCAATACCACAGAAATTGCTGTTTATAATTTAAATTACTTCAGCCTTGCTCTATCTGAGAAAATGCGTTTACAGCTATTTCAAACTATTGAATGGGTTTCTTTAGGTGCCTTTCATTTTTGTTTTTGTTATGTTTAGGGAGAAAGCAAAGTTGAAAGAACGTGAAGAAGCTTGGCTCAAAATAGAGAATCTAGCCAAAGCAAATCCACAGGTATGCTCACATTATCAATGTTACCTTTTAAATATTCTATGGACAGTATTTTCATGTGTTGCAATAAACAAGCTATCAACTTCATAGCTTTTTCTTTTCAGCACTGGAGGATTTGGATTATGTTGAGCTGATTATTTATTTATGAAAATATTATTTGTAAGGCTAGGCATATTGTACATGTTTCCAAACAAATTCAGAAATAGAATTAACAGTGGATTGATTTGCTTTGGTCAGCTTTAGAAATTGAAGTCTGGTTGTAAACTTGTATTGGTATCTGATTATCGATTTTGCAACTTTTTAAAAAAAGGAACCACTTGGAACTGTTTTTTAAGCTTGTATGTTGTAATATCTACTGTCTTCAATTCCAGCTGTTTATCCTGATAGATTGCAAAAATTGTTTTTAGTCTTTCATTTTTGTTCAGAGTTCAACAAAGAAAACTGTGCAACTGTAACACATCAGAATAACTTGAATAGAGAAGTCTTATCTCGCTCTTAAGCTCTCTCACCAACAATATCACTACTCTCCCATTAGCTAACAAGACCACTAGGTGTGATATTGTCAGCTCTGTCCATTTATTCACTTTACTTAAAATTGCTGGTAGGTCACAACATTTCATTTGGAAATGCATTGAAAACTCCCATGTCACCCATTTCCTATGGGATTCTACTTTAAATTGTGCCCCATGCACCTCTAGTACCTGTTATGCTGTAAGTGGCAATGTAGTAAGGCTTTACAGTGTTGTAACTCGTATTAAATCATTCAAGTTCAGGTGGCTTTGCAATATTGAGTCTGTTGTAATTTTAATAAATAAGTATCAGAACTATTTAAAACATTTAATCTAAGGGCCTACAAATGGACAATTTAAGTTCATTTTAATGTACATTTTTCCACACCTGCCTCATCATTGCCTGAACATTAACTTAATTTTGCAATGAGGCTTGCGGTCCTTTCTACTGGTGCCCTTTTTGTGTATTCTGTATGATTCTCTTTTGATCCCCTAAGACACATTATGGGAAATATGCAGCAGGCCTCCGGAAAGTCAATCATTTTCTGAGCCAGTGAAATTTACAGTGACACAAGCTGTGAATTTCAATGGCTGCACGCTCATCTTTGTTTCTTCCCTCAGCCCCCATAGGTAGATTATTTACCAGACATGGCAGTAATAAATTGCTAGGTCACTGGTAATGGCACTTCCCTAGTGCACTTTTTCAACCTTTCCTTCCCCACCAATGTTCGTTTTCTGGCTTCCAAACCCCTTCTCCACCCAGTTTCCCTTCCTCATCCCTCCTCCCTGCCTCAGTCCACCTATTCCCACCCTCTTTCTCCCCACCCCGCCAATAAATTTTCTTGATTTGAATAGTGCAATTGACTCCACATATGCAACTGCACAGGAGTTCAACTAGTAAATTTTAAAAGCTCATAAGTGGCTGAGTGGCACAGTAGTTTCCTTCTCATATCTGAATAATACAGCCAAGACGAATTGAATGAATGTCTTGTTTCTTTCAAGTAAGCCCAAGTGAAATGACTGACCAATCTCAACCTAGTAGATGTAGGTCCACAGAAAGAAACTGCCAATAATTTGATAGTTTCAGTTTTCCTTGGGGAAATGAGAATACGATCATCCATTTGAGAGCACTCTTCTGAAGTTGAGGTTGAATTCCATTGTTGGGAAAAGTAGAGGAAGATTTATTGTGCTTTACCTGACCTGAGATTATTTGTCCATAAATACTGACATTTCTCCAAGTCAAAAATGCTTTATTGTAACCAAACTTCATAAGTGACTTCCTTTCATCAGACACTGGGTTCCTTTCAAAACTGGCCATCCTGGGAACTGTCCATGTGCCCTGTCTCCAAAAACCAGGTAGGCACTTATATCAAAATGCACCGAAACTTCAACTTTTAAAAAAAATGTCTTGTGATTTTTAATTAGTAGCCCACTGAACAAATGAAATGTCTAGCCATCTGGAACAGATGGAGCTCTCCTTAGATATAGAATTGACACTATTGCTAATGGCATGCACAATGCTGGAAGCAAGGTCAACGAGCTCAAAGAAAATACTCTTAACTACCACTTAACCTCAGCGTGGTCCAAAAATGTACAGAATCAGCGCAACTTTTTTCATTGTAGATATTTATTCTTGTTGTAATACAATAAACCTTTCCATTTAGAATGTGTTGTAAATGTCAGATTTCAAGAGCCTTTGAACATTTTTAATGTTGCACATACTTGTGTATTTCCTAATTTTGAATGGCTTCCTAACTATTGATCACTAGCAGTATTACGGAATAAAAAAATTGAGGGTAAATATTGCAGTTACATGCTCCTGATGTGAGTGCTCTGTGGCTAGAGTGCATAAGTGGTAAATTTATCCTTTGGTGTAGAGTTTACACCTGTGTTCAAAGTTGCCTAATTACTGGATTAATCCATTTTTAGCACAAAGGATTTCAAAATAAATAATATTTTCTTAGTGAATGGGTGTAATCTTCTGTATAGTCCTTTATATTAGGCTTAGTGGGCAAGTAGCCTACTCATGTTCCCAAGTTCTAGCTCTAGTCTGAGGGTATTTGCCACCAGTTACTGTATTAACTATTTTTAAAAGAAAAGAAAGGAGTTTGCATTTATATATTGTCTTTCACAACCTTGAGACATTCAAAGTACTTCATAGCTATTAAAGTACTTTTAATATGTATTTACTGTTGTAATGTACTTTTAAATCTTTTTTTCTATCCATGATTTCATCAGTGCCACTTTATAGCAGATGATATGAGGTGTGCTTTAAGATCATTGTTATGCAGTAATACTTGTGGCTTTTTGTATAAAACACTCCGTGACCAGAATGAGACCACTTAAAATTTCAGTCACTAGGACGAGCAGGTTTGAACATTAAGGCTTCGGGGGTTATTGAACACTAAAGAATTTGACATTCTATTGTGGAGCTATTGAAATACCTCTATTATGGAATATTTATAAAAGAAAGGCCTTTTCTAATGCAAAACAACAGTACAGATGAATTACTAAGTTCTATTAGATAACCGTAGGTATTTTGTAAAATTGTTTTGTTAGGACATGGCTATCAGTTAAAGCAGAGTTAAACTATTTGGCTACAATTCTGTTAAAGGGAAAACAATCTGAATTAGATTGTAACTGTATGCCTTAGCACGTTTTTATTGGCTCTGTATAACTAAATTGCTTTTTGACCTAATGTGGCCATCGTGTAGGAATGCACAAGATCTATACAGGCGTAGAGGATAAAGGCTTAATTACAGTAACAAAGTGATTATTGACAACGTAGCTGGCAGTTGACTTCATCAAACTGCGCCAGTCTGCGCACATGCGGGCAGAGAGCAGGGGTGGGGGAAGCGGGAAGAGAGCGGGGGTGGGGGAAGTGGGGAAAGTGGAGCTGAAGACCTTGGTGGTGGCAGGTACGCTCTCCTCCCCTCCCCCCTCGCTCCCTCACTCCATCCCCGGCCTGCTTGCTCACTCCCTCTCCAGCCATTGTGTGCTGCCATGTGTTTAGGTTGCCCATGTGTGATTATTTGAGCAGCGCCATCTTTAGTCCTGGCAGCTGCCTGATGTTGCAGACTGTGATATTTTAGTGGCACGAGCTGCATTTGCGCATGTGCCACTGCAGCACCACCGGGTGGTTGCGTTGTCAGCAAACGCAGCCTTACAGCAAAGATTGAGATTTAATCGTCTCTTAATACCAATTTTAGGATGCAACTCTACAGTTCTATGCCATAACAATTAATAATATGCATGCATGTTCTTCCGGGTGTACATGGTTAAAACTTTGGTGTTTAGGTTTGCTTTTAAGAATTCAAGAATTATTGCCAGTTGGAGTTAATCAGTTCTTGGAATTTTATTACCTAAATATTGTAAAATTGGTCTCGGTTCAGTTTCTATTGCATGTGAGGCTGCTGCATAGAATTACTAATGATTTATGACATTAAGTGGCAATCCCATGTAGACAAATTTTGCGGGCAGCATCATTCATTGCACGATGCTTGCCCACAGGCTTTCTGTGCTGTTTTGCACTGGACCTTGCTATGATTGGAAAGCCATTTTGGTACAGCGCCCTGGAAAGGGAATCTGAGACCTTTGTGAACAGGGCAAGCAAATATGTTTTTCCTGAAGCAATCAGATTGAAGAATTCTTAAGTAGTGTGAAGTCTGAACCAGAAAGTAAGTTAGACAAGATTATTCAATTCCAAATCATGTACAAAAGTGAATGAGAGGAAAATAAAGATGTGATTGAGAGTAAGACAAAGAAACAGTTAACAAAAAATTATTTATTTTTTTTATATCGTCAACACTAATTAAAATCTGAAGGAATGAGACCCCATGCATATAAAAGTTAATTTTCATTGCCAGTGGGGTGGCTTAGTCAGTAATTAAGACTTATACTTGCAGTGGAATGGACAAGCCACAACCTTTTCTAGTGACTTTGCTGGATATACAGTCACGTAAGTACAGCAACTTCATGCAGTTCCATGTGTTTCAATGCCGAGTCTGTCGGCGAGGTAGCAGTATAGCACAGCTTCTGGAAGAGCAGGGCAACTCGGACAGGAACATCTTGACTTCTGCATTTAACTGCGCATGTACAGTAGCTGGATTGACACTTTAATAACAGCATGCACTGATAGCTTCGCTGTTATTTCTACTGCAAAATCTGGGCTATTGGGAAGTACTGGTGTGAAAAAGAGGGAAAACAAACTTTTACTGCAATTAGAGTTGGTCTTCTCAGATTGAGGCTCAAGTACATGATGGAACAGAGTAGAAGGAGCCTTCACTGCTACTCCTTGTCTGTGATGTGCCTGCCCTGGAATTGCTGGGTCCTGCCACTGAATGCCCAAAGAAGAACTTGTTCTGTTCAATAATTATTTGAAAAAAAAATCAGTTCTGGGTACATGTTTGACTTGTCTGGTTGAATGCAAAAAACATAATCTTAACCCATACTGCAAATCAACTGGAGATTGGACATTGAATCATCAATTTTCAGTGCATGTTCTCTAGAGTTATTCCTTCTAGTCACACATTCATGCATACAACTGGGACAAACATGAGAACTCAGAAAGCAGCATGCACACGTGTATTAAAAATAAAATGTAATTAACCAGAGCAGATACTTGCTGTATACTAAAAAGGAACATTTATTGATTAAATCTCAGTGCAAAATCATTTTAATGGAATATTTATTCTAACCTGGTAACAAATGTCTCTTCAGCTCTTATCTCTGCCTCCCCCAACCAATGTGTATGCATGTTGTAGAAAATAAGACTTGAGCCTAAATACAAAGTTGTTCAGCATCTACAGCACTTAATTCATATGCTGCAAGGTGAATCACCTTGAATTTGGGGATTTGTTTTATAGAAGATGACAGCAGCCTGTACAAAGATAGTATGGCAACTTTTTGAGCCTGCCCTGTTGCATTCCGTACGACCTTTTCAATTCACTTAAATCCTTTTTCTCCCCCTACAAATTCCTCCAATTGCCCCTCTCCCAAGCACGGTTACTTATACTGTTAAATAGTTCTTTGGGGACTTGCAAGCCTCTAATACCTTGCTCAAGTGATCATTCCTTGCATATGTGTGCAGTGCCATTTTTCCATAGGCATCACAGCCAAGTTAAACCCCCATCTGCACCCAATGTCTACGCAAGCATATATTCCAGTAAGGGTCACTGGCTATTAATCACGGGGGGGATCCCGAGATGATTTCCTGAACTCAATATCCTAGTGGTGCTGAAATTAGTTAATTAATTCAGCACATATCGTTAGTGGTCTATATGACCCAGTGTGTACCCAGCACTGCCGCATTTACCCACTAAGCTATTGGGAGAACTTGAAGCAAAGTCTATTAACTGATGTGCATCAAGACTGAAATCCGTGATCATCTGATATACTGGTAATCTTATAAGTGGCTTTTACTCTTTCAGGCTGAGCATTGAAGAGAGTTTTTTTTTGCTATATTGAGATGTTATTTTAAACTATAAATTGCATTCAATTTGTGCTTGTAACTGCAAACTTTTTATACAACTCAGACATTGAATAACAATAGCCATAAATTAATATTAAACTCACGAGAGAACATGTGTATTGAGGGTGCTTCATTCTTGAATTATTCGTCAACACAAATAGGATATTCTACTCAAGTGAATAGGACAGCAGGAACGTTGCATTGTAGTATATAGTACAAAACCCTGTTGGACATTGCTACCTACTTCCAACAACTGAGAAATTACCATTAACTCCTCCTCTGTTTCCTTCCTTCTACCTGATTTAAATCCAATTTGCTGCTACTCTAATTCTGTACTCCTTAATCTTCAAACATTGTGTGGAACCTTGTTCAAGATTTAATGAAAATCAATATACACCATATCACTGTATTTCCCCATATACCATTTGTCAACCAGAAAATATAATTTCTAGAGTTTCCGATTTTTCTTCCTTTTTCCACAGGATCCTTGGATGTATCTGTCGGGTCTTTTGGCATTTGTCCTCGAGTAGTTAACTTTTATCTCTTTTTAAAATCCCTCATCTTTTAACCAGTTCATGATTTATCGACTCCCCAAAATTCTCTGAGGTACCATTTTGAGCATTGTACACAACCACTGTGCCAAATTCAGATGGGACACTTCCCTTGCAGATCTAAGTGGAAGATGTAGACAAAAAACTGATGCTCAGGCTTTCAGCCCAAGGCTGCCCTCTGCTGTTTGTGAAACACAATGTCCACTGTGGGATCAGCATAATTTAGCCCAAATCATCTCAAAACGCCTTTCTGTGTTTCTTCTTTCAAAAATGCAGCAGCTTACTCCATGTATTCGGCTGTTTCCTGCATAAGAGTCATTGTGTGTAATATTTCTGTGGCTAGATAATGCCTGAGGATGAATTGATTGCAAATCCTGTCTTTGCACGTCGGCTATAATGTTGTTACGAGGATCTCAATGCTCACGAGGGTCACCAGCATCTTGCATTTGAGAGAAGTCTATTACCTGATGAAAGCTCTGAATCCTGACCACTTCCTTTCCAATATAAAGTAATGAAGATATTGCCCTTTGCAAACTCTTGCTTCATGCAGCTGTGCACTGAAGAATGCCTAATATGGCACAAGTATTCTCACATGACTTAAAAGAATTCAGTGGCATGAAATCTTTGGCTGCACTTGTATAGGAAAAACCACGATTGTTCCAGTTGTTTGCAGGTCATCCTATAGCAAATGGTACTACTGTGTAAGCCTAACTTGTGAAGCAAAATAAAGGTCCGCTTTGACTTGTCCAGGTACATATGGAGGTGTGTCTAAATATGGCTCTTGAATAGTGACTTCTGCAATCAGAGTTTCTTCTATAAAAGCAAAATACTGCAGATGCTGGAAATCTGAAATAAAAACAAGAAATGCTGGAAATACTCAGCAGGTCTGGCAGCATCTGTGGAGAGAGAAGCAGAATTGACGTGTCAGGTCAGTGACCCTTCATCAGAACTGGCAAATATTAGAAATGTTATAGGTTTTAAGCAAGTAAAGCGGGGGTGGGGCAAGAGATAACAAAAGAGGTGTTGATAGGACAAGGTCACAGAGAATAACTGACCAGAAAGTTTTGGAGCAAAGGCAAATGGTATGGTGTGGTCAGAGGGACCTTGGTGTACTTGTCCATAGATCACTGAAGGCAGCAGCACAGGTAGATAAGGTGGTTAGGAAGGCATATGGGATACTTGCCTTTATTAGCCGAGGCATAGAATATAAGAGCAGGGAGGTTATGAGGGAGCTGTATAAAACGCTAGTTAGTCCACAGCTGGAGTACTGTGTACAGTTCTGGGCACCACACTATAGGAAGTGTGTGATTGCACTGGAGAGGGTGTAGAGGAGATTCACCAGGATGTTGCCTGGGCTGGAGCGTTTCAGCTATGAAGAAAGACTGAAAAGGCTAGGTTTGTTTTCCTTGGAGCAGAGAAGGCTGAGGGAGGACATGATTGAGGTATACAAAGTTATGAATGGGCATGGATAGATTAGATGGGAAGAAACCTTTTCCCTTAGCGGAGGGGTCAATAACCAGGGGGCACAGATTTAAGGTAAGGGGCAGGAGATTTAGAGGGGGAAAAAATTCACCCAGAGGGTGAATTTATTCACTGAGGATGATTGGAATCTGGAACGCACTGCCTGAAGAGGTGGTAGAGGCAGGAACCATCACAACATTTAAGAAGTATTTAGATGAGCACTTGATACACCATAGCATACAAGGCTATGGGCCAAGTGCTGGAAAATGGGATTAGAATAAGCAGGTGCTTGATGGCTGACACAGACACGATGGACCGAAGGGCCTGTTTCTGTGCTGTATGACTCTATGACAAAGTGTTAGTGCAGTGAGGGTGTTAATTGACAGAAAACTGAACAGCCTGGCCCCAAGCACAAACATGAAAAAAACAGTGGGTAGGCACAGTAGAAGCAAACTAAACAAACTAAAATAAAATAAACAAAAAAAGAAAAAAATAACTAAAAATAACCTCTTTTGTTATCTCTTGCCCCACCCCCACTTTCCTTGCTTAAAACCTATACATTTCTAATATTTGTCAGTTCTGATGAAGGGTCACTGACCTGAAACGTTAACTCTGCTTCTGTCTCCACAGATGCTGCCTGACCTGCTGAGTATTTCCAGCACTACTTGTTTTTATTTGAGTTTCTTCTATGTTTGGTGGTTCCTTGTGAACTCATTTACTTCATCTAAAGTATCTAGTATGTTGGGACCCCTGAAAGGAGGAATACTCATGATTAACACTTTGGTAAGCGTATTTAAATGTTCTGTACAATCAAGAATGCTGAAGGAAAGCATTAGCAGCAAATAATCCCAAAAATACAAACTTCATAAAAACATGTTTGTGGAGCAGAATGTAGCCACATTGAACTGAAAGCTCAAACAAAAAGAATTGTCTCCAATGAACATGGCATGGACTGCAGTTTGAGGCCTGCTTCAGCTGTGTCCCTGATGCACCCATGTAAAACAGGCATGCTTTTGTAGATTCTGATGGGACTGAATTTGCATGATCTATTTAAATAAGACTCAAGCATGGTGGTAGCACTGTCTCTCTTCGTACTGAAAATCACTGGTTAAAAATGGCACTGCTGCCTGCAAGCTTCAACATCACTAATGCAGCTTTGGAAGATCAGGGCTACAGGCTCAAAGAATGAAAGATGATCTACCTTTTGATGTGGCCTTCGATACATTGTATGTGCCCATATTATATATTCATATATGAAGATTATATAAGATGTTGCATGGCAGGCTTGTCCAGATGAATCCAAATGAATATTTCTTATGTTAGACCTAAATACAAAATAGATAGTGTCTTTGTAGAATTTCACTGTTATTTTCAACATCCTAAATGGAGAGAGGGGGTAAAAAGCTTGTCATGTTTGTCCCAGTTAGCAAATCAACTATTATAATTCACAATTTGAGTTGTAAAACAAATACAACCAAGAATAAATACAATTTCCACCCATCTGTTTTTATTTCCATTTTCCAACAAAGGAAAACCTGCCACAGAACATACTGTCACTTGTGTATGTCACTGCCTTTTTCATGCAATTTGATCATTTTGCCTACTTTACAAGATTGGCATATGAAACCTACTGAATGTAGTCCCTTTGTTTCAAAAGTTTGATATGTCGTAGATGGAATGTGCAGCAGAAACAATCAGAACTTGATTGTCACCTAGATTGAGCTTTATGCCTGGCCTGTCACATTGCATTAAAGGGCAAGTAATAGATGTATAGTCACTGTTGATACCTGCCAGCACTACTGGATAGAATACTACTCCATTGAAAAATTCAGTTAACATCCTGAAAGGAACTTTTTTCCTCCTCTTTTAGTTACCTAATTGGGCAACTTTGCAAATACCACATTAGCAATTCTAAAATTTTATGTAATCTTAATTTTGATTGGGATGAGCACATTTTGGTCACTTTAGGATGACTTTACACTGCATGTTTACACTTTACTATTTTTATTTTGAACTAAAATATCTTCATTGACCTGTATTTGTACTGAATCTTTGATGAGTATGAATCCTCCGTGTTATGTACATCTGTGGCTGGGAGGGCCAATAGCCTACTTCTAAATCTGTCTCCTCCCCCTGAGTTTTAACCTTCCCTCCTCCAGAAGGTATTTGCTCCTTATTGGGGTATCGCTTCACTGCTGAAATCCCTTTCCCCCGCACCCCCCCACCCCCCAAAGTCTAAAAGGCCATTATCCATATCTGAGCATTGACTATGAATGGTGGAGGCTATTTGACAGCAGGGCATGACAGCTGAGCTTGGTCCTGTCCTTACTATATAGTCATATAAATACAGATGTGTTGAGGGTTGCAGGACTGAGATTAGAAGTGGGAATCCTGACCAATTATGTCATCATTTCTGTGGCTAAGATTAGCTAACCCAGGATGACCAAGTATCTGGACAGTTTAACTCTCTTCAATCCTGCTCTCAAGTCAGCCATCCAGTAGGCCCAGGTTCAGCTCTCTTTGGTTTGTCTTTGTTCAGTGCTTCCCCAACACTTGCATGGTCCTTCCACCACCACTTAAGTAGTGCCACCTGAAAGTTCTTGAATGCTTTTGAGCATCCAGGGTGCGCACATCTTTTTAGTTTTTAATTTGAAACATGCTATATCTCTAGTTATTTGTAGAGCCATTTTTATTTGTTATTTCTTAAGATTATTTGTACCTGAAACTTAAATTCTATCTTTCAGTATCAGCTTTTAGTCCAGTTGCTATGGAAACAGATGGTCCCTTGATAGAAGATATCCAGATGATCAGAAAGGCAGTAGAAGATCAAGCAACTCAGGTATAATATGGTGACAGAAATGCCACCATTTATTTGTTTACTGTTTATGAAAGTCGTGAGAGTACTTAATGACATTGCACAACTCACATACTGCTGAAAATGGGTACCTGTCTGATTAGTCGAAGTGGTAACAATAAATTTAATTTCCTACACTATTTAATGTTGTGGATTTATTGGTGTTCAATTTAATAATTTGCTCTTGCCATGATTAATGGAGGTGTTTGCATTCCATTGTAATTTTGAATCCTTTTTTAAAAATATGAAATTGCAGTAAAAATTGCAACAGCCCAAGGTTTCCTTTTTTTTAATCCACTAGGTCCTACAAAGAATCTCATCACCAGTGGATACAAATAAGATTGGCTTTGTGTGAGCAGTTCCTCAGTTTAAATTGGAATAACATTAGTGCAACGGGCGATAGGATACTGTAATAGTAAATGGAAATGCATATTTTTAAATGCACAAATCCTTCCAGGAATTAGTGTATTTTAAACTGGGTTAAGAGACTCCTGATAGGACCTTAAAATAATCTTTGCTTTCAAGTTTATTTAGTTGCACCTGTTCTAACTATTCATCCAGCTGCAGTGGGTATTCACTATTTCACAAGCCTCAATCAAAAATACAGCTGACGTCTTAAACATTCCTTTTAATATTATTTCACTGGTGATGCAAACTCATTCCCCAACTTGTACAGTTCATCAACCCTGTCCTACAAGAGCATAACTTGAATCACTGAGCAACGCTGTGGTCAATCTGCAATAATATATTAAAAATGATATGTCTACATGAACTTCCTTTTCCCAACATCTTGTGTCACTTAGAAATGAAATTAATGTACATATAATCGTTGGCATAAACATTTGAAGTATTTTTTTGTGCCTTTAAAGGGATACATTTTCATATGACCATCAGAATAGCACATTTTGCGTTACACTATTTTGTAAGGACTGTAAAGTTATATGTATCATTTGACTTTTCCATGGGTAATCCCATAAAAGATCAGCTTGTTTATTAGAAAAAGTCATATCTTCAGTGCATTTCTTGTCTGTCACAATTCACTACTCACTTCATTTTTGTTTATTTTAAACTCATTTGGAATTGCATAGTCCCCCAGTAACTGAAAATACTTTCATTGACACAGATGCTGGCATAATGTTGTATAAACTTAAGAACCACACTGTGACAGAAACCACACCTGCCAAAGTGAGACATATTAATTTTGTCATATGGAACATTATTTTTGAACTGTCACTGGACATTGAAATAACTTGTTTAAAAAGACCACAGGACTGAATGGCTGAAAACATGGCTGCACATTTGCATTTTGAGAGACAGTTGAATGGAGAGACAATGGGAGTGCCTCCCTGATTTAATTAGCCATATGGATTTTGTCAATAGTGATGATCAAGAGTTATTGAGCCAGCATTCCACCCCAGTGAGAGTGGAGGAATCCACAAATCTCGTAGGAATCGACACATCTCGTAGGTGAGGCTGCTCCAAACAAGGAGCTAGTCAGAGGACTAACCAGGTCAACCTGGGGTTTTTTGAATTGTGCCTGACACAGAATAGTTTTGGGAAGACACTGCAACTGAACTTCAAAAAGAGAGCATAGCTCTTATTTTCTTTCGCTCTTTTTCTCTCTGTCTTTCGCGCTCGCTCTCTCTGTCTTTCGCGCTCGCTCTCTGTCTTTCGCGCTCGCTCTCTCTGTCTTTCGCGCTCGCTCTCTCTGTCTTTCGCGCTCGCTCTCTCTGTCTTTCGCGCTCGCTCTCTCTGTCTTTCGCGCTCGCTCTCTCTGTCTTTCGCGCTCGCTCTCTCTCTCTTTCGCGCTCGCTCTCTCTCTCTTTCGCGCTCGCTCTCTCTCTCTTTCGCGCTCGCTCTCTCTCTCTTTCGCGCTCGCTCTCTCTCTCTTTCGCGCTCGCTCTCTCTCTCTTTCGCGCTCGCTCTCTCTCTCTTTCGCGCTCGCTCTCTCTCTCTTTCGCGCTCGCTCTCTCTCTCTTTCGCGCTCGCTCTCTCTCTCTTTCGCGCTCGCTCTCTCTCTCTTTCGCGCTCGCTCTCTCTCTCTTTCGCGCTCGCCCTCTCTCTCTTTCGCGCTCGCCCTCTCTCTCTTTCGCGCTCGCCCTCTCTCTCTTTCGCGCTCGCCCTCTCTCTCTTTCGCGCTCTCTCTCTTTCGCGCTCTCTCTCTTTCGCGCGCTCTCTCTCTTTCGCGCGCTCTCTCTCTTTCGCGCGCTCTCTCTCTTTCGCGCGCTCTCTCTCTTTCGCGCGCTCTCTCTCTTTCGCGCGCTCTCTCTCTTTCGCGCGCTCTCTCTCTTTCGCGCGCTCTCTCTCTTTCGCGCGCTCTCTCTCTTTCGCGCGCTCTCTCTCTTTCGCGCGCTCTCTCTCTTTCGCGCGCTCTCTCTCTTTCGCGCGCTCTCTCTCTTTCGCGCGCTCTCTCTCTTTCGCGCGCTCTCTCTCTTTCGCGCGCTCTCTCTCTTTCGCGCGCGCTCTCTCTTTCGCGCGCGCTCTCTCTTTCGCGCGCTCTCTCTCTTTCGCGCGCTCTCTCTCTTTCGCGCGCTCTCTCTCTTTCGCGCGCTCTCTCTCTTTCGCGCGCGCTCTCTCTTTCGCGCGCGCTCTCTCTTTCGCGCGCGCTCTCTCTTTCGCGCGCTCTCTCTCTTTCGCGCGCTCTCTCTCTTTCGCGCGCTCTCTCTCTTTCGCGCGCTCTCTCTCTTTCGCGCGCTCTCTCTCTTTCGCGCGCTCTCTCTCTTTCGCGCGCTCTCTCTCTTTCGCGCGCTCTCTCTCTTTCGCGCGCTCTCTCTCTTTCGCGCGCTCTCTCTCTTTCGCGCGCTCTCTCTCTTTCGCGCGCTCTCTCTCTTTCGCGCGCTCTCTCTCTTTCGCGCGCTCTCTCTCTTTCGCGCGCTCTCTCTCTTTCGCGCGCTCTCTCTCTTTCGCGCGCTCTCTCTCTTTCGCGCGCTCTCTCTCTTTCGCGCGCTCTCTCTCTTTCGCGCGCTCTCTCTCTTTCGCGCGCTCTCTCTCTTTCGCGCGCTCTCTCTCTTTCGCGCGCTCTCTCTCTTTCGCGCGCTCTCTCTCTTTCGCGCGCTCTCTCTCTTTCGCGCGCTCTCTCTCTTTCGCGCGCTCTCTCTCTTTCGCGCGCTCTCTCTCTTTCGCGCGCTCTCTCTCTTTCGCGCGCTCTCTCTCTTTCGCGCGCTCTCTCTCTTTCGCGCGCTCTCTCTCTTTCGCGCGCTCTCTCTCTTTCGCGCGCTCTCTCTCTTTCGCGCGCTCTCTCTCTTTCGCGCGCTCTCTCTCTTTCGCGCGCTCTCTCTCTTTCGCGCGCGCTCTCTCTCTTTCGCGCGCTCTCTCTCTTTCGCGCGCTCTCTCTCTTTCGCGCGCTCTCTCTCTTTCGCGCGCTCTCTCTCTTTCGCGCGCTCTCTCTCTTTCGCGCGCTCTCTCTCTTTCGCGCTCTCTCTCTCTTTCGCGCTCTCTTTCGCGCTCTCTTTCGCGCTCGCCCTCTCTCTCTTTCGCGCTCTCTTTCGCTCTCTCTTTCGCGCTCGCCCTCTCTCTCTTTCGCGCTCGCCCTCTCTCTCTTTCGCGCTCGCCCTCTCTCTCTTTCGCGCTCGCCCTCTCTCTCTTTCGCGCTCGCCCTCTCTCTCTTTCGCGCTCGCCCTCTCTCTCTTTCGCGCTCGCCCTCTCTCTCTTTCGCGCTCGCCCTCTCTCTCTTTCGCGCTCGCCCTCTCTCTCTTTCGCGCTCGCCCTCTCTCTCTTTCGCGCTCGCCCTCTCTCTCTTTCGCGCTCGCCCTCTCTCTCTTTCGCGCTCGCCCTCTCTCTCTTTCGCGCTCGCCCTCTCTCTCTTTCGCGCTCGCCCTCTCTCTCTTTCGCGCTCGCCCTCTCTCTCTTTCGCGCTCGCCCTCTCTCTCTTTCGCGCTCGCCCTCTCTCTCTTTCGCGCTCGCCCTCTCTCTCTTTCGCGCTCGCCCTCTCTCTCTTTCGCGCTCGCCCTCTCTCTCTTTCGCGCTCGCCCTCTCTCTCTTTCGCGCTCGCCCTCTCTCTCTTTCGCGCTCGCCCTCTCTCTCTTTCGCGCTCGCCCTCTCTCTCTTTCGCGCTCGCCCTCTCTCTCTTTCGCGCTCGCCCTCTCTCTCTTTCGCGCTCGCCCTCTCTCTCTTTCGCGCTCGCCCTCTCTCTCTTTCGCGCTCGCCCTCTCTCTCTTTCGCGCTCGCCCTCTCTCTCTTTCGCGCTCGCCCTCTCTCTCTTTCGCGCTCGCCCTCTCTCTCTTTCGCGCTCGCCCTCTCTCTCTTTCGCGCTCGCCCTCTCTCTCTTTCGCGCTCGCCCTCTCTCTCTTTCGCGCTCGCCCTCTCTCTCTTTCGCGCTCGCCCTCTCTCTCTTTCGCGCTCGCCCTCTCTCTCTTTCGCGCTCGCCCTCTCTCTCTTTCGCGCTCGCCCTCTCTCTCTTTCGCGCTCGCCCCCTCTCTCTTTCGCGCTCGCTCCCTCTCTCTCTGTCCGCTCGCTCCCTCTCTCTCTGTCCGCTCGCTCCCTCTCTCTCTGTCCGCTCGCTCCCTCTCTCTCTGTCCGCTCGCTCCCTCTCTCTCTGTCCGCTCGCTCCCTCTCTCTCTGTCCGCTCGCTCCCTCTCTCTCTGTCCGCTCGCTCTCTCTCTCTCTGTCCGCTCGCTCTCTCTCTCTCTGTCCGCTCGCTCTCTCTCCGCTCGCTCGCTCTCTCTCCGCTCGCTCGCTCTCTCTCCGCTCGCTCTCTCTCCGCTCGCTCTCTCTCCGCTCGCTCGCTCTCTCTCCGCTCGCTCGCTCTCTCTCCGCTCGCTCTCTCTCCGCTCGCTCTCTCTCCGCTCGCTCGCTCTCTCTCCGCTCGCTCTCTCTCCGCTCGCTCGCTCTCTCTCAGCTCGCTCGCTCTCTCTCCGCTCGCTCTCTCTCCGCTCGCTCGCTCTCTCTCCGCTCGCTCGCTCTCTCTCCGCTCGCTCGCTCTCTCTCCGCTCGCTCGCTCTCTCTCCGCTCGCTCGCTCTCTCAGCGCTCGCTCGCTCTCTCTCCGCTCGCTCGCTCTCTCTCCGCTCGCTCGCTCTCTCTCCGCTCGCTCGCTCTCTCTCCGCTCGCTCGCTCTCTCTCCGCTCGCTCGCTCTCTCTCCGCTCGCTCGCTCTCTCTCCGCCTGCTCGCTCTCTCTCTCTCTCCGCTCGCTCGCTCTCTCTCTCTCTCCGCTCGCTCGCTCGCTCTCTCTCTCTCCGCTCGCTCGCTCTCTCTCTCTCCGCTCGCTCGCTCTCTCTCTCTCCGCTCGCTCGCTCTCTCTCTCTCCGCTCGCTCGCTCTCTCTCTCAGCGCTCGCTCGCTCTCTCTCTCAGCGCTCGCTCGCTCTCTCTCTCAGCGCTCGCTCGCTCTCTCTCTCAGCGCTCGCTCGCTCTCTCTCTCAGCGCTCGCTCTCTCTCTCAGCGCTCGCTCTCTCTCTCAGCGCTCGCTCGCTCTCTCAGCGCTCGCTCGCTCTCTCAGCGCTCGCTCGCTCTCTCAGCGCTCGCTCGCTCTCTCAGCGCTCGCTCGCTCTCTCAGCGCTCGCTCGCTCTCTCTCCGCTCGCTCTCTCTCTCTCCGCTCGCTCGCTCTCTCTCCGCTCGCTCGCTCTCTCTCCGCTCGCTCGCTCTCTCTCCGCTCGCTCGCTCGCGCTCTCTCTCTGTTCGCTCGCTCTCTCCGCACGCTCTCTTTCGCTCTCTCTCTCTCTCTCCGCTCGCTCGCTCTCCGCTCGCTCGCTCGCTCTCTCTCCGCTCGCTCGCTCTCTCAGCGCTCGCTCGCTCTCTCAGCGCTCGCTCGCTCTCTCTCGCTCTCTCTGCGCGCTCGCTGTCTCGTGCTCTCTCTCTCTCGCTGTCTCGCGCGCGCAAAGTTCCAGGGACCCACAGAAGTAACTTAACCCGAGACAGAAGACCAGAAAAACAAATTTGAAAGTGTGCACTGGGCCACAACGAGAAATGCAAGTATTAACTTCAATCAAGGACCTTACATCCGATCCAAAACCAGTAACTAAATTCCATCTACTACTTTAAACCTTCCCTCCCCCTTAATTCTTTCTCCTCTGTCTCTATCTGCTTGTGTGTTAATCGCATATACATTCGAGCATCGTCGCATATTTTTATTAGTTTCAACTGAATTAGAGTTTTAAGGTTAATAAACTTACACCTTGTTTAAATCTGAGAAAATCTGTCTGGTTGATTTCTTTGCCATTACAATTCGAGAGCAGTGAGCAAGGATTCACTGAGGGCAAGCTAAAAAGGCAGAGTTTTAAAAATTAAACCCTGTTACCGCCAAGCCAGGAAAAGGCTGAGAGGGGAGCCCTAGACCACTGCCTCACCTTGTCATAATTTCTTTTTTAATTGAAAGTTAAGCTTCTGACCTCTACAGACTGAAGAGCAATTAAACTCTATCCTCACTTACTGTTTAAGTTTGTTTTTCTCTGTTAGAAACACATGTTTGTCTTGGCAGATCAGTTTATTGTGCTTGACATGGCATAATGCTCCTGTCTTTATAGAACAGTTATCATCCAACTTACTACAAGCAACTCCATGAGAAATTCAGAACTTACATTATGGTTTTATTTTTGGCAGGTCTGTTTTCCAGTAACCAATTTCAGACATCACATGTAATTGAACTATGTGTGTAGTGATTACACTGGGGGATTAATATTTGTGATGTATTTCAATGGATTACTAGCCAATTATGCACCTTTATATAAAATAAATGCCCTTGTTTTGAGAGATATAGCATTTTTCTAACTTCAGATTTCACCCATGAGAAGCTATGATTTCAGCAAATATTTTAAGCAGTATAGTGGGTATTAATGCAGTATATCATTTCAGATCGATCTCGGTAGCACTCATTACATAATTTGTAATGTACAGTAGCAATTCACTATTGCTGTAACAGGATCCTTTCCTGGTTCCAGTTGGAAGTCTTTAGTAAGAAGATATTTCTTTGTCAACTACTCCCTTGAAGAAAAGGCAGTGTTCTATATATTAATAGCTAATGGCATGGTAAAATAATTATTTTGATTAACCTGATCTAATTACATATTCAATTTAAAATAAAATTCCTGATACAGCAAAAATTAAAACTTAAATAAAAACAAATGCTGGAAATATTCCGGTCAGGTAGCATCTGTGGAGAGAAACAGTTAATGTTCCAAGTCAATGACCTTTCATCATCTTTGAATTTAAATTTTAGATACAATTTTTTCTGTGGTCAGTCTTATTAAAATATGATTGAAGCAAAATCCAATAAAGTCATTTTAATTGCAAGTATTTTTAGCACTGATTGACATTCACTTATTTTTATGCAGGCACAGAAAGATCTTCGAAAGGATCGTCCACTTGTGCGTCGCAAGTCTGAGCTGCCTCAGGATATCTACACTGTGAAGGCTTTGGAATCCCATCGCCGAGCTGAAGAGATTATATCTGCTCACGATGGGCATTAGGCTATTTCAAAAGAAGAATATTGTAAAAAGCTGTTCTCAGAACTCGGTTTATTGTAGAAGCTATTATGCTTTGTGCCATACCAATCAGCTATACATTGAGTCAACGCTTTCTTGAATCCAGTTTGTAGGCAATAACTTTTACCATGTATGAAGTCAAGCTTTGGTAGTTCAAACAATGGTAAATAGAGTATTGTGCTTTCTACAATTTATATCAAAAGATGCAGTTAAATTTGTGAGTTGTCATGTCCACAGAACCATTGAGTTATAAAATGTTTGTCATTTATATTTATCCTTTTATTTACACCTGTATTTGAAAATAAATGGGATATTGAGTCTAAAGTTATTCCTGAGAAAGTCACAGATTGAATTTTTAGTACTAAAACTACCATTTTTGCATTATTACTGTATTCAACCCAATTTACTTATTGTGTCCCAAAATTTTAGTATAAATGTAAATGTCAAGAGTTTCTGAACTCGTTAAACATCTTGCACTAAATCTGACCATTTTAAAGAAGGAATCATCCTGTTTTTAAAATAAATTCTATTAATGCACTGCATGAAAAGAAAGTATCTTTAGTTTCAGGGGATATTAAAAGTGATGGCTGATATTTCTTTTCCCCATAATTATAGTACCATATCATTTAGAACCCATAGGATTTCATCTCTAAGTAAATTGCTAACTTGAAATTTTAAATTTGATTTGATTCCCCATTAATATATAAAATAGCTACAATTTATTTACTGCTGGATTGGTTTGGATCTAATCTTTTTTTATTCAGGTGCTTTGACATCTAATTTTATTGTTTTTAAAGTTTTGCAAAATTCTTTGCATGTTGTCTCCATGTATATTATGCAAGACGAGAGTTAGGAGCTCTGATGGAACTCCTTATACTAAATCGGCTGTGGCAAAAAAAATCTCAGGGTTCGCTATTATCTTAATTCATTCCTTCATCCTATTAATGTTCTCAAAAGTAACTTTCCTGGTACTTTTATCATCTATGTTTTCTGGTCTACTTTTTCTAATTGTTCTATCTCAAAATTAAGAATTAAGAATTTTGAGATCCCTTGTGGAGAATGGAAAAATATCTCACTCTTCTAACTTAATGTGCACTAGATTTTGGATATGAAAAATGTCACACACTGCTCTAACTTTAATGTGCATTAGATTTTACAACACCTGTTAGAATGAAGATCTGATGTGCCAGGCATGTGAAACACCAAGGTATGCATATCTGTAGTCAGCTGTATGAAATAACTGATTAGTAATCAGAAGTTGGTTCGAGGAAAGCCAAAAATAAGTGTGTGTGCATGTTCTCTGAGTAGTTCATGTTTGGTCTGTCTCATGTAACTTCAGCATCAAGTTTGCGAGTGATTATAATCTCTAGCTGATCATCAGGTTTCTGATGCAAAACAGTAAGAATATCTGCAAACACCATTCAGTTAAAATTTCCTCTCAAGTGTACCCATCTCTGTTTACATTATTTGAAAAGATTTTTTTCTGAGCCTAGCATGTTAAAGCAAGTTTAAAATTGTAGGGGTATTCAGGGTTGTAAAGGAAAGAACAACATTTGAAGTTTTCCCAACTCATTGAGATAAATCAAATTTCAGAAAGCACTTCCTGTTTAACTTGAAAAGAGAATGCTAAAAAGAAAATGTTCTCCACAAGCATGTTGGAAAATCTATTTTGATTTATCTGTAGTTGTGTATTTTCTTCTTAACAGTTGTCATGGAAATCTGTCCCCAATACCTTTTTCTTTCAGGACAGTAGGGTGCTTTTCCTATGTGGTATCTTACAAGCTTTGACTTTTTTTTTTGCATACCATTGTTTGAACTTCCATCTTGCATTGACTAGTAGTTTATCTCTCATTCATTGGTTTTGGGTGTTCAGCAATATGTTTGTGTGAGGTGTTCCAGAAGGATTGTAATTTTATTTTGGCCACTAGAAAGTGTATTGTTTGTATACAGTTCAGAATATGATCCTGTCTTTAGCAGTTTTCCCTTATTTTAACTTACCTATTGCTAAAGATTGGCACTCACCAAATTGCAAGTCAACTTTGAATTACCATTTTTCTGCCAGTATAATTGGGAGAATTTTCATATTACTGGGCAATTTACATTGTATTAAAAAGGGTTAGTTCTTGTTTTCTGACTTGCAATGGATGATACATGTGATTGCTGTGGTAAGTTTCACCTGCTTCCGCTGTTACTAAAATAGTACTAGCAGTTACTGTGCAAGACATTGAGATTTGTTCTGTTCATAAATTGCAGAATATCTTTTTATTCAATTCAAAACTGAGTGACAGTTTGGTGAAAGGTATGTAGACTCTGGAAGACTGGGATAATTTTAAAATCAATTGGGGTGGTTTTTGATCATTCCACAGATCAACCAGCACAAAATGGACACCCCACAACCAGCACATGAGCAGTTTTATGACTGGTTACAGAAATTCTTAAATGTCTAAAGAAAAAGTAATTCCAAAGCTCGTTTTGGTGGCTGATTTTCTTTAAAAGCAGCTTTGATTGACACTTTTTAAGTTTGTTTATATGTATTTTGTTTTGTTTTTTAATAAAAAAGCCCTGTACAAGAGGAATGTCCAGTAACATGACAAGTGACCTTTAGTGTGATACCTATATAAACAGCTTCATTTTAATATTGTACATATGTTGTACTTTGTTTTAAGTAGTGTAATATCTAATAAAGTAGATTTCATATTTTGTACAAAATGGTCCTATGTACAGAATAAAAACTTCCTAGCAACTACAAAAGTTGGTAAGTGGCAAAGAGGTTTTTCATAGAAAATTTGCCATGAGTTGGCATTAAAGATATTAAAATGTCAAAAAATTTGAGTTTATTCAAACTCAGTATGTTTTGTTTTTGTGCACTTTTATCCAGTTTGGAGTTATAGAATAGTTCTACAGCTTTGTAGAGAGAATAAAAATACCACATTAATCGTACATTTTCAGCCTGTGAACTACAGTGACCAATGCTCAATAGGCTTGTGTTTACTGTTTCAATAAGCAATATAACCATTCATTCAACATTCCAGTAACACTGCAGTACAATTTCTTCAATTTTCAGGTGAAAATATTCTGTGCTTATCTTGACATCACAGCCTTTATCTTTGGTTTATTGGATACATTGTCTATTCTGTTTATCATTTTGGACATCTAGAAGTTACTCATTTAATTTCTTTGTTTGAAAGAGCAAAACCCTAGTTGGACTAGTCTTTCCTCACAATTCAGATTCTTCATTCCAGATATCATCCTGGTAAATCTGCATTGAATTTTCTCAGTGAGAAGCCCAAAACTGCACATGGTATTCTCGAGCGGGCTAACCATGACCTCTGGCTTTTTTTATTCAGTGTCTTTGATCTAACTCCCAAATTCCCATTAGTTTTATTAATGGCTTATTTTTACATGTCCAACCACTTGTGTCGATGTAACTGTGCAGCTAGATACCTTCTGCTTTTCCACTGCATCGAGAAAGTTTACCATTAAAAAAATATATTATTTTCCAGAATGTATTCCCTCACTTTTTTGTATTAGGCTGCATCTGCCACTTATTTCTGCATTCACCTAGCCTATTTATGTCCACCCATGGTCTTTTTTTCTTTGTTTTGCTGCTATACTCTGGCATTATCGATAAACTTTGAGACCCACCCCTTCAAGCCCTAAGCAGTTCTAACACATCCCTGGGGCACCTCAAATAGCCAACACCTGCCAATCTGAAAAACATCCATTTACCACAATGATTTGCAGTCTACCTTTCAGCCATTCCCCGAATAAACTTAGAAAGGTAAATCCTTTATGTTTGAGAAATTTATAATTCTGGATAAATCAACTCAAAAGGTTGCTGATGCATTGATGAGTATTTAAAATAGAGCAACAAAGATTCTATTTAATATAGGAGAAAGGCTTACAATCCAGCTTCTGCATCCATCCCAAAATAGACACTCACTCTTCACCTCTCCCCCCCCCCCCCACCCCCACCCCCACCCAAGTCACTTACAACTGCACTTTCAAGCTCCAATTGTGTAACCTTTGATCCACTATTTGCCATAATACATCTGCAGTTGTCAATGTGTTCAGCCACTCACAACTTCCACCTTTGATGTATTTCCCCCCCCCCCCCCCCCAATAAAACACTTGCTGTCTCCCACTCCTGCTGATGACATACAAGTTTGTGTATCAAGTCTAAGGGATGCAGATTTAAGCATATTGTACACAACTAGCTTCAGCCTACCAGCACCAAATCTGGCTAAACCACATCAGGCAGTATCGGGGCTTGCTCCCATCTGCCAGAAACAATCATCCTGGAAATTAAAATTCTGGCTCCTTTTTCTTTAACAATTATCTCCTTAAACCTCTTGCCCACTATCCACTCATTTCCCAATAAATGCAAGAAGTTCATGGACTGCTTTGTCATTAAGATTAAGGACTGTACTTTCACTAGCTAATTGTAAAATCAAACAGCTTAATAATTTGGATCTAGCCTTGCCTCATTAACACCTGCAAATTGGCGAAGGGTACATAAGAAAGAAAGGTGATTTTCATGGCCAGGTCTGGTTAGCACTGAATTGGTGAGCTTTCAATACTACATTTGTAATAAATGAAGACATTTAACACATTTGCTTCATGTAAATGATTACAAACATTCAAATTTTTAAAAAAGAAATGGTTTGAAAATTAGAGTTTTAATCTGTACAGTCTCTGCAGCCTTTTCCAAAGTGTTTTTTTTTTCTTGTATCTTGGGTGCACAAATAAAAATTCTGATTCTGTTCTGCCTTTGGAAAGGGAAATAACATGAACTGCTTCAGTAAAATATTTTTATTTTCAACTAGCAAACTTCAGCCAGCAATTTTACATCTCTTGGGGTAGGGGTGAGGTTTGCAAACAACAACTTGCATCTATTTAGCTCTTTTAACATGGGGAAACACCTAAGGTGCTTCACAAGAGTGTAATGAGCTTAAAGGTTGTAACCAGGCCAAAGAAGGAGATGTTACGTCAGTAAAAGCTTAGTCCAAGAAGTAAGTTTTAAGGGGAACAGAAATGAGGAGGAGTGAGGTTTACAGAGAAATTCCAGAGCTAAGAGCTAAAATGAATGAATGTACAGCTGCCAATGCTGGGGTGAGGCAAATGGGAGATGCACAATTCCCAATTTGGGGAAATGCAGAGTTCTTGGAGGGCTGGACAAAGGTACAAAGTTAGGAGGAATTTAAATACAGGATGCGAAGTTTTAAACTGAGATGTTGGTAGATTGGGAATCGATGTAGATCAACAAGCATGCGTGAACAGTGATAGGGATTTGGTGTGGGATAGGATACAGGCAGTGGAGTTTTGGATGAGCTTAAAGTTATGGAGGGTAGAAGATAAAAAGCAGGCCTGTAGAGCACTGGAATAATTGAGTGGTGGTGAAAAAGCATCGATGAGTATACCAGCAGCAGATAAGTTGAATCAGGGATGTTACAATGATGGAACTCCATGATGAAATGGGGTCAGGGTCAATTAAGATAGCAAGGCTAGGTATAGTCTGGTTCAGCCTCAGATGGTGGCCAAGGAGGGAAATGAAATCAGTATCAAGGGAATTAATTTTATAGCGGGGTTGAACACAATGGTTTTGTTCTTCCCAATATTTAATTGAAGCAAATTACAGCTCATCCAGTCTGACAACACAGATGCATGCTGGTTGGCATGACCACTCTACTTGCCCAATGATGCAGTGGGAGGCCTGATCAATATTCATAGAAGTGATTGTGAGGTTGAACTGGGAGTTGTTAGTGTACATGTGAAATGCGGTGCCATGTTTGGATGATGTCATTGAGGGGTAAGATGTAATAAATAGGAGGGCCCAAGAATCCTTGGGGGATTCCAACGGTAATGGTGTGGGAGTGAGGACATATGTCATTGCTAGAGTGTCTCTGGCTATGACTGGATAAGTGGAAGCAAGCAAGTGCGTCCCACTCAGCTGGAGGAAGAGGGTTATGTGATCAACCATGTCAAAGGCTGCACAATGTTATTTAAGGCATTTTACAGTGGCATAGATGAAAACCTGATTGAAGAGGTTCAAACATGGAGTTGTAGGAAAAAATGGAAGCAGCAGCACATTCAAGAACTCTGGAGAGGAAAGAGCAGTTGGAAATGAGTTGAGAAAGTGACCATGAACTTGTCCAATTGCTGTAAAAAAAAATGATTCACTAATATCCTTTAGAAATGAAAATCTGCCATCCTTACCCGGGCTGTCTGATATTTGAATCCAGTCCTACACCCATACCATTGATTATCACAGCTCTGAAGAGGCCTAGCAAGCCACTCAGTTATACTTGAACTACAGCAGTATTGCAGTTTTGAAGGAGTCCTGCCACTACATTCTCAAAGCAACTATGGATGGGCAATAAATGCCCAAAGTTTGAAAATAAATTCTAGAAAATACCATTGCCAACACCAGTTGGAGGTATTTGTCAATGCTATGTCTGAACTGATCACTTAAGTTAAGAAAATACCAGCCCAGGATGCACCCTGATTTACCCTTTACAGTGGAAGCTGTTTGGTGACTTAATATAACAATAGATTAAGTAGCATGAAGTTCTGCTCAACTGAGTGCTGTGCAACAGACTGCTTAACTCGGGAATTTGGTAAGTGTGGGAATTCAGTGCAGTAAGGGAGGAGGTGCTGTTCTGGTCTTTTACAGAACCCCACTGATCCAAGAGAGGAAGCCAGAAATAGTAAGATCTGAGAGCTGAAGCCTAGAGGTTTTAATTAGATAAGCAGGTAGGTGATTAGTTGGTGAGTTTTAAGGTTTTTTTTTCCTTTCTAAACTGGGGAAGTAGTTTAAACAGGTACTGGGGAGAAACAAGTATTGTATTAAATTTGTAGCTTAAATAGTTAAACTACTGCACAGTGGCGCAGTGGTTAGCACCGCAGCCTCACAGCTCCAGGGACCCCGGTTCAATTCTGGGTACTGTCTGTGCGGAGTTTGCAAGTTCTCCCTGTGACCGCATGGGTTTTCGCCGGGTGCTCTGGTTTCCTCCCACCACCAAAGACTTGCAGGTGATAGGAAAATTGGCCATTGTAAATTGCCCCTAGTGTAGGTAGGTGGTAGGGAATATGGGATTACTGTAGGGTTAGTATAAATGGGTGGTTCTTGGTCGGCACAGACTCGGTGGGCCGAAGGGCCTGTTTCAGTGCTGTATCTCTAAATAAATTAATTAATATAACTACAAATCATCAATGATCTTTATAAACTTGAAACCTAATTATTTAAATAAAACACTAAAGATGGCAGGGCAGGTGATGTGTTGCAGCTGTAGCTTGTGGGAGGTGTGGACACCAGTGTAATTCACTGCAACCACATCTGCAATAAGTGTCTGCAGCTGGAGGAACTTCAGCTCAGAGTTGATGAGCTGGAGTCCAAGATTCAGACACTGCAATGCATCAAGGAGGGTTGTTACCTGGACACATTGGTCCAGAAGGTTAGGTACTTCAGATTTGGTCTGTTCTCACAGACAGGAGAGTGTGACTACGAGTGAGGCAGGTATGGGATCTAGAAGGTAGCAATGGAGGAGCCTCAGCCCTTGCACTTGTCCAACAAGTTCAAGGTTCTTGCAGCTTGTGTGGGTGAGAGCAGGGACAGCAGGGAGGATGAGCAAACTGACCACAGCACCATGGTGCAGGAATATCATTCAAATGGTGGGAATAAAAAGGAACATCATAGTAGTAGGGGACAGTACAGTTAGGGGGATAGATACTACTCTCTGCAGCTGAGAGCGTGCATCGCAAAGGCTGTGTTGCCTGCCCGCTGCCAGGGTTAAGAACATCTCCTTAGAGCTGGAGAGGAGCTTGGAGTGGGAGAGGAAGGAGCAGCTGAGGGCTAAATTAAAAACAAGAACCATAAAGGTAATAATCTCTGGATTACTACCTAAACCACAAGTAAATTAGCACAAATTAGGGTAGGCTGTCGCGTAGTGGTATTATCACTGGACTAGTAACCCAGAGACCCAGGGTATTTCTCTGGGGACATGGGTTCGAATCCCACCACAGCAGAAGGTGGAATTTGAATTTAATTAATAAATCTGGAATTAAAAGCTAGTCTAATGATCGCCATGAAACCATTGTCGATTCTTGTAAAAACCCATCTGGTTCACTACTGTCCTTGAGGGAAGGAAATCTGCTGTCCTTACCTGGTCTGGGCTACATGTAACTCCAGACCCACAGCAATGTGGTTAACTCTTAATGCCCTCTGAAATGGCCTAGCAAGCCACTCAGTTGTACCTAACCGCTACGAAGTCAACAAAAAGGAATGAAACTGGACAGACCACCCAGCATCGACCTAGGCACCGGAAACGACAACGGCAAACCCAGCCCTGTAGACCCTGCAAAGTCCTCCTTACGAACATCTGGGGGCTTGTACCAAAGTTGGGAGAGCTGTCCCACAGACTAGTCAAGCAACAGCCTGACAGTCATACTCACGGAATCATACCTAACAGACAATGTCCCAGACACTGCCATCACCATCCCCGGTATGTCCTGTCCCACTGGCAGGTCAGACCCACCAGAGGTGGTGGCACAGTGGTATACAGTAGGGAGGGAGTTGCTCTGGGAGTCCTCAACATGGACTCTGGACCCCATGAAGTCTCATGGCATCAGGTCAAACATGGGCAAGGTAACCTCCTACTGATTACCACCTACTGCCCTCCCCAGCTGATGACTCAGTACTCCTCCATGTTGAACACCACTTGGAGGAAGCACTGAGGGTGGCAAGGGCATAAAATGTACTCTGGGTGGGGGACTTCAATGTCTATCACCAAGATTAGCTCGGTAGCACCACTACTGACTGAGCTGGCCGAATCCTAAAGGACATAGCTGCTAGACTAGGTCTGCGGCAGGTGGTGAGGGAACCAACACGAGGGAAAAACATACTTGACCTCATCCTCACCAATCCGCCTGCCGCAGATGCTTCTGTCCATGACTGTATTGGTAGGAGTGACCACCGCACAGTCCTTGTGGAGACGAAGTCCTGCCTTCACATTGAGGATACCGTCCATCGTATTGTGTGGCACTACCACTGTACTAAATGGGATAGATTTCGAACAGATCTAGCAATGCAAAACTGGGCATCCATGAGGTGCTGTGGGCCAACAGCAGCAGCAGAATTGTACTCAGCCACAATCTGTAACCTCATGGCCCGGCATATCCCCCACTCTACCATTACCATCAAGCCAGGAGACCAACTCTGGTTCAATGAAGAGTGCAGGAGGGCATGCAAGGAGCAGCACCAGACATACCTCAAAATGAGGTGTTAACCTGGTGAAGCTACAACACAGGACTATCTGCGTGCCAAACTGCGTAAGCAGCATGCGATAGACAGAGCGAAGCGATTCCATAACCAATGGATCAGATCTAAGCTCTGCAGTCCTGCCACATCCAGCCGTGAATGGTGGTGGACAATTAAACAACTAACTGGAGGAGGTGGGTCCACAAATATCCCCATCCTCAATGATGGGGGAGCTCAGCACATCAGTGCGAAAGATAAGGCTGAAGCACTTGCAACAATCTTCAGCCAGAAGTGCCGAGTTGATGATCCATCTCGGCCTCCTCCTGAAGTCCCCAGCATCACAGATGCCATGTGTCATCAACAGTGCCATTAAGCAGCACTTGCTCAGCAATAACCTGCTCAGTGACGCTCAGTTTGGGTTCCGCCAAGGCCACTCAGCTCCAGAGCTCATTACAGCCTTGGTTCAAACATGGACAAAAGAGCTAAACTCAAGAGGTGAGGTGAGAGTGACTGCCCTTGACATCAAGGCAGCATTTGACCGAGTATGGCATCAAGGAGCCCTAGCAAAACTGTCAATGGGAATCATGGGGAAAACCCTCCGCTGGTTGAAGTCATACCTAGCGCAAAGGAAGATGGTTGTGGTTGTTGGAGGTCAATCATCTGAGCTCCAGGACATCACTGCAGGAGTTACTCAGGGTAGTGTCCTAGGTCCAACCATCTTGAGCTGCTTCATCAATGACCTTCCTTCAATCATAAGGTCAGAAGTGGGGATGTTCGCTGATGATTGCACAATGTTCAGCACCATTCGTGACTCCTCAGATACTGAAGCAGTCCGTGTAGAAATGCAGCAAGACCTGGACAATATCCAGGCTTGGGCTGATAAGTGGCAAGTAACATTCGCGCCACACAAGTGCCAGGCAATGACCATCTCCAACAAGAGAGAATCTAACCATCTCCCCTTGACATTCAACGGCATTACCATTGCTGAATCCCCCACTATCAACATTCTAGGGGCTACCATTGACCAGAAACTGAACTGGAGTAGCCATATAAATACCGTGGCTAGAAGAGCAGGTCAGAGGCTAGGAATCCTGAGGTGAGTAACTCAGCACCTGACTCCCCAAATCCTGTTCACCATCTACAAGGCACAAGTCAGGAGTGTGATGGAATACTCTCCACTTGCCTGGATGGGTGCAGCTCCAACAACACTCAAGAAGCTCGACACCATCCAGGACAAAGCAGCCCGCTTGATTGGCACCCCATCTACAAACATTCACTCCCTCCACCACCGACGCACAGTGGCAGCAGTGTGTACCATCTACAAGATGCACTGCAGCAAAGAACCAAGGCTCCTTAGACAGCACCTTCCAAACCCGCGACCTCTACCAACTAGAAGGACAAGGGCAGCAAATGCATGAGAACACCACCACCTGCAAGTTCCCCTCCAAGTCACACACCATTCTGACTTGGAACTATATCACCGTTCCTTCACTGTCGCTGGGTCAAAATCCTGGAACTCCCTTCCTAACAGCAGTGTGGGTCTACCTACCCCAAATGGACTGCAGCGGTTCAAGAAGGCAGCTCACCACCCCCTTCTCAAGGGAAATTAGGGATGGGCAATAAATGCTGGCCTAGCCAGCGACGCCCACATCCCTTAATGAATAAAAAAAAAAGCACAGGGTAAATAAGATCAGAGAGTTGAATGTGTGGTTCAAAGATTGATGTGGGAGAAATGGGTTTCGCTTCATGGGGCACTGGCACCGGTACTGGGGAAAGAGGGAGCTGTACCATTTGGATGGCCTGCACCTGAACCATGCTGGGACCATTATCCTGGTGAATTGGATAACTAAAGCTATAGAGAGGTCTTTAAACTAAATAGTGGTGGGCGGGAGGGTTCAGGTGAGGGGAAATCTAGAAAGTAAACGAGAAGGACAAGACAATAGTGCAGGATGGTGATAACCAGAGCGTAACAGAAAGGGACAGAGTGCATAAACAAAAGTGCACCAGCAAATAAGGTCAGAGTAGAGAAAAATTGTAAAAAGACAGAATTTAAAGGCTCTATATCCAAATGCATGCAGCAATCATAAGATGGATGAATTGATAGCACAAATAGAAATAAATTAGTATGATAGCCATTACAGAGACATTGTTGCAAGGTGACTAAGGTTTTGTTATGAGAATGTTTTTTTTTTGTAAAATATGTTTCAAGGACTTATAGTTGAATTATGGACATTGATTCATCTGGAATCTTGGAGATGCTGAACTTGGTGTTTTTTTTTAAATAAATCACCAGAAGGTTCCTGGACTTGGCTTGTAAACAAGTCTTACTGGAAGACAACTGTCTATGGATGATCACCCAGCAGGAGTAGTTTTTGTCTTGGGGAGATGCTTACGAAGAAGTGACTGGCCAAGATTTATAGAGGTCAGGAGGCTTGATTTCTGGAATGTTTTTAGTTTCAATTTGAATTCTTACAAAAGACAGTTGTTTTTTGCCTGCCAAAAAGATCCAGCTTATCTCTCTCTCTCTGAAAAAGAAACCCTGCGTCAGTTTACTATTTTCAACTGTATTTGAAGAAACCCTGCATTTCCAATGTGTAGGAACTGAAACCCTTGTTGCCGCATTTCTGCTGTAAGACCTATCTGAAGCCTCTAGCTGCATTTCTTGGAACTGCAAACTGACCTTCGACATCGCCAGGAAAGAACTCTATTAAGAAGATCCCAGTAACAGCCGTCTATACACATCTGGGACGCCAAACCAAAACAAAGGACATCTTTCTGAAGCTTTTTTTTCCCTTCAAGTATTCAGCCTAAGTGTTTTTTTTCTGTTTTTTTGTTTGTAACGGTGCTGAACAAAATTCCTTTTATTTTTCCGGTTAACCGGTGTATGTATGTGTGTGTGAGGGACTAAGATAAATAAGGGGCTTTAATATTTCAATCTGTGTGTATTTATTTTTATTTATTTAGAGATACAGCACTGAAACAGGCCCTTCGGCCCACCGAGTCTGTGCCGACCATCAGCCACCCATTTATACTAACCCTACACTAATCCCATATTCCTACCACATCCTCACCTTCCCTATATTCCCCTACCACCTACACTAGGGGCAATTTATAATGGCCAATTTACCTATCAACCTGCAAGTCTTTGGCTGTGGGAGGAAACCGGAGCACCGGGCGAAAACCCACGTGGTCACAGGGAGAACTTGCAAACTCCGCACAGGCAGAACCCAGAACCGAACCCGGGTCGCTGGAGCTGTGAGGCTGCGGTGCTAACCAGTGCACCACTGTGCTGCCCATACGTTTTACTTCATTATTGGTTAAGACTTGTTTTATAATACTGATAATTTTGTGGTTTATTAAAGAAACCTGGTTGGTGTGTTATTTCTATCCTAGAATAAAGAGTCTATGATTGACCACATTGGTACGTCGGAAAATATTTAAATATATGTTCTGACCCGTGGAGAAGTGGAACTAGAATAAACGGTGCATTCCTTGCACCTTGGTCGTAACAACTGGGAGCTAAATAATCAAGATATTTGACATTTCAGAAGGATTGGAAGAATGGGAAGCAGGTGGAGTAGCTCTGTCAATAAAGAATGAGATCAGTACAGTAGTGAGAAATGATCTTGGGCTTGGAAGATCAAGATGTAGAATCAGTTTGGGTAGAGATTAGAAATAGCAAAGGAAAGAAGCCACTGGTGGGCATAGTTTATAGGCTTCCTAACAGTAGCTACACTGCAGAACAGAGTATAAATCAAGAAATAATGGGGGCTTGTAGGAAAGGTACTGCAATAATCGTGAGTGATTTTAATCTTCTTATAGATTGGACTAATCAAATTGGAAAAGGTAGCCTGGAGGATGAATTCATAGTCTATTAGGTACAGTTTCTTAGAACAATACATTCTGAAACCAACCTGGCTAGCAGGCTATTTTAGATCTGGTAATGTGTAGTGAGACAGAATTAATAAATGACCTCATAATAAAGGATCCTTTAGACAAGAGTGATCGTAACATGATAGACTTTCACATTCAGTTTGAGAGCGAGAAGTTTGGGTCTGAAATTCGTGTCTTAAACTTAAATACAGGCAATTACATCCTAGGGTCTTAAAAGAAATGGCTGCAGAGATAGTGACTGCATTGCTTATAATCTTCCAAAATTCCCTAGATTCTGGAAAGGTCTCAGAGGATTGGAGAACCACAAATGTAACAGTTCTATTCAAGAAAGGGGTGGGGTGGGTGGGGGAGGGGGGGTGGGTGGGAGGTGACAGCCTAACATCTGTCATTGGGAAAATGCTGGACTCCATTATTAAGGAAGCAGTAGCAAGACATTGAGAAAATTGTAACACAATCAGGCAGAATCAACACGGTTTTATGAAAGGGAAATCACGTGACAAATTTATTAGAGTTATTTGAGGGTGTAACAAGCAGAATGGATAAAGGGGAACCAGTCAATGTAGAGTATTGGGATTTCCAAAAGTCATTTGATAAGGTGCCACATAAAAGGTTACTACACAAGATAAGAGCTCATGGTGTTGAGGGTAAAATAAGCATGGATAGAGGATTGACTAACTAACAGGAAACAGAGTTGGGATAAATGGTCCATTTTCAGGTTGGCAAATTGTAATTAGTGGACTGCCACAGGGATCAGTGCTCGGGCCGCAACTATTTACTATCTATATTAATGACTTGGATGAAGGGACAGAGTGTATTGTAGCCAAATTTGTGGACAATACAAAGATAAGTAGGAAAGCAAATAAAAGCAAAATACTGCAGATGTTGGAAATCAGAAGTGCTGTTGTGGAAGGTTGTATCATCAGAGCAGACATGCGGAGACTGAGGAATTGGAAGAATGGAATGGAGTCCTTACAGTAAGCAGGGTATGAGGAAGTGTATTCGAGGTAGCTGTGGGAGTCAGTGGGATTATAATGAATATTAGTGGACAGTCTATCCCCAGAGATGGAGACAGAGAAGTCGAGTGAGGGAAAAGTGTCAGAGATGGACCATGTAAAGGTGAGAGAAGGGTGGAAATTGGAAGCGAAGTTGATGAAGTTTTCAACTTCGGGGCAGGATCAGGAAACGGCACCGATACAGTCTTCAATATACCAGAAAAAGAGTTGGGGGAGGGGGCCTGAGTAGGACTGGAACAAGGAATGTTCGACATATCCCACAAAAAGACAGGCATAACTAGGACCCATGTAGGTACCCATAGCAACACCTTTTATTTGAAGGGAGTGGAGTTTCCCCTCCTTGGAAATCTCAAACTGGGGAGCACAGTTTCAAAGTAAGAGGTCTCCGTTTTAAGACAGAGATTAGGAGGAATTTCTTCTCTGAGGGTTGTTAATCTTTGGAATTCTCTTCCCCAGACAGCAGTGGAGGCTGGGTCATTGAATATGTTCAAGGCTGCGTTAGATAGATTTTTGATCCATAAGGAAGTCTAGGGTTATGGGGGGCAGGCAGTTAAGGTCACAATCAGATTAGCCATGATCTTATTAAATAGCGGAGCAGACTTGAAGGGCTAAATGGCCCACTCCTGCACCTATTTCTTACGTTATGTTCTCAAGTTACTCACATCGACCATTTTGGATGAACAGGTAATCATCTCAGAATACTTGGACAACGATAACAGAGACCAAGCATGGTACCTACAATAGTAATTTTGTAAATATCACCAATCCGCCTGTGTTGCCAACATGGGGTCTGGCTCCACACTTTGATGTGCTAAATTATCCTAACAACGTAATTTATCATAAATAATTTGTTCGAGGACGCAGTAAATACATTTAAATATTGACTGCATGTTGACACTGCCTCCAATAGATGACAAAGTCTAATTAAAAATTACTTATCCCTATTAGACAACAAAAAAGGTTTTTAATATTCCTTTGTCACACTGCATAATGCAATTAATTTCTGGTTTAAATAACATTGGTGCATTGGTGAGTTTTCAATGGTCATGAACGCGCAATTGGCCTTTTTTACATCACAACTACAGAAGCTTCCAAATATTGATTTTTTAAAATAATCGAGTTACACTGCTATTGTGCACAAGCCGTAGATAGTTATTGCGTAACTGCTCAGCAAGAAGATTCTTAGTTTTGAATTCAAATTTGTAATCAATTGTTTAGCCTTTCAAAATCTTCTGTATTCCCAATAGCTTTCACGGTCGCAATGGAAATTGAAAAGAATCTATTTGAAAGGAGCAAACTGAAAATCTAGAAAAAGCCGAAATAATGCTCCTCCTCAAGGCTACAAAGAAGACTTGCAGGATAAGAAACAGCGACAGACGTAATATCGCAAAAATATTCTATTCAACATCAATTTCTAATTCATGTTCAGAAATGGGAAAAAATAAAACGGAGCAACCCCACCCAACTGCAGCTAGATTGCGGATAGGGCCGTGCACTCTGGAAGGTGTAGTTTCTGTCTGGAACAGCATCGGCAACTGGACATTGTTGTCTGGGCGAGGCGGACTACAACTCCCAGCAGGCACTGCGTTTCGGCATGACCGCATCCACCGCAGTGTCACGTGATGTGCCAGCCCAGCCTTAGTCGGTGGGCGGCTGCAGTGCTGCTTTTGTTCCGTCTCTGAAGGAGCGGTGCTCGGGCGGGTTATAGTTCTGCAGGTACTCACCATGTCGGAAGGTGGTGGAGGAGGAGGAGGAGGAGGGGAGGACGGCACGACCGGTCTAGAAGTGACCGTGCAGAATGTGGCCGACGTGTCGCTTTTACAGAAACACATCCGCAAGCTGGTGCCGCTGTTGCTGGAAGATGGCGGCGACGTGCCGGCTGCGCTCGAAACGGCTTTCGAGGAGAAGTGTGCGGTGGAGCAGATGAAAAAATTTCTCTCCGACCCGCAGATGCACACGGTGCTGGTCGAGCGAACGACTCTGAAAGGTTCGTGCGGCGCCGAGGCAGCGAGGAGTCCGGGTCCTCACCCCCCCCTTCCCCCACAAAGCCGGCCGCACCCAGCCAGCGGCTGTCCAAAAGCCGGGTCCGAGAAAGAACAACACCCGCTGCAGTGTTGGGTTGTGAAGGGTTCGGTGAGGAATTACGGGGAGAGTCTGAAACAAATGAAGGAAGCGGGACGGGAGTTTGGGTGGGTAAGAGTCTGTAGCAGACAAAAGGCTGTCGATGGAGAGGCCGCTTCTTGTGACAGCTCCCGAGCTCCGCTGCAGGCTCTCCCTTGAGGTTGATGTAGCTCATTCCTCTCATTCCCCTCCTGTAGTTCAAGTTATGGAAAACCAGTTATTTCTGGAGACAAAAAAAAAACCTTTTTCTGATTTGAGCAATGTATGAACCTCCACCTCCCCACATTTTAAAACTTTAGGGACATTGGATTAAATTTCTGCTTAAATGTAGTATTTAATACTGTTAAATATTATTGGTTGTCTTTGTGAACAAATCCGTGGTTTGGAAAGAGGAAATTTATGTAAATTGACGCTTAAGTGCTTGACTTCATTATTACTTTAGAGCTGAGTCAGTATATAGTAGAACTTGTGTTTTTCCACCGAGATTGATCAACGCATGAATATAACATTTGCTTTATGTGTCAGCTTTATTTTGATCGGAATTAGTTTTCAACACATGCAATTGTGACCTCCCCTCCCCGTTGTATATAGGCTTGTTTGGTAAATACATTATCCTACCAAATAGTTGTTCTGGGCCATTCACAAACAAATCTTAAAATAATACTGCTTACGCTTGTTTTGTTAAAACTACTGAAGTGGAGGGCAGATGTGAAGTTAGGACAGTACGTTTGGTGGAAATAGTAAATTGTTTTCATGTGGTAGTGTTGTCTGGCTCTATTTACAGATTAGCATAGTTCAGAAGGGAATATTGAATGGTTTTGTGTAAATGTGTTATGGAGTGCATCAGAATTAATTTATTTTTCTCTTTAGTTATAAAGGATTCATGAGTTACGTATGCTTTAAATGCTACTTAGTATTGCAGTGTCAAATTACCGAAAGCATTTAGGTCAGGAGTCATCTGCATTGCAGTGTTCTCGAACTGCATTTTGTCTTGGTCCTCAACTGTCATTTCAAGTAAAAATATCCAATCCGCAGCTGAGCAGTAAAATTTTTGGTTTCACGTGCAAATTATGGACTACCTTTTATTAAATATATTTTATTTAGTCTTATTCAGTAAGGAACTTATGCTTAAGGGTTAATGTAGATTTTTGTTTTTTGGGGAAGGAGTGGAGAAATAGCTACAGCTGTCATTTCTTTGCAGTTTTTGGATGCTCATAAAAAGAAGCACTGTTAGTGAAATGTTGAACTAACCTCAGACAGGTACAATATGGATGTTTCTTGTTAAAACATTCTTCAGAATCCTTAAATGTTTCTGGAATTTTTGGTTGGCCACCAGGTGGAATGTGAAAGTAGCTGTGGGTGACCTTTAATCTCTATGATCATCCAGCCTGTCCTTGGCACCTGTGTATATGTGCTTACTGCTCTTGCACCATTTACAACAATAAAGCATCTGAAGCAATTAAATAACACTGAAATTTTGCCATAAAATTGTTTTAGTAGCAACATTGTTTTTGATCAAATTGCTTGATTATGTACTCCATGGATGCCATCAGATTTTATGTATTTTAACACTTGTTTATTTAATAGAGGATGTTGGAGATGAAGGGGAAGAGGAGAAAGAGCACATTGCTTACAACATTAACACTGATATTCATTATGGACTTAAGTCTAACAGGTACTGAGTTTTAGATTTATGAGCATTTATGCAGATTAGTATTCATTCAATAACATTTGTCACTCTGATCTAAAGTGTACTGCTGAAAAGTGGCTCCGGTCTGTTAGAATTAATTATGAAGTTACGTTAGTGTCCTACTTGCATACTAATTTTATAGTGAGATTAATCTGCTTTTGGGAAAACGAACCTCTTTTTAAAAAATATTCCTTTGCGTATGGATATGTATATTTGTACGCAATCTAGTTATTTCCGTTTTAGTTTCAAAATGTTTCTGCTTCTAGTTTGGCCTTCATCAAGCGTACTCCAGTTATTGATGCAGATAAACCAATTTCATCTCAGCTGCGTGTTATAACACTAAGTGAAGATTCTCCATATGAAACATTGCATTCAATTATTAGCAATGCAGTGGCTCCATTCTTCAAGTCGTACATCAGAGAGTCTGGCAAAGCTGACAGGTACATGTTCATGTGTCAACATATAGTACATTTGCATTTCTATGTAGATGTTAAGTCCAGCATTAAGTCTTGCAAAGTTATATATAGATTGCCCTTAATTTTTAGAATGTCACAAGTATATGCTAACTTAATGTGCAATTGATTTGCAATGTGATCACAATCTTTAATCCTTCAGTTTGAAAAGTTATTGCATTTTGACTATAATGGGCATCAAAATGTCTGCCATCATATGCTGTTAGCAAAACCGACCACCTCCACAATAATAAAATGCAGTGGTTAGCCAAGTAATCAGAATGTTGGTTATAGATGACCTTTATAAACTGTTTGAACCTTGCTTTCAATTTAATCTCTGCTTCTTTCCCTGCCAGAGACCCTTCCATTCCCATTCCCACCCCCACCCCCTCCCCTCACTCCCTGTTGAGATTGGTATCTGATTGCTGTCTGATATTCATCATTCTCTTCTCATGTCCCATCATCTTGATCACCATCTCTACAGAAGATTCTGTAGGACTCCTCACAATTGGAAAGTTCAAAAGAGGGTCCTTTTGCAGATTATAGGATGGTACACTCCCATGTTACGACTAGTTGCAAAGTCAGGGGTTCTATAAGCTACATTCTTGGTTCAGTGGTGACTGCCAGTGGCTTATATCTAATTGTATGATAATGAAACTTAGGGATGTAACTATGTTGCCTTTGTGACTCTTGCACAAAATCTCAGTCCCTGCAGCAGGCTGAGCAAGCATTTGATGAGATGCGGCCTAATATGGATCAATAAGTTGCTTTATGTCACAGTAAGCTGAGCATCTAGAACCACAATTATAATCAGACTCAATTAAATCAATACAGCCTTTTGAGTAATAGCAAGATGAACAAAGTCTGTTCAACTTTGGTTTCATAAAGCCCGAGACCAAGCTGTGAAGGGAAAAGCCATAGGATATCTTCAGTAGGTACTCATATCCTCTGTTTCATTGCAGCAAGATCTCAAAAGGAGGATAATGTTTGCTTGCAGGAAGTATTTTTTTCAATGCTTTTGTTTCCATCTGGGTTCCTTTGGTCCATCTCCCTATCTAACAGATTTTCCACTTTAGATACTGTTGGGGGAGATAGCTTCTCTGGGGAATATAGCAAGAGCCAAGTCTGTGGCACCATAGGTGGCTCAGTTGCACAGGAGGGGAGGAAAAGGAGTGAGAGCTATAGTGATAGGGATTCTATCATAAGGGGTACAGATAGCATTTCTGTGGCTGCAAACGTGAGTCCAGGATGCTATGTTGCCTCCCTGGTGCTAGGGTCAAGGATGTTAGAGCGGCTGCAGGGCATTCTGAAGGAGAGGATGAACAATCAGAGGTCGTGGTACACATTGGTACCAACGACATAGGTAGAAAGAGGGATGAGGTCCTGCAACAAGAATTTAGGGAGCTAGGTAGCAGATTAAAAAGCAGGACCTCAAAGGTTGTAATCTCTGGATTACTCCCGGTGCTACGTGCTGGTGAGAATAGAGCAGATGAATGCCTGGCTGAGGAAATGGTGCAGGAGGGAGGGCTTTAGTTTCCTGGATCACTGGGACTGTTTTTGGCAAAGGTGGGACTTGGACGGGTTGCACCTGAACCGGAATGGGACCAACATCCTTGCTGGGAGGTTTGCTAGTGCTGTTGGGGGGGGGGGGTGGGGGGGATGGGGGTTAAACTAATTTGGTTGGGGGATGGGATACAGAGTGGAGGGTACAGTAGGGTATGATGCTCAAATATAGAAGAGAAACTGTCTGGAAGGCAGAGCAAATATCGACCTGTTAAGGCACAAGTGAAAAATGCAAGGCTGGATTGCATCTATTAATGCAAGGAGCCTTACTAATAAGGCAGATGAATTGAGGGCATTGATTAGCACTTGGGCATATATTATTGCTATCACAGACATGGTTGAGGGAGGGGCAGGACTGGCAGCTCAGTATTCCAGGGTATAGAATTTTCAGGCGTGACAGGGGAGGGGGTAAAAGAGGAGGTGGCATTGCACTGTTGATCAAGGAGTCAATTACTGCAGTAAGCCTCAAATGAGGCCATATGAGTAGAACAAAAAAGGGGAAGTCACTTGGCTGGCAGGCCGCCAAACAGTCAGGGAGAGATACAGGAGCAGATATGTAGGCAAATCTCAGAAGTGTAGCAATAATAGGGTAATTATAGGGGATTTCAACTTCCCCAACGTCAACTGGGATAGACTCAGTGCAAAAGGCTTAAAGGGGCCGAATTCTTAATTTGCATACAGGAGAGCTTTTTGAGCCAGTACGTAGAAAGTCCTACAAGAGAAGGGGCAGTACTGGACCTAATCCTGAGGAATGAAGCCGGATAAGTGGTAGAAGTGTTAGTGGGGGAGCATTTCGGGGATAGTGACCATAACTCTAAGATTTAAGGTAGTTATGGACTGGAAATAAAGGTACTGAATTGGGGGAAGGTCGATTTCAATGTGATAAAACAAGATCTGGCCAAAGTGGACTAGAGGCAGCTACTTGTAGGAAAGTCCACAACAGACCAGTGAGAGTTCAGAGCCAACATGTACCCGTTAAGGTGGAGGGTAGGAACAAGAAGTCCAGGGAACCCTGGATGTTAAGGGATATAGAGGATTGGATAAGGGGGGAAAAAAAGGAAGCTTATGGCAAATTCAGAGCGCTGAAAACAATGGAGGCACTAGAGGAGTATGGAAAGTGTAGCGGGGGTACTTAAAGGAATTAGGAGAGCAAAGAGGGGACATGAAAATACAGTGGCGGGCAAGATAATGGAAAATCCTAAGGCGTTTTATAAGTATATTAAGGGCAAGAGGATAACTAGGGAAAGAGTGGGGCCCATTAGGGACCAAAGTGGCAATGTGTGTGTGGAACCGGAGGGCATAGGTGAGCCTTTAAATGATTACTTTTCGTCTGTGTTCACTATGGAGAAGGACGACGTAGGTGTAGAGATCAGGGAGCGGGATTGTGATCTACTTGAACAAATTAGCATTGAAAGGGAGGAAGTAGTAGCGGTTTTAGCGGGCTTAAAAGTGGATAAATCCATAGACCCAGATAAGATGTATCCCAGGCTATTATGTGAGGCAAGGGAGGAGATAGCACGGGCTCTGACACAAATTTTCAAATCCTCTCTGGCCACAGGAGAGGTACCAGAGGATTGGAGGACAGTGAATGTGGTACCATTATTTAAGAAGGGTAGCAGGGATAAACCAGGTAATTAAAGGCCCGTGAGTCTAACATCAGTGGTTGGGAAACTATTGGAAAAAATTCTGAGGGACAGGATTAATCTCCACTTGGAGAGGCAGGGATTAATCCGGAATAGTCAGCATGGCTTTGTCAGGGGGAGATCGTGTCTAACTAACTTAATTGAATTTTTCGCGTAGATGAGGGTAAAGCAGTTGATGTAGTCTACGTGGGTATCAGTAGGGCTTTTGATAAGGTCCCGCATGGGAGATTGGTTAAGAAGGTAAGAGCCCATGGGATCCAGGCCAGTTTGGCAAATTGGATCCAAAATTGGCTCAGTGGCAGGGAGCAGATGGTGATGGTCGAGGGTTGTATTTGCAAGTGGAAGCCTATGCCCAGTGGTGTACCACAGGGATCGGTGCTGGGACCTTTGCTGTCTGTAGTGTACATTAATGATTTTGATGTGAACATAGGAAGTATGACCAGTAAGTTCGCAGATGACATGAAAATTGGTGGTGTCATAAATAATGAGGAGGAAAGCCTTGGATTACAGGGCAATATAGATAGGGTGGTAAGATGGGTGGAGCAGTGGCAAATGGAATTTAATCCTGAGAAGTGTGAGGTGATGCATTTTGGGAGGACGAATGAGGCAAGGGAATATACAATGGATGGTAGGACCCTAGGAAGTACAGAGGGACCTTGGTGTACTTGTCCATAGATCACTGAAGGCAGCAGCACAGGTAGATAAGGTGGTTAGGAAGGCATATAGGATACTTGCCTTTATTAGCCGAGGCATAGAATGTAAGAGCAGGGAGGGTATGATGGAGCTGTATAAAATTCTAGTTAGGCCACAGCTGGAGTACTGTGTACGGTTCTGGGCACTATAGGAAGTATCTGATTGCACTGGAGAGGGTGTAGAGGAGATTCACCAGGATGTTGCCTGGGCTGGAGCATTTCAGCTATGAAGAGAGACTGGATAGGCTGGGGTTGTTTTCCTTAGAGTGGAGAAGGCTGACGGGTGACCTGATTGAGGTATACAAAATTATGAGGGGCATAGCTTAGATAGGAAGAAACATTTTCCCTTAGCGGATGGGTTAATAACCAGGGGACATAGATTTAAGATAAGGGAGAGGGGGTATGAGGAAAAAAAATTTCACCCAGAGGGTGTTTGGAATCTGGAAAGCACTGCCTGAAGAGGTGGTAGAAGCAGGGACCCTCGCAACATTTAAGAAATATTTAGATGAGCACTTGAAACGCCATAGCATTCAACGCAATGGGCCAAGTGCTGGAAAATGGGATTAGAATAGTTAAGTGCTTGATGGCCGGCACAGACACTGCCGAAAAGCCTGTTTCTGTGCTGTATAACTCCATGACTCTAAATTTATTCTTTGCTTTACCAGGGATGGTGACAAAATGGCACCATCTGTTGAGAAGAAGATTGCAGAACTGGAAATGGGACTTCTCCATCTGCAGCAGAATATTGAGATCCCAGAGATCAGCCTCGCAATCCATCCAGTCATAACCAATTTAGCTAAGCAGTGCTATGAACGTGGAGAGAAACCCAAAGTCACTGACTTTGGTGATAAAGTGGAGGATCCAACCTTCCTCAACCAACTGCAGTCTGGTGTGAACCGTTGGATTAGAGAAATTCAGAAGGTAAGAGTTTATCAAATCATACTGTGTTCAATGCTTTACCGATATGAGACAATTAAAAACTATCCTTCATAAAATGTGCAAATGTTTAGCAGTATTTTCTTATGGTTGTGGTGGAGATTGAAGCTGAACTCTGCAAGTAGATAAGAGTTCAAAGTGAAATTTGAATATTTCTGCATACTTTATTAATGTTGAACAGTCTGATGTAACCTTTTGGCTTCCTGTACGATGGTACTGCAGCCATTTTGGAGATAAATATGTAGACTCTGCTGCTTAAGCAAAATCGCTTAGTTTAATGTAACAGTTGGCAATCCGGATTTAGTATTAATTTAGCAAACTGTTGTCATTTTTTTATTTTTGTATGGTGAGGATGTGTAGATCTAGGTTCTGTACTCAAATGAAGTCTATTGTATTGATTTGCCTGCCACTATTCTGCTTAATGAGCCTGCTTTGGCTTAAAGCTAAAAGTGTCTGGTGGTGGCTTTTCATCCAAAGGCTAGAACATGTGTGCATGTTGATTTCAGAAAGAAGGAATCTCGAAAATAGGAGCAGGAGTAGGCCATTCAACTAGATCATGGCTGATCTACCTCTCAACTCTGGGCATTGCCATATTACCACATTTGTACATATAAGATCAATTTTCAGTTTGTCGAGCAAAGGTTCATTTTTGGAAGTAGTCCTTTTGGACACAAGGAATATCTAGTGAAGCCCTAAAAAGTAATGGAAAGCTATTGACAGTCTTGTTTAAATGTTAGTTATGGTGAGGGAATGAACGTTTTACGTTTTATTTAGCAATGAACATGCAATGAAAAATACTTTCAAAATATTAAATCAACACTCAGGAAAGTTTGCCCCCAAGCAAGATTGCAAGTTATGTAGGCAGTTCTGTGTTGTGGACCCACACCCACACTGAATTGAAACTAGACAAACTCATTTTATATAAAACCCACATAATTAGTAGAAAAGACTTTTTCATTTGATTCTACGTCACAGTAGTGAGAAGACTCTGCATGAACTCTGCCATCTAGTGCCCAGATTTTTATTTTCCCAACTGCAGTTTTCTCCAATCTCTTCCAGTATGCACGCTATTATCTTGTTGGCTAAAATGTATTTTTTAAAAAAGGCCTGTACATCAGCCTCAATTTTTGTCTTCCCCTGTATTCGTTACTCTGCAAATCAGAATAGACTTCTATCAAAATGTTCTTTTAGTGTTGTGATTCAGGAATCTTCAACCTTCGATATTGCCCTTTTGCCTGTCTTTCCTGACACCCCCAAAAAAAGACAATGGGATTCTGCTTTTTCACACTAAGTAATTTAACCTGTTCTGGTGATGTGTTATTTGAGAGTCAATTGATTACGATACTTCCATTAGAAAAAGGAGATGTCAGCGACAGTGGCGCAGTGGTTAGCACCGCAGCCTCACAGCTCCAGGGACCCGGGTTCGATTCTGGGTACTGCCTGTGCGGAGTTTGCAAGTTCTCCCTGTGACCGTGTGGGTTTTCTCCGGGTGCTCCGATTTCCTCCCACATCCAAAGACCTGCAGGTAATAGGTAAATTGGCTGTTGTAAATTGCCCCTAGTGTTGGGAGGTGATAGGGAATATGGGATTACTGTAGGGTTAGTATAAATGGGTGGTTGTTGGTTGGCACAGACTCGGTGGGCCGAAGGGCCTGTTTCAGTGCTGTATCTCTAAATAAATAAAATAAAATAAATAAAATGAACCCTTGTTTATGGGATACAGACTAGGAGAGTAAAATGCAGATGGCATCTTAATTTGACAACCACAGCAACTCTCATCTTGGCATTTCCAGTCTCTTCAATGTGTGTACATCACCTTCCACAAACAGTGGATGCTGATGGGACTGTGGCTATAATGGCATGTCCCACCTAACTATTACTGGTCCACCCCTTTCCTCCAGCTCTTCTGATTGGATGTCCCGAGGCCACCAAAGGCATGACTGGTCTTGCCATTTGCCATATCCCTTTCAATTTCTTGTTTTCATTAGTTCCAAATTAATCCTAATAAGATGAATCTTTGCCTTCCATCAGGTCTAAGATAACATAGAGGTGGCGAAATATCCTTACTTTACTGGTAATTAGTAACCTCACCAACATCTGAAGAACTCAATTTATGTAACATGCCTCATGAAAAGCACATTTGTTTTATTCGGTTGTGGAATGTGGGCGTTGCTGGCTAGGCCAGCATTTATTGCCATCACTAATTGCCCCCGAGAAGGTGATGGTGAGCTGTCGTCTTGAACTGCTGCAGTCCTTGAGGTGTAGACACTCACAGTGCTGTTAGGAGTTCCAGGATTTTGACCCAGCGACAATAAAGGAACAGCGATATAGTTCCAAGTCAGGATGGTGTGTGGCATGGAGGGGAACTTACAGTTGGTGGTGTTCCCATGCATCTGCTTCCCTTGTCCTCCCAGGCGGTAGAGGTCGTGGGTTTGGAAGGTGCTGCCTAAGGAGCCTTGGTGAGTTGCTGCAGTGCATCTTGTAGATGGTACGCACTGCTGCCACTGGGCGTCGGTGGTGGAGGGAGTGAATGTTGAGGGTGGTGGATGGGGCGCAAGTCAAGCGGGCTGCATTGTCCTGGATGGTGTCAAACCTCTTGAGTGTTGTTGGAGCTGCACCCATCCAAACAAGTGGAGAGTATTCTATCACATTCCTGACTTGTGCCTTGTCGATGGTGGAGAGGCTTTGGGGAGACAGGAGGTGAGTTACTCACCACAGAATTCCCTGTCTCTGACCTGCTCTTGTAGCCACAGCGTTTATGTGGCTACTCCAGTTCAGTTTCTGGTCAATGGTAACCCCCAGGATTTTGATAGTGGGTGATTCAGCAATTGTAATGCCATTGAATGTCAAGGGGAGATGCTTAGATTCTTTCTTGGAGATATTCATTGCCTGGCACTTGTGTGGCATGAGTGCTACTTGCCACTTATCAACCCAAGCCTGGATGTTGTCTAGGTCTTGCTGCATATGAACATGGGCTGCTTCAGTATCTGAGAAGTTGTGAATGGTGCTGAACATTGTGCAACAGTCAGCGACCACCCCCACTTCTGACCTTATGATGGAGGGAAAGTCATTGATGAAGCAGCTGAAGATGGTTGGGCCTACAACGCTACCCTGAAAAATTCCTACAATAATGTCCTGGGTCTGAGATGATTGACCTCCAACAACCACAGCCATCTTACTTTGTGCTAGGTATACCTCCAACCAGCAGAGAGTTTTCTCCGATTCCCTTTGACTCCAATTTGGCTAGGGCTCCTTGATGCCATACTCGGTCAAATGCTGCCTTGATGTCGAAGGCAGTCACTCTCTCCTCACCTCGAGTTCAGCTCTTTCGTCCATATTTGACCCAAGGCTGTGATGAGGTCAGGAAGTGACTGGCCCTCGCGGAACCCAAACTGAGCTTCAGTGAGCAGGATATTGCTGAGCAAGTGCTACTTGATAGCACTTTGCTGATGGTTGCAAGTAGACTGATAGGGCGGTAATTGGCTGGGTTGGATTTGTCCTGCTTTTTGTGCACAGAGCATACTTGGGCAATTTTCCACATTGCCGGGTAGATGCCAGTGTTGTAACTACTGAAATAGCTTGGCTAGGTGCGCGGTTAGTTCTGGAGCACAGAACATAATACCATTCTGGATTGTAGTTTGTGACCTCATGGATAACTCAATACGTTATGCTTGTGGAATTGTACCATCACAAGATGACTGTGTTTCATGAGAGTAGGGGAAGACGTTTAAAATCAATTGTGCAGTCATTTTTTTTTTCCTTTATGCTTTTGAGACTCAGTCACATTTCTGTCTACAAACATTTAATGTATTAACCATGAACAAATTCATTGATTTCAGTTCTTGGCTGGTTATGTATGTCTGAGTTTCCAACCAGGTTGATCCAAAAAGAGCTTTCAAGCAGCATTGCAGATATAGAAACTGGAAAATATGGAAGATTGGCAGATGTAGCAAGAGTCCCAAAGGATAGTTGTTTGTATGCATTCTCTAGTACCTTGCGTAAATGACTGCTCTGCATCTTCAAACGGGCGAGAGTTGAATATCACATTTGAGCCAGATTCTGCTCCTCTTACCATGTCCAAACACGCATGCTCTGTTAATCGCAGGAGTGATATTCATCAAAAACTGGGCTGGCAATCTTTATTCCCTTTCTGCTTGTTCAGGGGTTTTGAGACTTGTTGCACACCTTACTGCAGCTGGACTAACCACGTGACTCAACACAACTTGAGACCTTCCTGTCTTTTTAACAGCTCAGTTCCCCACACAAAGGAATTTTGTTAATATCTAAAGGTAAAGCTGACCTGTACTGATATACTGTTCTTTCAAAATCTTATATGTAGGTAACCAAGCTTGACCGTGATCCTGCCTCAGGGACTGCTCTACAAGAAATCAGCTTCTGGTTGAATTTGGAGAGAGCCTTGTATCGCATTCAAGAGAAACGAGAAAGTGGAGAAGTGCTCCTGACTTTAGAAATCTTGAAACATGGCAAACGTTTTCATGCCACTGTGAGCTTTGACACTGACACTGGTATGTATTTGTGTGCACTTGCACATGTGCCAGATTTAGTTAACAGCCTAAAGGTGTGTGAACATTTATCAAATAACGGTCATAATATGATCGATTTCAAGATGGTGTTTAAAATGAAGAAACATGAAACAGCTACGAAGATTCTAGATTTAGGCATGGCTAACTTCAATGGGATTATGAGACAGTAAACTGGCCAGATCTGTTGATGGGTAAAATGACAGATGATCAGTGAAAAGTATTCAAAAAAAGAAATTCAATATGATACAGAACCAGTTTATACCCCTAAAGGGCAAGAGTTCTACTTGTCCAAAAGGAGAGCTTTGGACAACTAAAAAAAAAAGTAAGATTCAACATAAAACTAAAACAAAAATTAGCACAGATCCTGATGAATAGCAAACATGTAAAGAGTGACAAAGATGGTGAGCTATTAAAAGGGGGTGTGGAAAGAAACTCTTAAGGGATATTAAGATCAGCGCATCTTTTACAATAGTTAGGAAAAAGAGACTAGTCAGAAGCAATGAGGACCCTTGAAAACTTGTAACAGTGATGTCATAGAAAATAAGGTGGACATGATTAAAAAGCAGGACCTCAAAGGTTGTAATCTCTGGATTACTCTCGGTGCAACGTGCTAGTGAGTATAGGAATAGGAGGATAGAGCAGATGAATATGTGGCTGAGGCGATGGTGCAGGAAGGAGGGCTTTAGTTTCCTGTTTCTGGCAAAGGTGGGACCTGTACATGTTGCACCTGAACCGGAACGGGACCGACATCCTTGCTGGGAGGTTTGCAAGTGCTGTTGTGAGGGGCGGGGTGGAGAATTTTAAACTAATTTGGCAGGGGTATGGGGTACAGAGTGGAGGTACAGTAAGAGATGATGCACAGTCAAATATAGAAGAGAAACTTGAAGGCAGAGCAAATATAGACCTGTTAAGGCACAAGTGAAAAATGCAAGGCTGGATTGCATCTATTTTAATGCAAGGAGTCTTACTAGTAAGACAGATGAATTGAGGGCATTGATTAGCACTTGGGATTATGATATCACAGAGACATGGTTGAGGGAGGGGTGGGACTGGCAGCTCAATATTCCAGGGTATAGAATCTTCAGATGTGACAGGGGATGGGGTAAAAGACGAGGTGGCATTGCACTGTTGATCAAGGAGTCAATTTCTGCAGTAAGGAGGGATGATATCTTAGAAGGTTCCTCAAATGAGGCCATATGGGTAGAACTTAAAAAGAAAAAGGGGGCAATCACTTGGCTGGGAGTGTACTACAGACCTCCAAATAATCAGGGAGAGATAGAGGAGCAGGTATGTAGGCAAATCTCAGAGATGTAAAAATAATAGGGTGGTAATAGGGGATTTCAACTTCCCTAATATCAACTGGGATAGTCTTAGTGCAAAAGGCTTAAAGGAAGTGGAATTCTTAAAATGCATACAGGAGAGCTTTTTGAGCCAGTATGTAGAAAGTCCTACCAGAGAAGGGGCAGTACTGGACTTAATCCTGGGGAATGAAGCCGGACAAGTGGTAGAAGTGTCAGTGGGGGAGCATTTTGGGGATAGTGACCATAACTCTGTAAGATTTAAGGGAGTTATGGAAAAGGGCAAAGAGAGACCAGAAATAAAGGTACTGAATTGGGGGAAGGCCAATTTCAGTATGATAAAACAGGATCTGGCCAAAGTGGACTGGGAGCAGCTACTTGTAGGAAAGTCTACATCAGAACAGTGGGAGTCTTTCAAAGAGGAATAGTGAGAGTTCAGAGCCAACATGTACCCGTTAAGGTGAAGGGTAGGGCCAACATGTCTAGGGAAGCCTGGATGTCAAGGGTTATAGAGGATTGGATAAGGGAAAGAAAAGAGGCTTATGGCAGATTCAGAGTGCTGAAAACAGCGGAGGCCCTAGAGGAGTGTAGAAAGTGTAGGGGGGTACTTAAAGGAATTAGGAGAGCGAAGAGGGGACATGAAAAAACACTGGCGGGCAAGATAAAGGAAAATCCTAAGGCATTTTATAAGTATATTAGGGGCAAGAGGATAAGCAGGGAAAGAATAGGGCCCATTAGGGACCAAAGTGGAATCTGTGTCTGGAGACAGAGGTGAGGTTTAAAATGATTACTTTTCATCTGTGTTCACTATGGAGAAGGACAACGTAGGTGTAGAGATCAGGGAGCGGGATTGTGATATATTTGAACATAATATTGAAAGGGAGGAAGTATTAGCTGTTTTAGCAGGCTTAAAAGTGGATAAATCCCAGGCCCAGATGAGATGTATCCCAGGCTATTATGTGAGGCAAGGGAGGAGGTAGCAGGGGCTTTGACACAAATTTTCAAATCCTCTCTGGCCACAGGAGAGGTACCAGAGGATTAGAGGACAGTGAATGTGGTACCATTATTCAAGAAGGGTAGCAATGATAAACCAGGTAATTATAGGCCAGTGAGTCTAACATCAGTGGTTGGGAAACTATTGGAAAAAACTCTGAGGGACAGGATTTATCTCCACTTGGAGAGGCAGGGATTAATCAGGGATAGTCAGCATGGCTTTGTCAGGGGGAGATTGTGTCTAACTAACTTGATTGAATTTTTCGAGGAGTTGACTAGGTATGTAGATGAGGGTAAAGCAGTTGATGTAATCTACATGGACTTCAGTAAGGCTTTTGATAAGCTCCCACATGGGAGATTGGTTAAGAAGGTAAGAGCCCATGGGATCCAGGGCAATTTGGCAAATTGGATCCAAAATTGGCTTCGTGGCAGGAGGCATAGGGTGATGGTTAGGGTTGTTTCTGCGAGTGGAAGCCTATGACCAGTGGTGTACCACAGGGATCGGTGCTGGGACCCTTGCTGTTTGTAGTGTACATTAATTAATTTGACGTGAATATAGGAGGTATGATCAGTAAGTTCACAGATGACTGGAAAATTGGTGTCGTAAATAATGAGGTGGAAAGCCTTAGATTACAGGACCATATAGATGGGCGGAGCAGTGGAATTTAATCCTGAGAAGTGTGAGGTGATGCATTTTGGGAGGACTAACTAGGCAAGGGAATATACAATGGATGGTAGGACCCTAGGAAGTACAGAAGGTCAGAGGGACCTTGGTGTACTTGTCCATAGATCACTGAGGGCAGCAGCACAGGTAGATAAGGTGGTTAGAAAGGCATATGGGATACTTGCCTTTATTAACCGAGGCATAGAATATAAGAGCAGCGAGGTTGTGATGGAGCTGTATAAAATGCTAGTTAGGCCACAGCTGGAGTACTGTGTACAGTTTTGGGCACCACACTATAGAAAGGATGTGATTGCACTGGAGAGGTTGCAGAGGAGATTCACCAGGATGTTGCCTGGTTGGAGCGTTTCAGCTATGAAGAGAGACTGAAAAGGCTAGGGTTGTTTTCCTTAGAGTAGAGAAGGCTGAGGGGGGGACATGATTGAGGTATACAAAATTATGAGGGGTGTTGATAGGTTAGATAGGAAGAAACTTTTTCCCTTAGCGGAGGGGTCAGTAATCAGGGGGCATAGATTTAAGGTAAGGGGCAGGAGGTTTAGAGGGGATTTGAGGAAAAAAATTTCACCCAGAGCGTGGTTGGAATCTGGAACGCACTGCCTGAAGGGGTGGTAGAAGTGGGAACCCTCACAACATTTAAGAAGTATTTAGACGAGCACTTGAAACACCATAGCCTACAAGGCTACAGGCCAAGTGCTGGAAAATGGTATTAGAATAGTTAGGTGCTTGATGGTCGGCACAGACACGATGGGCCGAAAGGCCTCTTTCTGTGCTGTATGACACTATGACTGTGACTCGATGCTGAATAATTACTTTGGGTCAGTATTTACAGTAGAGGAAGAGGTCAGCATTCCAGACATCCCAGGGCAACTATTTTTGAGTCGGGGACACTCACCAAAATTAACATAAGCAAGATAACAGTAATGGAGAAATTAAGGGTATTAAAGAACAACATTTCCTCAGGGCCAAATGGTTTCCATCTCAGGGTTTTAAAAGAAGGGGTGAGGACATTGCAGATGCCCTAACTAATCTTGCAAAGTTCTGTTAACTCAGGAACTGTTGCTTTTAGATTGGAAAATTACACGTCACTCCACTACTTAAGGTGAGAGGGAATCCAAGGAATTACAGACTAATTAACGTAACATCTGTTGTCGGGAAATTGCTACGGTCTATAATTAAGGATAGGGTGACTGAACACTTTAAAAACTTTCAGATAGTCAGATTTGTAAATGAGAGTAGGGATAATGGAGAGGTATTCTAATTGGCAGGATGTGACTAGTGTCCTACAAGGTTTTGGGGCCTCAACTATTCACTGTATTCATTAATGACTTAAATGATGGGATAGAAAGCCCATATCCAAATTTGCCAATGAGACAAAGGTGCGTGGTATTGCAAGCAGTGGAAGCGTAAAAGTACGAAGAGATTGTTGATCAGATTAAGTGAATGGGAAAAATTGTGGCAAATGGATTTTATTGAACCTAAAAAGGACAGAACTGTGTACTTTTTAAATGAAGAGGTAGAACTAGTTGAAGTCCAAAGAGACTTGGGGTTCCAGGGACATAGATCATTAAAATGTCATCAACAGACACAAAAAATAATCAAAAAGGCTAATAGAATACTGGGCTTTATATTTAGAGGAGTATAATACAAAGGGGTAGAAATTATGAGGGCGGCGCAGTGGTTAGCACTGCAGCCTCACAGCTCCAGGGACCCGGGTTCGATTCTGGGTACTGCCTGTGTGGAGTTTGCAAGTTCTCCCTGTGTCTGCGTGGGTTTTCTCCGGGTGCTCCGGTTTCCTCCCACAAGCCAAAAGACTTGCAGGTTGATAGGTAAATTGGCCATTATAAATTGTCACCTAGTATAGGTAGGTGGTAGGGAAATATAGGGACAGGTGGGGATGTTTGGTAGGAATATGGGGTTAGTTCTTTTGGGCCTCCTTATCTCGAGACAATGGATACGCGCCTGGAGGTGGTCAGTGGTTTGTGAAGCAGCGCCTGGAGTGGCTATAAAGGCCAATTCTGGAGTGACAGGCTCTTCCACAGGTGCTGCAGAGAAATTTGTTTGTTGGGGCTGTTGCACAGTTGGCTCTCCCCTTGCGCCTCTGTCTTTTTTCCTGCCAACTACTAAGTCTCTTCGACTCGCCACAATTTAGCCCTGTCTTTATGGCTGCCCGCCAGCTCTGGCGAATGCTGGCAACTGACTCCCACGACTTGTGATCAATGTCACACGATTTCATGTCGCGTTTGCAGACGTCTTTATAACGGAGACATGGACGGCCGGTGGGTCTGATACCAGTGGCGAGCTCGCTGTACAATGTGTCTTTGGGGATCCTGCCATCTTCCATGCGGCTCACATGGCCAAGCCATCTCAAGCGCCGCTGACTCAGTAGTGTGTATAAGCTGGGGGTGTTGGCCGCTTCAAGGACTTCTGTGTTGGAGATATAGTCCTGCCACCTGATGCCAAGTATTCTCCGAAGGCAGCGAAGATGGAATGAATTGAGACGTCGCTCTTGGCTGGCATACGTTGTCCAGGCCTCGCTGCCGTAGAGCAAGGTACTGAGGACACAGGCCTGATACACTCGGACTTTTGTGTTCCGTGTCAGTGCGCCATTTTCCCACACTCTCTTGGCCAGTCTGGACATAGCAGTGGAAGCCTTACCCATGCGCTTGTTGATTTCTGCATCTAGAGACAGGTTACTGGTGATAGTTGAGCCTAGGTAGGTGAACTCTTGAACCACTTCCAGAGCGTGGTCGCCAATATTGATGGATGGAGCATTTCTGACATCCTGCCCCATGATGTTCGTTTTCTTGAGGCTGATGGTTAGGCCAAATTCATGGTTAGTGTAGGATTAGTATAAATGGGTGGTTGATGGTCGGCACAGACTCGGTGGGCCGAAGGGCCTGTTTCAGTGCTGTATCTCTAATCTAATAATCTATACAAAGCTGTGGTTATACCACGCCAGGTGTACTGTGAACAGTTCTGGGCACCACGAATTAGGGAAGATATATTGGCCTTGGAGGGAGTGTAGCATAGATTTACTAGAATAATACCTGGACTTGAATAGATAAACTATGATGCGAGTTTAGATAAACTAGGATTGTATTCCCTGGAATTTAGAAGGTTATTTGATGTAGTTTTCAAGATATTAAGGGGAACAAATAGGATAGATTGGGAGAAACTATTAGTTAGTTGGGGAATCTAGAACTGGGCGGCGGTGGGAGTGGGGCATAGTCAAAGAATTAGAGCCATCCCTTTCCGGAGCAAAATTGAGAAACACTTCACACAAAGAGTGATAGAAATTTGGAACACTCTTCCACAAATAGCAGTTGATGCTACATCAATTAACTTTAGATTTTTGTTAACCAAAGGCATTAAAGGATATCCAGCAAAGATGGGGTATGTGTAGTTAGGTCATAGATCAGTTGTTCGTTGGTGGAATAGACTTGAAGGACTAAATGACTCTTGTTTCTATATTCCTAGAAACATTTAAAGGGCACCCCGAGACGGCTGTACATTAGCTTTGAGTGCTTTCAAGGGGTTTTATTTGTGTAACAATTCTTTTTGTTTGTTCATGGGATATGGCAAGGCTGTCATTTCTTGCCCATCCCTCATTGCCCTTGTAGGCAGTACGCTGTCTTCTTGAACCACTGCAGCCTGTGTACTGTAGGTACACCCACAATGCTGTTGGGTAGGGAGTTCCAGGATCTTGACCCAGTGTTGATGAAGGAACGGCAATATGTTTATGTACTTTGGCGCAGAACTTGCAGGTGGTGGCCTGCTCTCCTTCTAAGCATTAGAGGTCGTGGGTTTGGAAGGAGCTGTTGAAGCCATGGTGAGTTGCTGCAGTGCATCTTATAGATGGTAATACTGCAGCAGTGGTGTGCAAGTGAATGTTTGAAGTGGTGGATGGGGTGCCAGTCAAGCGGCTGCTTTGTTCTGAATGGTGTCGAGCTTCCTGAGTGTTGGAGCTGCATTAATCCAAGCAAGCGGTGAGCATTCTGTCACACTCCTAACTTGTGCCTGTGTATTGTGGAAAGGTTTTGGGAAGTTAGGAGATGAGTTTCTTGCCACAGAATTCCCAGCTCTTGTAGACACAGTGGACTGAATATTACCTTAGGCGGATGGGAATTCGCCACCAACGTAAAAGTCGGTGGCGAATCTGCTTCCGCTTAGCCTGGGGATCCGTCCCACATTTTACAGGTCCCCGGGCTTTAATTGCCCTGAGACGGGTCTTCCACCTGCTTGAGGGAGGAAGTCCCACCTCATTGAGCTGCTGGCCAATCAGCGGGCTGGCAGCTTAGTCCCAGCAGCGCCACTGGGAGCAGTGGCCGCTGCTGGAACTGCAGCCCAGCTGACTTGATGGAGCCAGGAGTCCAGGTAAGTTGGGCATGCCTCACTAGGGGGATCGGTCCTTCCCTGTGAGGCTGGGGAGGGGGGGTTGCGTCTTGGGTCCCAGGGGTGGGTTGGGAGGCGGGGACGGCCCTCAATCGGGCACTCTATGCCCGACTGCCATGGCATCCCGCGGGACGCGGAAAGGCCGGCAGCTATTGTTGGGCGACCTTTCATGTTCCCAGCATGCCCACTTGCTGTGGGTAAAATACCCATGGAGGTGGGCACAGGCCCTTAAGTGACCACTTAAGGGCCTTGATTGGCCTTGAGTGGATGGGCCATTCCCCCGCCTGACCGCTGTAAAGTCGACCGGAGGCGGGAGCAGGGCGGGTAGGCCTCCTGGAGCCTCCCGCTCAATTTTACGCTGCCCCCATGCCACCATTCGACCCGCTGGGCAGCGTAAAATTCAGCCCAGTATTTGAGGCTTGCCTTGTTAAGTTTCTGGGTTTCCCCCCCCCCCCCCCTCTCAAGATGCTGAAATTGGAGGATTCAGCGATGGTAATCCTATTAAATATTATGGGGTAATGGTTTCCCTGTTGTTGGAGATGGCCATTACCTGCCACTTGGGTGGCGTGAATGTTACTTGCCAATTACCAGCCCAAGCCTGAATGTTTCCCGTCCCTTCACAGTAATTCATCAATTTTATGAAAAAAAAGCCTTTTCATGAACCCTGGGTTCCATGAAAGTACTTTTAGATATTACCTGCTTAAAACTTGTTTATAAGTGTCATCAGGAAATCTTCAAGATCAATGTTAACTGCGGAGTATTTGTATTCTTATAGTCAGACCTCTGTTCTATCTGCCTGAAACAAATCTGTAACTCTGGCAATATTTCGATCAGTTGACTCAGTTTGTTTTTAAAACAAAATAAATAATCTGCTAGGAATGGCTTTTAATAAGTAATGCCTCTTTTTGTATTTAAAAAAAAAAAATCCAGTAAATAGCATAATTGCTCCTGTTCAGATTGATTATTGGTGTAACAAACAGCAGGTTACAAAGATCTTGCAGAAGTAGTAAAAAAAAAATGAAAGTTAATGTTATGGCAAATAAGCTGAAGAGCTTTGTCATGTTAGATGTTTATCTAATAATATTATGCACAGTTAAACGTAAATTTTCAAGTTTGATCACTATCATCTAAAAACCTGACGCTTGTCCATATCGAATTATTGAGATGGCTGGGTCACAGGTCAATTGTCATACTTTATTTTGAAAGATGTATGCATTAAATTCAGTGAGTTTAAGATGTTTGACTTTTTTAATTGTATGATATTTTTTCTAAAAATTAGGACTTAAACAGGCATTGGAAACAGTAAATGACTATAATCCCCTGATGAAAGATTTCCCGCTAAATGATTTGCTGTCTGCAACTGAACTGGATAAAATCAGACAGGCTCTAGTTGCAATCTTCACTCACTTGCGAAAAATCAGAAACACAAAATATCCTATTCAGCGAGCATTGAGACTTGTGGAAGCAATTTCAAGAGACCTGAGCTCCCAATTGCTTAAAGTGTTGGGAACACGAAAATTGATGCATGTTGCTTATGAAGAATTTGAAAAGGTAACTTGAGATTTATATAGTTTTGTTATTTTTTTTCATACTTGTTCTCGCAATTTCTTTTAAGCTCACGTATGTAACTTTAGTAAAAATAATTTATTATATTGAACTTTATGTGGAATCTTTGTTTTTCAGGTGATGGTGGCATGTTTTGAAGTGTTCCAGACATGGGATGATGAATATGAGAAGCTTCAGGTTTTGCTTAGAGATATAGTTAAACGAAAGCGGGAAGAAAATCTTAAGATGGTATGGCGTATCAATCCTGCTCATCGTAGGTTGCAGGCTCGTCTTGATCAGATGAGAAAATTCAGGCGGCAGCATGAACAACTGAGGGCTGTTATTGTCAGAGTTCTTAGACCCCAGGTAATTTTTGATGCATAGGAATCCTAACCAGCAGAAGCTGATAGTTGTATTGTGCAGTGTATTAACTAGAGTAACTCCTCAATGCAGTGACTACAAAGGTTAATTCACGTTTTAACAATTATGTATTGCTTGAGGCACTAGAATTGTTTTGAAAATATGCTAAGACTCAATACGTGCATTCATAGGTTCTCACTAAGTAGCCAAATATAAGGCAAAACTCATGAGTAGATTTCTTATTTATTCAGTGCTTACTTATTTATCTTAGTTATTTAAAAATAATTCATTGAAGTTTAACTTTCTTTCCAGAACGTTGGCTATTATTGTAGTTGCGTGCTGTTTTTTTTCTGTGCATAAGGCTGTATCCAAAATTGTGCTTGGGCACTTGGAGGAGAGAAGCTGGTTGTGTGTGAGGAAGGAAAGGGAAAAAGATCACTTCTGATTACATAACAGTTGCATCTCGAAACACAATACACTTTGAAGAAGGTCAAGGGCAGGAAAAATGGCACTTGTTTAATGTCCAAATCAGTCGAGGTTTATTTTGGGGTATCCACCTGTGTTGGGAGCCAATAACATTGACACTGCTCGTGTGTAATTTGAAAGCAGCAAAGGAAACTTTTTGCTTTAGCCAATTTTTGAATCATATTTATCCCATCTATGTAAAACCTGTCTTTGGGGGGGAAAAAACTTCTCCCTGTTTAGGACAAATGTTTTAACATTTCTTTGGTTATGACGTTAAGTGTGATAATGTAGAATTACAGTTGTATTTCTTTTTTTCCTTTTTAAATTTTTAAAGGTGACTGCAGTTGCCCAGCAGTCCCAGGGGGAAGGTCCTGAACCCCAGGACATGAAAGTAGCAGAAGTTCTATTTGATGCAGCTGATGCAAATGCCATTGAAGAGGTGAACCTTGCTTATGAAAACGTGAAGGAGGTTGATGGGTTGGATGTTTCCAAAGAAGGCACTGAAGCTTGGGAAGCAGCACTAAAACGCTATGATGAGCGAATTGACAGAGTTGAAACACGTATCACAGCCCGTCTTAGAGATCAACTTGGCACTGCCAAAAATGCCAATGAAATGTTCAGAATATTTTCCAGATTTAATGCTCTCTTTGTTCGTCCTCACATTAGAGGTGCTATTCGTGAATACCAAACACAGTTAATCCAACGTGTGAAGGATGATATTGAAGCCTTGCATGATAAGTTCAAAGTGCAGTACCCACAGAGCCAAGCCTGTAAGATGAGTCATGTCCGTGACTTGCCTCCTGTTTCTGGGTCTATTATTTGGGCAAAACAGATTGACCGACAGCTCACTGCCTACATGAAACGCGTGGAAGATGTTCTTGGTAAGGGTTGGGAGAATCATGTAGAAGGACAGAAACTCAAACAAGATGGTGACAGTTTTCGTATGAAGCTTAACACGCAAGAGATTTTTGACGACTGGGCAAGAAAGGTCCAGCAGCGTAACCTTGGAGTGTCTGGTCGTATCTTCACTATAGAAAGCACACGTACTCGTGGTCGTAGTGGGAATGTTCTGAAGTTGAAAGTGAATTTTTTGCCTGAGATTATTACACTTTCCAAAGAAGTTCGCAATCTTAAATGGCTTGGGTTCCGTGTTCCACTTGCAATTGTCAACAAAGCGCACCAAGCTAACCAGCTCTATCCATTTGCTATCTCGCTAATTGAAAGTGTTCGTACTTATGAAAGAACATGTGAGAAGGTAGAAGAGCGAATTTCAATATCTGTGTTGGTTGCTGGCCTGAAGAGAGAGGTGCAGGGATTGATAGCTGAAGGAATTGCCTTGGTCTGGGAATCCTACAAATTAGATCCTTATGTGCAGCGGTTGGCAGAAAGTGTTTTCAGCTTCCAGGAAAAGGTTTGCCTATTTTTAGTTTAAATTTTATTTGCTCTTTGTGCATCACTGTAATTTAAGTTGTGTGTAGTGTAAGTTCTATGTGTTAAATACAGTTAATCACTTCTTTCAACATTTCCAATTTACATGTTTAATTTTTCTTCAAATATTTCAGTGTAGACTTTGTAGCTGAGGACTGACAAGTCCTGACTAGGTCGATGCAAGGAGGCTTCAAGGGGACTTGGACAGAATAAGTGAATGGGCAAGAACATGGCAGACGGAAGATAATGTGAATAAGTGTGAAGTTATCCACTTTAGTAGAAAAAGCAGAAAGATGGAGTGTTTCTTAAATGGTGAGGTTGGGAAGTGTTGATGTCCAAAGGGACCTGGGTGTCCTTGTTCATGAGTCACTAAAAGCTAGCACACAGGTGCAGCAAGCAATTAGGAAGGCAAATGCTACGTTGGCCGGTATCGCAAAGGGTTTTGAGTGCAGGAGTAAAGAAGTCTTGCTGCAATTGTATAGAACCTTGGTGAGTCAGCACCTGAAGTACTATGTACAGTTTTGGTGGTCTCATCTAAGGAAGGATATACTTGCCATAGAGGGTGTGCACCAGAGGTTCACCAGACTAATCCCTAAAATGGCGGGATTATCTTATGAGGAGAGATTGAGGAAACTGGGCCTGTATATTCTCGAGTATCGGAGGAAGGAGGGTGATCTAATTGAAACTTACAAAATTCTCTCAAGGTGTGACGGGGTAGATATAGATAGGACGTTTGCCCTGCCTGTTGAGTCTAGAACTAGAGGACGTCATCTCAGAATAAGGAGCAGGCCATTTAAAACTGAGATGAGGAGGAATTTCTTCACTCAGCGGGTGGTGAATCTTTGGAATTCTCTACCCCAGAGGGCATTGAGCATGTTCAAGACAAATCAGTCGATATCTGGATACTAATGACATAGCGATATGGGGATAGTGTGGGAAAGTGGCGTTGATAGATGATCAGCCATGATCTAATTGAATGGCAGAACAGGCTTGACAGGCTGAGTGGCCTACTCCTGCGTTCCTATTCAGAACTTTACTATTGTATATCTGTTAATTCGATCTAAAAAGTGAGAGCTGTTGCAGAAAGGTAATTCAATTAAATGGCTGCAGTGATGTAGGTTGTTATATGCATAAATCTTTCAGGTGGATGATCTTCTAATTATTGAAGAGAAAATAGACCTTGAAGTTCGTTCATTGGAAACCTGTGTATATGACTACAAAGTCTTTTCTGAAATCCTAAACCGTGTTCAGAAAGCAGTTGACGACTTGAACCTCCATTCGTATTCCAACTTGCCAATCTGGGTAAATAAACTGGATATTGAGGTAAGAGCTGCCATAACTAGAAATAGTGCTTGAAGATGTAAATAGAACTCTTTAGGAAAGAGAGAGGTTTTTTTTTGATTGAGAATTCTCTAACTGAACTGTTCTTGTAGATTGAAAGGATCTTGGGAGTTCGTTTACAGGCTGGGTTGAAAGCATGGACCCTGGTTTTGTTTGGACATGCTGATGACAAGGCTGATGTTGATATGGATACAGATGCACCACAAACCAGCCATAAACCAGGAGGCGACCCAAAGATCAGAGTAAGACTTTTCTCCTTTTAGGCAAGGCGTGAATTTGAGCTGGTTTAAGTGAGACTGGAAATACTTTCACTCCTGTCACCTCACTGGTAGATATGTGGCCTAAATTCCCAGCAGCATCAGTTTTAAAGTTCTTTTTTTTTTATTGCAAAACACGAGCTGAAAGAATAAAATCAGGATTGAAGATTATAGGAAATGTAGATACTCTGGCGATCTGTATTCCTTTCAGAGCTTCAATAAGAGGAACAAAAAGATTGTATGAAAATAGATTAGCGAGTAACATAAATGGGAGCCCAAAAGTAATTTTTACACATTAATAGTAATAAATTAGTCAAAGGAAGGGTGGGTTCTGATAATGGAAGATGTTTGGGAGGCGGAGGCTATCACTGAGGTACTAAGTGAGTACTATGCTTCTGTTTTCACTGACGAGGGTACTGCTAATATTGCAGTAAAGGGGGAGATTGTGGAGAAATTGGATAGGATAAAAATAATGGAGGCACCAGAGAGTGGCGGTGCTCAAAGTGGGAAAAGTCACAGTCTGAATGGGATGTATCCTAGGTTTCTGAGGAAAGTAATGAAATTGTGGAAACTCTGGCCACAGTCATCCTGCCTTCCTTAAATATGGGATTGGAGCCAGAGGATTTCAAATAATATAATCAAAAAACAGAAGGCTGAACCTGGCAATTACAGGCCAATAAGCCTAATATCAGCAGTGGGGCATTTCTTCTCATGAATCTGGGAGAAAATTAATTGGCACTTAGGGAAAAATCTGAGTTATTAAATGAAAACCAGCACAGATTTGTTATAGGTCAGTTGTGCTTGACTAACTCGAGTTCTTTAAGGGGAGGTGGTGGGGGGTGCGGTGGGGGGGTTGAGGGTAGTGCAGTTGCAGTCTATGGACTTTCAAAAGGTGTTTTGATAAAGTGCCACATAATGGAATTGTTTGCAAAATTGAAGCCCAAGGGATTAAAGGGCAAGTGGTTGTGTGGATACAAAATTGGTTGAGGGACGGAAAACAGTAGTGGTGAGCAATTTATCTCTGTCTGGAGGGAAGCATGTGGTGGTGTCTCGCAGGGATTGATTTTCGGACCACAGCTCTTTTTGATGTATATTAATGACCTGGACTTTGGGTATGCTCGGCATAATTTCAACATTTGCAAATGACGCAAAACTCAGATGTGGTAAACAGTGAGGAGGATAGTGACAGACTTCAAGACAATGTAAACAGACTGGTGAAATGGGCAGACACATGGCAGATGAAATTTAATGAAGAGAAGTGTGAGGTGATTCATGTTGGTAGGAAAATTGAAGAGAGGCAACATAAACTAAATGGTGCAATTTTAAAGGGGTTGCAGGAACACAAACGTGGGGTGTACGTACACAAGAGGCAATCAATGACTTAGAGGAAATTGGATGGCCACTTGGAGGAAATTGGATGGCCACTTGAAGGAAATAGACTTTCAGGGCTACGGGAATCTAGCAAGGGAGTGGGGCTGACTAAACAGCTCTGTGGAGAGCCAGCATGGACCTAATGGTCAAAATGACCTCTTTCCTGTGCTGTAAATGGCTCTTTGACAAGTCTTGGGCAGCAGGGAAAGTTTTAGAAGGCTGTTTAAAATGGCATATGGAATCCTTAGCTTTATCAATAGAGGTATTAGAGTACAAAAGCAAGGAAATTATTCTAAACCTTTCTAAAACATTGATAAGACCCCAGCCAGATTATTATAGCCAATTCTGGGCTCTACACTTTAGGAAAGCTGTGACAGCTTTAGAGAGGGTACAAAAGAAAGCTACTAGAACAGTAGCCGGGTGAAAGCTTCAGTTAAGTGGAGACATGAGAGAAACTCGGATTATTTTCCTTTGAGCAGAGAAAGTTAAGGGAGATGTGATAAAGGGTTTCATAATCTTTAAGGGGCTTATAGAGTAAATAAGGAGAAACTATTTCCAGTGGAAGAAAAGTTGGTAGTGGGGACACCAATTTAAGATAATTGGGAGAAAACCCAGAGGCGACATGAGGGGAAAAAAATTAGTGAGTTATGATGATCTGGAATGTATTGCTGAAAGGGCGGTGGAAACAGCTTCAATAATAATTTTCAAAAGGTGCAAATACTTCAAAAATGAAAAATTTTCTAGGCTATGGGAAAAGAGCAGGGGATGGGACTAATTGGATAGCTGTTTCAAAAAGCTGGCACAGGCAGGATCAACTGAATAGTCTCCTTTGCTGTATCATTCTGTAGATGTTTTATGTGATTAGTCATCTCCCTAGGAGATCACATTAATTAGGTGGGTCTACATTGTAAATGGACTATTGAAAGACGTTCCGAATAACATTTGTGTTGCATTATTGTTCACTCAAGATTACTACCCCCATTCAAACGGTAACTAACCTGTATGCAAAGCACACTATAAGAGGACATTTTCGATATCAGTGGTCCTGTTTCTGTTATAGTTGAACCCTTTTTTTATCGGGATACTAAATGTGTTTCCTGGCATTTCTGCTGCGCTGAATGCTGCTCAACCTGTTCTAATGGAATAGGATAGTTAGACTTAATAAAATAGAAATTTCCTCCCAAGGCTATTTGAAAACTCTTTCTTTCTCCCTATTGTAGAATGTAGTGCATGAGCTTCACATCACAAATCAGGTAATTTATTTACACCCACCAATTGAAGACTGCAGATACAAGTTGTACCAAGAGCTGTTTAGCTGGAAGATGATTATCCTAACACTTCCTAGGATACAGAGTCAGCGATATCAGGTGAGCAAAAATGGCGATGGCTATATATAATTTCCCTGCATTCTTAATGTTTTTGTAGTTTGTTTTAAGGAACTGATCATACAGCATTCATTAGATATCATGCATCCATGGTTGGCATAACTTATGCTAATGTTAAACTTTGCAAAATCAATGAGTTTTAATAGTATGATTTTCCCTACTAATTTTTTCATATGCAACTATGTAGTTCTAGTTTTATTTTTACAGATTTTTGCCTGGGGAATAGCTGAAGAAATTTAACTGAACAAAATTATGCACAACATGTCAGTTAAAATGTGACTTAGCATTTAAATAAAAGTACTTTAATCTCTTTTGTAAAACATGCATTGAGGATTATATTTTAATTGTGTAATTGTGAAGTTTTTAGTTGGAATGTTGAATATAAAGTTTTCCTGTTCACTACGATCGTACTGCAGTTGGAAATGGAAAACTTGTCATTAATTTTGGCTCTATTTTAACTTTTTGGAAAGTTGTGAAACTGTTAACTATGATTTTGAAATTCTGTAGGACACATAGAAAGTTTTCCTTCGCATAGTGATCAGAGTATTTTGATTTTCTATGCCCCACCCTGGTTTAGGTTGGTTTTCAGTATGAACTGTCTGAAGAGGAGAAATTCTACAGAAATGCATTAACAAGAATGCCAGATGGACCAACTGCTTTGGAAGAAGCTCATGAAGCTGTGATGGGAATTGTCAGAGAGGTTGAAAAATATGTCAAGGTAAGCATTTTGAAGATTGCTTATATTGAGTCTTCGACTTGTTGGACAAGTTGGTGGAATGGTCAGATAGGTGGCAGATGAAGTTCAATGCAGAGAAGTGTGAAGTGATTCATGCTGGTAGGAAGAACATGGCACGCCAATATAAAATAAAGGATATGATTCTAAAGGGGATGCAGGAGTAGAGGGACCTGGGTGTATATGTACATAAGTCATTGAAGGTGGCAGAAGAGGTTGAGAGCCGTTAATAAAGCATACGGTATCCTGGGCTTCATCAATAAGGGCATAGAGTACAAGAGCACAAAATTTATGTTGAACTTGTATAAGCCACTAGTTCAGCCTCAGCTGGAGTATTGCATCTGGTTCTGGGTGCTGCACTTTAAGGAAAGAAGTGAGGGCATTGGAGAGAGTACAGAAAAGATTCACGAGAGTGGTTCCAGGGATGAGGAACTTCAGTTGTGAAGATAGATTGGAGAAGTTAGAACTCCTTTTCGTTGGAAAAGAGAAGGCTGAGAGGTGATTTGATGGAGGAATTCAAAATCATGAGGGGTCTGGACAGAGTAGATAGGGAGAAACTGTTCCCACTTGTGAAAGGATCGAGAATGAGAGGGCACTGATTTAAGGTAATGGGTAAGAGAAGCAAAAGCAACATGAGAAACTTTTTTTCACGCAGCTAGTGGTTAAGGTTTGAAATGTGCTGCTTGAGTGTGGGGTTCAATTGAAGCATTCAAAAGACAATTGGACTGTTAGATGAAAAGGAAGAATATGCAGGGTTATGGGGAGAAGGCAGAATGGCACCAAGTGAATTGCTGTTTCGGAGAGCTGGTGTAGACATGATGGGCCAAATGGCGGCCTGCTCCTCTGTAACACTTCTGTGCTTCTGTGAACAGAATAAGACTTGTGTGCTTGCTTTCTATTGGTAGGTTTGGCTTCAGTACCAGTGTTTGTGGGATATGCAACCTGAAAATATCTATAACCGTCTGGAAGATGATCTGAACAAATGGCAAGCACTACTTGTCCAAATCAGAAAGGCTAGAGGAACTTTTGACAACGCAGAAACTAGAAAGGAATTTGGACCTGTTGTCATTGATTATGGAAAGGTAAAAGAGTAATTAATAGTTTGAACGTTTCCCTTTGTTTGGATTTAAAAAAAATTAATTTCCCTGAAACAGTACTGTAAAGTTGTTTGTTTTTCTTCAAGGTGCAATCAAAGGTGAATCTAAAGTATGATTCTTGGCATAAGGAGGTTCTCAGCAAATTTGGACAGATGCTTGGTCAGAATATGCAGGAGTTCCATTCACAGATTTCCAAGGTAAGGGGTGTAGGTTTCTGAGTAATGTGCGCAGCGGTTGCATAATTGGATTCTATGTTGACCAATGCAATTGAGCCCTTGTTGACTTTTTTTTAAATCAGTCTCGTCAAGAGTTGGAGCAACACTCGGTGGATACAGCAAGTACTTCAGATGCTGTGACCTTCATAACCTACGTGCAGTCATTGAAACGCAAGATCAAGCAGTTTGAGAAGCAAGTAGATGTAAGTATTGAGTTAGCATTCTTACCCTAAAACTATTTTATTTAATTTCATCATTACAGATGACTAGCCTGTAGATTTAAAGTGCAGATCTTTTTTTTTGCTAGCTTGTTCTCTTTAGTTTTAGTTGATTTTGTTTTCTTCAGACTTTTTATTTTCTTTCATTTGGTTAAGTGATATGGCAGATTCGCAGTCTACTGCTGGACAATGATGGTGTCTGAGAGCATTATGGACTTGGACTGAGGCAAACAGGACCATAGTGTGGCAGAGGTTGAGAGAGCGGTTAATAAAGCGTACAGTATCCTGGGCTTTCCCGCTACATTCTCTAGTCACTGATTTCATCCCTCTCCCTGGCAACTAACTGCCTTGAGGCTGAACTGGACAGTTCACAACCACGATGTAGTATTTGATGCAGAGATTAGCTTCCAACTGCATATCCCATTTCATCACTGAAACCACCTACTTCCACCTCCACAACATTGCCTGACTCTGCCCTGCGTCAGCTCATCCAGACCTTTATTACCTCCTAGACTATTCCAATACACTCCTAGCCAGCCTCCCATCTTCCATCCTTCATAAACTTGAGCTCATCCAAAACTCTACTGACTGTTTTCTAACTCACATTAAGTCTCATTCACCCATCATCTTTATGCTTGCTGGCCAGCATTGGCTCCCGATTTTTAAAATTCTTATCCTTGTGTTACTCCATGTGCTCACCCCTCCTATCTCTAACCTCCTCCAGCCCTACAAACCTTGGATCTCTGCATTCCTCCAATTCTGGCCTCTTGTGCACCTCTGATTTTAATTGTTCCACCATTGGTCGTGCCTTCAGCTGCTAAGGCCCTAAACTCTGGAATTGCTTCCGTAATCCTCTCTGACTCTCTACCTCTCTCTCCTTTTAAGAAACTCCTTTAGACCTACCTCTTTGTCCAAGCTTTTGCTCATCTACCTTAATGTCTCCTTTTGTTGCTTAAAATCAAGTTCTGTTAACTATCCAGCAAAGCACCATGGGACATTTTAATACATTAAGGGGATTATATAAATGCGAGTTGTAAGTGGTATAGGTCAGACGTGGGAATGGGCAGATTATGTTAAAGGTTGGTGTTACGGGGCAGTGGGGGTGCATGAGAGCACGGGAGCTTATTGTGTCCTAGCTTTAGTGCTAGATAGAGAACTAATAAACCAGGGAGGGTCTAGCAACAAAGCAGCGAAGGCAGCCTGGTTCCTTGCACTAAGTTAGATGCAAGCACCATAGTGCTGAACACATTGTTCCCAGTTTAATGCTGGGAATTTGAAGTGGAGGGGCAAAGGAAATGAATGCCCTGTGGCAAGTCGAAGAAAGCAGCCACTAGGAGAATTGGGACATTGGTAGAGAAAAAGCAGCAAGGCTGTCTGTAGAGTTGCAGGTCAGGGAAAATGGTGAGGTTTGTGGTTGCAGCGGGTGGATGCACAGTGGCAGTTGTCATGAAGGAGGATGCAATGTTGCTGGGCATGGGGACCAGGTCAGCTGTGAGATGGATATAAACTCAGTGCCAACTGTTGCTGGGAGGGGTGCGGTGTAAGTTTGTCAGCACCTTAACTTTCTTTTTAAACAAAAAAGTAAGGTGCTCTTGCTATTTCGTTGCCCTTATCTCAAGGGGATTGGAATAAGTGAGGAAGTGATGCTTCTCTGTACAGAGTCTTGGTCAGACCCAGTCTGGAGTGCTGTGTTCAGTTTTGGACACTGAACCTCAGGAAAGATATATTGTTCTTGGAGACAGAGTGCAGATTCCACATTGTGATACCAGGGCTTAAAGTGTTAAGTTATAAGGCTAGGTGCACAGCTTGGTTTCTATTCCCTTGTGTTTAAAAGGTTGAGGGGTAATATAATCAAGGCGTATAAGGTAACGGAGTGTTTCCTGACAATGCAGAGCAATCGCTGGCGTCGTCAGTGCTTCCGAACATTTGCCTGCTTTTCAGTATGGGTCTGCGCATGTCAGCGTCACCATGTAATGACGTCGGATGTCATGACCTCTGTGTTGCTTCACCCCTCAATGGCTGCAATTGTCGCCTCTATTCCCTCCAACAGCACCCCATTCCCTGCCTCAATTGCCGCTTCTCTTCCCTGCTCCCTCCCACAATCGTCACGATCGCAGCCTTTGAGAGGTGAAGGGGTTTGGGTTCAATTCGTGTTTTTTTTTTTGGTCAAATTGAACAGTGCCATTTTTATTACTAGCAGCTGCCAGAGATGTCGCAGACAGTGACGTTTCTGTCTGAGTTTGTATTTGTGTTTGTGCCACCGAGTGGTGGTTGTGTTTTCAGCAAACAGCCTTAAAATAATGAAGCCTATTGAGTCGATGCATAGCAACTATTTCCTCTGCTGGTTGAATGTTAATGATGATTCTTACAATTAGAGCTGTGCCACTTATGTGCTATTGAGCCACGAAATATTACTTGAGCCCTAACCCTGTTCTCATTTGATGTCCAAGTAACTACTTCCTAGCATGGACTCTCGGTAGTAATTAGAAGTAGGAACCCTGGTTGGCCTTTGTCCTCACCACAAACCTATCCAGTTTGCACCTCATGACGCTGACATCAGTGATGGCACTGTCGTGCTGCAACTAACTCAGAATTCAGGAGGTTTCAGGAAAAAGTTTGAAATAACTGCACAGAAATACAAAAATGCTGGCAACCTTATAGCAATGGCTGTTACAAAGTTTTGATGCATGGACTTTGAAGTTTAAAACTAGATTTAATTTACATTTTGTGTTCTAAGGAGGTTTGCTCCATATTTAGTCTTTGCGCTTTCAGCTATGTTAAATTTTTCAGTCTGCTTCCAGTTTTGAGTAATTGGATGTAATCAAAATCAACCGAAGGTAAGTACTTTTTTAAAAACTGCAATGAATAATCTTGTCTGTCTTGAGTGTGCTTGCGTGTCAGATTTAATGTAACTTTTAAATAAATTTGTGGAAAGTAAATTGACCATTCTTCCTCCTGTAGCTTTATCGCAATGGCCAGCGTTTGCTGGAAAAACAGCGATTCCAATTTCCTCCATCTTGGCTTTACATTGATAACATTGATGGAGAATGGGGTGCTTTCAATGACATCATGCGTAGGAAAGACAGTGCTATCCAGCAGCAGGTGGCTAACCTACAAATGAAGATAGTTCAGGAGGATCGTGCTGTGGAAAGCCGTACTACTGATCTCTTGGGCGAATGGGAGAAAACAAAACCTGTAGCTGTAAGTAATATTTCAAACCATATTTAGTCATACTTTGTATGTTTAACTTCTTTTGGATATATGATGCCTTTAAGCTTCAACTGAGATAATATGTAAAACTTTGTCTATTGTAGTTTAAAAAGTAGTGAAATGATTTAAGTTCAATTAGTAAGTTTTTTTTTAAATGTTGGCATAAAACCATTTTTTGTATCTAAATGTTCTCTGCTTTTGAGCTAGAGAGAGAACAAAATGCCATATTGTCCATATTGTGTCAGTGTACTTCAAGTATAAATTTACCATGTGAAGCGTTTTGAATTGGATGGTGCTATATAAATATATTAATTATCAAAAAAACTGGGTACTTAGGGGAACCTTCGTCCAGAGGATGCCTTGCAAGCACTCACTATCTATGAAGGCAAGTTTGGTCGCCTAAAAGATGATCGTGAAAAATGTGCAAAAGCCAAAGAGGCTTTGGAACTGACAGATACAGGATTGCTCAGTGGGAGTGAAGAACGAGTACAGGTATGTATTCTAACAACTTTGAAGCCGAGCTGCTGTGCACCTTTTTCTGGAATAAATCAGTCAACTCGTTGCTGAAAACGGTAGAGACTCCGTCCTGCTGGAACTCTGTCCACTTTCCATCGCCATCTAGTTTCTGGAGGGGGGGAGCCAATGATTTTGGAAGAGCTTCGCTTCAATGGGTGCTTTTTTATTTTCCTAGGTTTGGATGTGTTGGACTTTTTTTAAAAACTCACCTAATATGAGATGGATCTATGAGCTGTGTCACATTTGGCTAATTTTAAAGGACTAACTTGGAAAGTTTGGTTACATGGTACTCTTCCTATTTAGTCTCAAGAATCTGCCAGTAGTCATTTGGGTATAAGCTATTACTTTATCAGAATATCTGTGCTCGATTTTCCATAAGATTGAATGCAAGTTAAGTGTCCATTCTGAAAAGGCAACGAGCAAGGTAGTCTATGCATGGAAAATGTTCTGATTATGTACACCTGTGATATCCTGAATATCTTCTCAGCAAATGATGCCTCATAACTACAGCTCTCATACTGACCCATTACCCCTCTCTCTAGGTTGCTTTGGAAGAACTGCAGGATCTCAAAGGAGTCTGGTCTGAGCTGTCCAAAGTCTGGGAACAAATTGACCAATTGAAAGAACAACCATGGGTTTCAGTGCAACCACGCAAAGTATGAAAAAAACACATGATTATGAGGTTCATTTTTTTCAAAAATAAAAAAGAATTGAGAAGCTACTTGGGCAAACAGCTTCTTGTTACCATCACCTGTGTTTTGTTGATTGGAAAACATTAATAATCTGCTTAGCATTCGATAGGAGACCAGGACCAGGGTTTGGAGGTGGTGGGAAAGAGTAGAGAGAGATATGCGTATACGCATGACAAAAGACAGAAACTGATTCAGGTGCAGGTCCAGAAACCAAGCACAGAACATTCAATTCCGTATTTGTAGCAATTTCTTAAACATGCAAGTAAGTCTTGGACTTGGGGAAAACCCATCCCCACTCCCCAAACGCTGTGTGGCTCGTGCTTTCTACCTCCGTTCACTGTTGACTGATCACAAAAACCTACTGGTGAACCACAGGATCCACCCCCATGTTTACCACCCCCCACCATGACTATAAAGTCCAGAAACATCTCCCACAATGCCAATAACGTCTAGAAGCATTCCCAGTGCAATACTTAGCACACTCCAGAGTACTACTAAATGCCAGATACCTACCTCCAACAGGTATATCTTGCTGTGTAGCCTTGACTTTAAAAATGAATAAAGGACATGCATACATTAAAAAAATAAGCCACTTGCTTTTCAGAGATCAATGTCCTTTTTATTTTATAAAAAAAACACCTTTTCTGATTATCACAGGAAGAAATGCATATTTATTATCCAAAACATGATTTATCAACAGCACTGTGGATCCGTATCCTCGTTTATTTCCAGATGCTGATCTGGAACTTGTTCCTTTTTTACCCTGACTTGGTACCAGATGTTGCACATGTTCTATCTAAGGCATAACAGGCAGTTCCTCTTTGAGCAAAGCACCTCTGAATCTAATGTTCAAATAGAGATTGAGCTCCTGAAGTTGCCTCCTGTTTATGTGGAAATCCTTCTGGTGGTGGTTGAAACCCCTAGAGTAGACATTTAGTACAGTACTAATATGTTTTATAGATAATGACACTTTACAGTTGACTTATTTCTACTATTACATAAAACAGCTTCGTCAGAACTTGGATGGACTGCTTAACCAACTGAAGAATTTCCCAGCTCGTCTGCGCCAGTATGCGTCATATGAGTTTGTACAGAGACTTTTGAAGGGCTACATGAAGGCACGTCTTATAAATTTAAATATAACAGGAAAAAATTGTGTTCATTTGTATGGCAAAACAACGAAACATTAATTTTAAACTTTGTCTTGTAGATTAACATGTTGGTGATTGAGCTAAAGTCTGAGGCCTTGAAGGACCGCCACTGGAAGCAGCTGATGAAACGACTCCAGGTTAACTGGGTGGTATCTGAATTAACACTGGGTCAGATATGGGATGTTGACTTGCAAAGAAATGAAGCTATTGTTAAGGATGTGCTACTTGTGGCCCAGGGAGAAATGGCTTTGGAAGAATTCTTGAAACAGGTTAGTAACTTTCAAATTTGACCAGCTCTTTCTTGGGTTTCAGGATAGAGCACAAGTAGGGAAGGAATAACTTTGAACATTTTAGAAACTTGTTTTCAAGTTTGTTGAAATACAGGTTGTCTAAACTTCAATAGTATCTCCTTTTTCATAGCAACAGCGCTAAGGTGTTGGTGCCTCAGCATTCTATATCTGGTATAAGTCTTCTCCATATACAAGTGGTACAACTTCAAATCTCTTTTAAATTTTTCTAGTCCCACTAAATTTTTGTCTATTGTATGGAAAAATGAAATTCAAATATAGATTTAACCATTATATGCTGGTCCATGGTTGCTTAGAAAGTGTGTTAGACAAAGCAAATTTCCTGTAGCCTGCTGGTAATCCAGTGCAATTATTCAAGTATGGTCCCAGTAACCACTACAGATAAATTCTGAAACACTACTTTTGCTCAAGTTATTTCCCAACAGTATTCTGTTTTGAAACCTGAAATGGCAGTCATTGGGCTAAATTCTATAATTCTGTGCAACTTATCTTTGTAAATTTTACAATTTGCGGTATTGTCTTAATTTAAAACTTGCTAACAGATTAGAGAAATGTGGAACTCCTATGAACTGGACTTGGTGAACTATCAAAACAAGTGCAGATTGATCCGTGGCTGGGATGACCTATTCAACAAGGTGAAAGAGCACATCAACAGTGTATCTGCCATGAAGCTGTCTCCCTACTACAAGGCAAGTATTTATGGTAGTGTTCTTTTTTTTTAAAAAAAAGAAAATTTTGCTTTATGCTTTGCCCTTTTTCCTATTGAGATGAAATCCTTTCTGAATTGCAGTTAATCATCCATCCACCATATGTTTTACAATTGATACATTTCTAGCTTTGTGTACATATTTTTATAATTTTGCATTTTAATTTCTATTCCTTCATGCTTTCGCTCACCTTGCATTAGGCATTACCAAATTACAAGGTATCTGTTGTGTGTCTTTGTCTTCCTTTTTGATGCAGTGAGATTTTTAAGTTTTTTTTTTTTAAAAAAAGATATTTATGAATTTCTGCTCTGTTCAAAAATGTTTGTAGAGTTCAGCAATTATGGTTTTCCCAAGAGAATTGTTCAACAGAAAGCTGATCTATATTGATAAATGGCTAATCAATATCCTCTCTGTGCTAATTGTAACACTTCTTTAGGTCTTTGAAGAGGATGCCTTGAGCTGGGAAGATAAGCTAAATCGTATAATGGCACTCTTTGATGTTTGGATTGACGTCCAGCGTCGCTGGGTCTATCTTGAAGGCATCTTTACAGGAAGTGCTGACATTAAACATTTGCTACCTGTGGAAACTCAGAGATTCCAGAGGTATGCGAGTAGATTAACATTTCATTATAGACAGTTATTTATGAATTCTTGAACTGAAGTGTATGTTCTGATTGTATTATTATTAAATCAGCATCAGCACAGAGTTCCTTGCACTCATGAAGAAAGTGACCAAGTCTCCCCTCGTCATGGATGTTTTGAATATCCCAGGAGTGCAGCGATCATTGGAACGGTTGGCAGATCTATTGGGCAAGATACAGAAGGCTTTAGGAGAATATCTGGAGAGAGAGCGATCATCCTTCCCTCGGTAGAGAATTGAATACTTTTTTAAACTGGTTGCATTGAGTACTGGAAGGAAGAGAAAGAAATTGCAAGAGGAAAAACTACTTATTGTACATTACAGTCTATAAAAATGTAAAAAGTTTGAGGCTTGCTTCTAAGACAAGAACTCAAACTTGCCTTATGTAAATCAGAGTCCTGTACTCTAATAGTATTACCGAATTATTGTAGCATGTTATGTTATAAAATTGGACATCTTTGACCCTTTGTGTTTGACAAATCTATTTTACTGGTGTAACAAGCAGGGCAGATGAGGGAGAACCGGCAGATGATAATATATTTGGATTTTCAGAAGATATTTGATAAGGTGCCACACAAGAATATAATCAAGATTGGGGGTGATATATTGGCATGGATTAAAGATTGGTTGACAGATAGAAAGGGAGTAGGAACACGTCATTTTCGGAATGGCAGGCTGTAACTAGTGGAGTGTCGCAAGGGTTGGTGCTTGTGCCTCAGCTATTTACGATCTGTATAATTTGGATGAGGGGTTTGAGTTTAATCTATCCAAGTTTGCTGAAAATACACAGGTGGGAAAGTAAGCTGAGGAGGGTGCACAGAGGCTGAAAAGGGATATAGACGAGTTAAATGGGTAAGGTGGTAGCAGATGGAATGTAATGTGGGGATTGGTATTTGGGGTTCTTATACTCTGATCACAAAGTTAACATGCAGGTATAACCTACCCCCCCCCCAACATCAATTGGGAGGGCAAATGTTAATGTTAGCCTTGTTGCAAGGGGATTGGAATATGAGAGTAAAGAAATCATGCTGCAATATAAGGCTTTGATTTGACCACACCTAGAGTAATGTGTACAGTTTTGGTCATCTCCTAAGGAAGGATATGCTTAACTGAGAAGGTGTGCAATGAGGGTTCATGAGATTGATTCCTAGAATGGGGAGGGCTAACCTATGAGGAGAGATTGAGTAAAATGGGCTTATTCTCTGGAGTTTGGTAGAATGAGAGGTGATCTCTTTAAACAGTATAAATTTCTGAGAGGGCTTGACAGGATATGCTGAAATGCTGTTTCCCCTGTTTGGAGTGTCTAGATCTAGGGTCATGGTCTCCACGATGAGGGTTTGGCTATTTTGGACTGAGATGAGGAAAATTTACTTTTGAGGGTTTGAACTTAGGAATCATCTGCTCCAGAGGGTTGTTGATGCTTAGTCTTTCAGTATATTTAAGACTGAGTGAGTTCAGCAAGGCACTATGGGAATAAACGGATATGGGAACAGGGCAGCAAAGTGGAGTTGATGTATAAGTTCAAACACTATCTTATTGAATGGCAGAGCTGGCTCAAGGGGCCGAATACTCCTATTTCTTATGGTCTTGCATTCTTTAATGAACACAGTATATACTTGTACTGATCTTCAGGTTCTATTTTGTTGGCGATGAAGACTTACTGGAAATTATTGGCAACAGTAAAAACGTGGCTAAATTACAGAAACACTTTAAGAAGATGTTTGCTGGTGTTTCTAGTATCATTCTCAATGAAGATGCTACAGTTGTCTTGGGAATTGCATCGCGTGAGGGAGAAGAGGTATATTTAAATGTTTACTTACAATTATTGCTTTGTCAACTGAAGTTCACTAATGTATTACATTGATTATTTAAATATGGTATAAGGAATACTCAATATAGATCAAGTTGAAGTGCATCTAATTGTCTTTTAAAGTAACATCAAGGAGCTGTGTTTTTTCTGACAGGTGCTTTTCAAGACTGCTGTTTCAATCACTGAGCACCCTAAGATTAATGAGTGGTTGACTTTGGTGGAAAAAGAAATGAGGGTCACCCTGGCCAAGTTGCTGGCCGAATCAGTCACTGAAGTTGGAATATTTGGCCAAGGTACTTCGATTGATGCTGCAGACTACATTTCCTGGATTGATAAATACCAGGTGTGTATGCAGAAATAAAGAATGACTAATTTGCAATGAAGTAACAGTGTACCATTTCTATACAACTTCTCAGTAGTACAATACTCAACGTATTTTCTTCATGAAGCCCTTCCACTATGCAAAACTGAAAATCTTGGCAAAAGCTTCTGAAATAGAACTTGGAAGACTTTGCTTTGTCCATGCTGCAGTACATTTAAAAAGAAGTACGCTTATTTTTAACTAGGTTTTCTTCAAATTTATCTCCCAAAATGTAGGCCCAGCTTGTTGTCCTTTCAGCTCAGATATCATGGTCTGAAAATGTGGAAAATGCCCTGAATAATGGTACTAGCAGTGGCCAGTCCCCACTTGCCCCAGTCTTGGTCAACGTGGAAGCTACTTTGACTGTGTTGGCAGATTCTGTGTTGATGGAACAACCAGCACTTCGCAGGAGGAAACTTGAGCACCTGGTGAGTCAACATCCTGTATCCCTTGAGGGAAAGTTGGTGGTGGAGAGCGTTCATATTAAATTAGAGATCTACCTGAAACTTAATGGGTTTGGAATATTTCTCTCAATTTGGTGTGCTTTTTCAAAAGCAAATTAACGTTTTGTTTTGAAATTATGTTTAACTTGCGAATACATAATAGCTAACTCAAATATCTGACTAGAAAATGTTATGTGCCTATATTTTGAGTGGATTTTCTGAGTAGATCTTCTGTTTTAGCATGCACAAGAGATTAACAAAGAGCTCTGCATGGAAGAGTTGATCCCTCCTAAAGCTTTTTACTAGATTGATTATATGATTTAACAAAAATGTAAACCCTAAATATTTTTGTTGCAGATTACTGAATTAGTACACCAGAGAGATGTAACGCGAATGTTGATCAAGAACAAAGTAGATCAACCTAAATCTTTTGACTGGCTTAGTCAAATGCGATTCTACTTTGATCCCAAGCAAACTGATGTGTTACAGCAGCTATCTATACAAATGGCTAATGCCAAGTTCAACTATGGTTTTGAGTACCTCGGTGTCCAAGATAAACTTGTACAGACACCTCTCACAGACCGTTGCTACTTGACTATGACGCAGGCTTTGGAAGCTCGACTTGGCGGGTCTCCATTTGGTAGGTGGTGGGACATATGTTCAAGAGCTGAAGAAATTTTATACTTCTGGTTTAGCTAGACTAACGTGAATTAAAAGACCTTTCCCAATATGTTAATGTCTGGAGCCATCATGAAACAGTCTGAAGATCCCTCATTTGACTTCTGGACTTTTAACAACTGGGGGCAGGGTCGGCAGTGGCAGGGTGGGGACAGAGACTCTCCTTTCTACTTGGAAGAAGAAAATGAGTGCTCCTTATCTTTGTCTGGTGACCCCTCCTGCAAAACTATATCTGTGTACATCTGATGGAGACAGAATTAAGCTTGACTGCAGTGCTTTCCACAGTTAAATAGGCTGACGCATGAAAGGTCAATTCTGGTAGCTGACACAGTTTTTCCATGGAACTGTACCTCAGCAGGGGTCAATATCAAGAGAAGGAAGTAATAAAATTGGCCAAATAGAAAGACCTTAAAATATTGGCCACATTTTTGTCTATTCCCACTGGTGTAGCATGAATATTTCAGATGACCATAGAAAAGCATATTCCACAATTATACCATTTGTTAACTAGTGATTTTTATAAACGGCATCTGTTAGAAAGTGAAATGTCACTTCACTATCAAAAGTTACCTTGATGGCTTGTGTATTTCATGTTTAATTTTTTAAATTCCCATCTTTGTTCCACATTAGGCCCTGCTGGTACTGGTAAAACTGAATCTGTCAAGGCGCTTGGACACCAGCTTGGACGCTTTGTTCTAGTCTTTAACTGTGATGAGACCTTTGATTTCCAGGTGCTGTAACTGATTTTAATATGGTGCCAATCTCTCCTGTGTTTTATTGAGCTTGCTTAAAACTATTTTTGGAATACTTTTTCAGTACTGTGGGATATTGGCTATGCATTGAGCAGTTGTGATATGAATTGTAATTTTAATATGCTAATTGTTATGGTATTGTTAACTCTTGTAGCTTAAAACAAGGTTTATAAAAAGAGAACCTGAAGTGAGAGAGTTTATACCAATGTAACCCCTCCAGTTACTTGATTTATATTTTGCTGAGAAGTGGGAAAATCATTTAAAACTTGCGCCTTATTGCTGATCTCACTTGCCTCTAAAGTCTTTGGTGCTTTACGTAAAATTTATAAACTGCTTGCAGTACTTTTTTTAAAAAGAGGTTTTTTTATTAATTCAGGCCATGGGTCGTATATTCGTGGGTCTGTGCCAGGTGGGAGCCTGGGGTTGTTTCGATGAATTCAATCGCCTTGAAGAACGTATGCTCTCTGCTGTATCCCAGCAAATACAGTGCATCCAGGAGGCACTCCGTGAGCACTCCAATCCCAGCCGTGACCGAAGTATGTAACATTATGCATCGTTTGATTTAGTGCTTTATTGGTCATCTTTCTAGATATTAAACTTTATTAAATTTCTACAGGGCAACAACTTTACTTTTAAGGTTTCCTTTTACAGTTTGCAGCAGTCATGTTTGCTATTAGTTTAAAAGGTTTTCAGCATTGAAGTACACAGTCTTCACTTGATTCTGCATCCATGGATTTTGTTTAAAAGTATACAGCAAAACCTAGAATGAAGACCAACTCCTTTGCATTTATATAGGAGAAAACACCCTAAGATATTTTACAGAGAAGGGAGAAAAATAAAACTAAAGGAATTTATGCCAAGCCCTGGTGGGAGAGTTGGGAGAGGAAGCAAAGTTAAGTTGAATAGATGGATTTTAACAAGTTTTCAAAAGTGGCAAAAGGAAAAGTGAGGTTGTGACTTGGGGAGAGAGTTCTAAAGAATGGGGCCAGGGCAGTTGAAGGCTTTGCTGTCAATAATTGAATAAAGGGAGGAGCAGATGCACAAGATTCCATGGTCGTGGAATTGAAAGGTAAAAGAGTATCTAAGGTTGGAGGACTTTACTGAGAGAGGGCAAGGCTGTGGAGGGATTGGAAGATCATTTTTACATTGCGTGTTGAGATAGGGAGCCAGTGTAGTTCAGTGAGGTTGATAAACAAGTGAAACTCAGTGCAGGACAGTGCATATTTGGCAGGCTTGGGTTATGACTGACTTGCTTAAGTAGGATGAAGGATAGGAGGACCTTGGAGAAATTGAGTCTAAATGTGCCAAAAGTATGGATAAGGGTCTCAGCAGCTGTGGGCCTTAAGTAAAGATGGAGGAGGAAATCAGCAGCTGATGAGATGTGGGGTTTGAAGGTCAGCTGTAGATTCAACAGGTTGCTAATATTTTGCACAGTCTGAATTAATCTGGAAGGTGTGGCTCAGTCTAGAGTGACCAGGGAGGAATGACATTAGAAGCGAGGCAGCATAGGTTAGGACAAGAACTGAAAAAATTGGCCTATATTTTTCCCCACTGTTCCAAGACAACTGTGGCACATCCACTTCTTGATTTTAAACCACCAGTCAGACTACAGAGGTGATTACAGGCAGTGGTGGAGGGTTAGACCTTTGTTCCATTAGCAGCTTTGTGGAAGCTGACCATGTGTCTGCAGAAGACATTGAAAAGAGCAGCCTGTAGATGAGTAAGAGAAGTACACTAGGAATAGAACTTTGGAGGATCTGAAAGTGACTGCAGAAGGAGAAATATTTGCTGGAGAACACCTCTGGGTAGTGAGGTAGGATGGCATGGTTGATCATATCAAACATTGTACAATAGTAAAGAAGCAATAAAGCATTGTAGTTAGAGGTTGCGATTATACCTTTAGCCAAGACTCTCTGCTGTGAGAGGGGCAAAAGCTAGGTTTTAGGGGTTTTAACAAGGAGGTTAGATAGAGTTGGGGTTGGCACATTTGAGAACTTTGGGAGAGGAACGGTGGTTGAAGATGAGGTGGGGTGTTGCATTGACTGGAAGGATGATGTAAAGCCAGATAATGTAATCTTGTAACTGATTATTTTCTACCTAATAGCTTAGGTGTAAATTATGTACATGGGAGCAGGAAGTTGCAAAAGAAAATAGTAGAGTCCAGTATGGGGAGGTAGAACATCCACTTTGAATTAGAGATAAGCAAATTGGAATATTTTCTTAAGGTGAAGGACTAAGAGCTGGAGTTTTAAAGGGATTTGGATGTACATGTAAAAAAAAAAATTACTAAGAGCTAATTATTTAACTTAAGTATGAATGACCTGGTCTTGATTATTGGGGGTACAGTTTGAAGTTTACAGATAATACAGAACAATACAACATAATTAGTGTATGGGATAGTAGCAGACCTTAGGAGGATGTAGACTGGTGAAATGCGCAGTCGCATGGTAGATGCAATGTTATGTGGATAAGTGTGAAGTGAAGCACTTTGGGAGAGACAACATGGAGAGGCAATATGGTCTAAATGCTATTATGTTGAGGGTCATACAAGAGCATAGAGTCATGGAGGTGCATGTTTTCAAAAGTGACAGGGCAAGTTAATAGTTAAATAATATGGGACACTTGGCTTAGTAATACGGGAATTGAATACAAAAACATGGCAGTCATGCTAAACAGTTACTGTTTAGGCCTCAGTTGGAGTATTGTGTACGTTTCTGGAAACTACCTGTTGGGAAGGAGATCAATGCCCTGGGCAGGGTACAGAGGAGGTTTACCAGAATGCTACCAGGAATGAGGAAGTTGCCGTGTGTAGAGGTTGGAGAAGCTGGGATTGTTCTCTGAGCAGAGAAAATTAAGGGGAGAGCTAATGGAGGTATTCCAAAATTATGGGTAGTTTTGATGGAGCAAGTAGGAAGCTACTATTCTGGCAAGTGGGTTGGTAACTGGAGGTCATAGATTTAAAATTTGTGAAGGAACTAGAGGGGAAATAAGAAATTTCTTTGCAGAGGATTGTTTAAAATCTGGAATGCACTGCCTGGATGTGTGGTGGATGCAGATTCCATTGTAACTTTCAAAGAGCAATTGGACATGTATTTGAAAGGACTCATGCGCTGGTTATGGGGAAAAAGCTAGGGAATGGGATTAATTGGATAGCTCTTTCAGCTCGACATAGGCATGACTGGCTGAATGGCCTCCTGTGTTGTAAGATTCTATGATTCTAGTGCACAGATTTTTTAAAAACAATCAAAAAGGCAAATGGAATGTTAGGATTAAGGAGTTAGAATATCAAAGTGAGGAAGTGATGCTTCAGTTGTATACAGCCGTGGTCAGATTCTAATCTGGGGTACTTATTCAGCACCCAACCTCAGGAAAGATATATTGACTTTGGAAGAGGTAAAGTGCATATTCACTAGTATCAAACTAGGGCTTAAAAGGTTGAATTAAGAGGACAGGTTTCAAAAACTTGGTTTGTATTCCCTTGAATTTAAAAGGATGCGGGGTGTTTAAAATGAGAAATTGATTTGATGAGGTAGATGCAGAGCATCTTTTTTTCTGGTGGTAGAATCTAGGATGAGTGGGCATCATAAAATTTCACCTAAGCTGTTTATAAGTGAAATCACAAAGCACTTTATTGTAAAGGCTAGTGAAAATCTTTTACAAGCCCTCACCCTCAAAAGGTTATGGATGCTGGATCAGTTGAAATGTTGAAGATTGAGATCTGTAGATTTTGTTGGGCAAGGGTGTTGAGGGATATAGATCAAAAACAGACGGGCAACTGAGTTGAGGAACAGTTCAGACATCATCTGTTGGAATGACAGAACAGACTCGATATCCTGACTGGCCCAGTCCTGTTATGTGAAGCATCAGACTTGCAGCTTCAGCTCTGTTAATTTTCTTTCAGGTTCTCCTACAATCACATGTGAGCTGCTGAACAAACAAGTGAAAGTCAGGGCAGATATGGCTATTTTCATTACTATGAATCCAGGCTATGCTGGTCGCTCCAACCTACCGGATAACTTGAAAAAACTCTTCCGTAGTTTGGCAATGACAAAACCTGATCGCCAACTTATTGCACAGGTTATGTTGTATTCACAAGGGTTCCGTACTGCTGAAACACTTGCAAACAAAATTGTTCCATTCTTCAAGTAAGCATTATAACTTGACTATAGCTCATTTTAATTTACTACTTTTGGCATAAGAGCAATTGTAAAACTTGCATGTTTGTTAATGTTTTAGTTGCACAACTGGCAATACATTGAAGTTTTTCAAAAATTGCTTTTTCAAGGCTTTGTGATGAGCAGCTGTCCTCTCAGAGCCACTATGATTTTGGTCTGCGAGCCCTGAAAAGTGTGCTAGTAAGTGCGGGTAACGTGAAGCGGGAGAGGATTCAGAAGATAAAGAAAGAGAAGGGAGAACGTGGTGAAGATGTTGATGAGGCAGAAATTGCAGAGAACTTGCCTGAGCAAGAGGTTAGTTGTTCACCAGTGTCTGGAAAGGTTACAATTCCATACATCTTTTCAAATTACATGTTGAACTGTGTATATAATAGAAAAATACATGTATAAGACAGAAGTGTATTTCTTTGCTATGCTGTCCTAATCATAACTGTTGTAAATATTTTTCAGTTATTTTTGTCCTTAAGCCCATGTTATAAATATTTTCATTTATCTCTCAATATTTAGTGAGGCTAAATGGGTTAAATTAACTTAATGTTTCTTAGACATCTTGCAACTTTAGTTATTGTACTCTTATGTTCTCTGTGTAGAATCTGTAGTCAAGCACAACTTAAAAATAAGCATTTCTCACCTCCCCATCAACTGAACACTTCCCTCCCCCCCGACTTTAAATGTTATTAAAACTTGTGAAACCATTTTTATGTTGAGTAATTCGAGTCGAGTTGATCAATCCATCCACAGATTCTGATCCAGAGTGTTTGTGAGACGATGGTTCCCAAACTAGTTGCAGAAGACATCCCACTGCTTTTTAGCCTTTTATCTGATGTATTCCCTGGAGTACAGTACCACCGTGGAGCAATGACTAAACTGCGTGATGAATTGAAGAAGGTTTGTCTAGAAATGTACCTTACCTATGGTGATGGTGAAGATGTTGGTGGAATGTGGATTGAAAAGGTGAGTTCTGAATTTTCATCCCTTTCTAGATTTTATGGAGGTGCTTTCTGCAGCATTTAAGATTTTGTCTATTCAACTGCATAGTAACTTTAATTACATGTTCTACCTTAGGTGCTTCAGCTATATCAGATATCTCAGATAAACCATGGTTTGATGATGGTGGGACCATCAGGCAGTGGAAAAAGTATGGCCTGGCGTGTTTTACTAAAGGCACTTGAACGGCTAGAGGGAGTCGAAGGAGTTGCTCACATCATTGATCCAAAAGCTATCAGCAAGGACCATTTATATGGAACATTAGACCCAAACACCAGAGAATGGACTGATGGATTGTTCACACATGTTCTTAGAAAGTAAGTTGATTATGTGGCAGTAATGGGAATTTTTGTTTTCTTCAATTTTTCTCCCCTCTCCCTTTTCTCTTCCTGAAGATTTTGACTTCTCAATATGATTCCAAGGCGCTGGTTGCCTAGCTGGCCATTTTTTACACCTGAGGCTTAACAGTGAATGTCAGTAGGCTATTCAACAGCAGTGGCAAGGTGGCCAAGCTTGATCTTTCCTTCACCTAATTTCACACATTCACACTTGCACCAAAGGTCAGCCCTAGGTGGCCTGTCTTCCATCCTAACTCATGGCTGTTGAGCTGCAATCCACTCACTCGGGTGGGGAACAGACCTCAGACCTTCCTGGTCCATGTGGCTCAACTACAGTCTAGGTAAACTTGCTCAACCATCCATTGGAACCCAGAATTTTGTATTCCATTTATTTAAAAAAAAAATCAGCATTAAATTATAAGTGTGTACTTGGAGTTCAAAATGTATGCTTCAAGGTAGTTAATGTTTTGCATTCTATGTAAATTATATTTATGGTTTTTAGGATTATTGACAATGTGCGAGGTGAGCTGCAGAAACGCCAGTGGATTATCTTTGATGGTGATGTGGATCCTGAATGGGTAGAAAACTTGAATTCTGTTTTGGATGATAACAAATTGCTTACCCTGCCCAATGGAGAGCGTCTCAGCCTTCCACCAAATGTAAGAATTTTTGCAAAGGATTAATACAGAATTGTGTTGAACAGATTTTATGCTCCCCAAAAAAAAAGTAATGAAGTCCTAAAGTATATACTTCTTTTCCTTTCAATAGGTGCGAATTATGTTTGAGGTCCAAGACTTGAAATATGCTACACTGGCTACTGTATCCAGATGTGGAATGGTATGGTTTAGTGAGGATGTTCTCAGTACTGATATGATCTTCAATAACTTCTTGGCTAGACTGCGTAGTATTCCTCTGGATGAAGGAGAGGATGAAGCCCAGCGTAGACGCAAGGGCAAAGAGGATGAGGAACAAGAAGCCGCTTCCCCGATGCTTCAGGTACCAAACTAATTTATCAGTCAATTTTCTGCACAAGAAAGTTTATGTAATTTGCTTCAGTTTGAAACCAGAGCAGAAAGATCACTTTTATATGTGCATCTCCTGAATCAATTTGGCAGAAGCTGAATCTTTTCAAATCGGAGCCAGATCATTTGGATGACTGTTGAAGTTGTAAGTGGTGATGTATTGAAATAAAAGGTAAATGGTGCTGTACCTCTCCCTACTGAATAATTTTCCCACCAGTAGATTTCTTGCAAACCTGTTTTTATACTTTTTATATATGAACTACTTTGATTATCTCTTCTAGGATTATTTTAAGATGTGATTTTAGTCGTCGGTATCTGCAAATGTATTTTACTTTCCACCCAATAACTTTTCCAATTTTAAATTAATTACTTTAAAATATTGTAGAAATCTTGTGCAAAAACTTCATGGTACGCTGTAAACCTTTTATTACAGATACAGAGAGATGCAGCAACTGTTTTGCAGCCATTCTTCACTTCAAATGGCCTGATTATCAAAGCAGTAGAACACGCTGCTAAGATGGAACACATTATGGATTTTACCAGATTACGATGTCTTGGTTCCCTCTTCTCCATGATGCACCAAGGTTGTCGAAACATTGCATTGTATAATGCTAACCATCCTGACTTCCCAATGCCGAGTGATCAGTTGGAACGCTACATCCAGGTATGACTTGCTAGTCTTAGATTTATTTGTCTCATCTTATACATGAAATGAGCCAATGTACCACGTCACATAACCTTTTTAAATGTTCGCGGTATTTTTTTTCCTTGATTAGAAATACCTAATTTATGCCATTCTGTGGTCACTTTCGGGTGATGCGCGGTTGAAGATGAGAGCAGAACTTGGTGAATACATCAGAAGAATTACCACCATTCCACTACCCAGCACACCTAACATGCCTATCATTGACTTTGAGGTAGGAAATGTATAATTTGCCGATCTAATACAAATTGTTTGCCCATTTTGGAATATGTTGTATTCTGTTCTGAACATCTAGTGCTTATTGATCTTTGTCATGCATCTATATTCAAAACTTCAGCTATAAATGCTTGATTCAGTAGATTTTTGCATTCATAGGATTTGGGCGTCGCTGACAAAGCCAGCATGCCCATCCCTAATTGCCCTTAGGTGGTGGTGAGCCACTGCCTTGAACCACTGGAGTCACTGGGTACATATGCACCCATAGTGCTGTTAGGTAGGGATTGATAGAATAGTTAATATGCATGATACTTACTGAATTAACCTAAATTGGCACTGGTCTGCAGGCAGCAGAATGTAAATGAGTAACTTCCCACAAAACAAATGATTGAATCATAGACTATTCAGTCCATTGTTCTGTGCCAGTTCTTTTGGCAGAGCCTGTGCTCTTTCCCTATAGCCTCTAATTTTATTCCTTTCAAGTATTTGTCCAATTCCCTTTTGAAAGTTCTTATTGAATCCGCTTCCATCATTCAAGACCACAACAACTTGCTGAATTTAAAATAAAATTCCCATAAGCTTTTTTAACATCCTTCTCAACTTGTCCTGCCACCTTCAAAGATTTGTGTACATCCACTCCCAGTTGTTTCTGTTTCTGTTCCTGCATCCCCTTTAAAGTTGTACCATTTAGTTTATATTGCCTTTTCTCGTTCTTCCTATCAAATAGAATCACTTCTGTTGAATTTCATCTGTTCATTTCATCAGTCTATATCTTCCTGAAGTCTGTTAATAATCTCATTGTTTACTACATTTCAAGTTTTGAGTCATCTGCAAACTTTGAAATTATGCCCTGTTTACCCAAGTCAGGTCATTATATATCAAAAAGAGCTGTGATCCTAATAATGACCTCTGCAGGGAAAACCACTTTACACTTTCCCCCAAGTCTGGAAAATAACTGTTCACCACTACTGTTTTCTGTTCCTTAGCCAATTTTGTGTTCCTGCTGTCACTGATCCTTTGATCCCATGGGTTTTAATTTTGCAACAAGTCTATTATGTGGCACTTTGTCAAATCCCTATTGAAAGTTTATATACACATCAACTACTACCCTTATCAACCCCTCTTAATTTCTAGAATCTACTGAATAACTGTACAGATTTGCTCATTATTCATTGCAAATAACTTAGGAGCATCTACTCAGGAGGAGAGGGAGGAAATGAATAAGCAAGAACTGTGACAATGTCTCTTGAGTTTGGCTCCATAACAGCCACACAACTATGTAGCTTCTTCTCCCCATGCTCCTCCTTTCCCTTGTCCTATTATCAACAGTCCCTACTAGCATATAACTGGATATTTCTAGTGCTAGCATATGGAGAGGGGAAGAAGAGAGAAAGAATTGTTCTTTAAAATGTCCTTAGTAATTTGTGGGGCTTTTTTTCTGGGATGTGGGCATTGCTGGCTAGGCCTGCATTTATTGCCCATCCCTAATTGCCCTTGAAGATGGTGGTGAGCTGCCGCCTTGAACCGCTGCAGTCCTAAGGGTGTGGATACGTCAACAGTGCTGTTAGGAGTTCCAGGATATTGACCCAGCGGCAGTGAAGGAATGGTGATATAGTTCCAAGTTAGGATGGTGTGTGGCTTAGAGGAGAACTTGCAGGTGGTGTTCCCGTGCATCTGCAGCCATTGTGGTTCTAGATGGTGGAGGTCGTGGGTTTGGAAGGCGCTGTCGAAGGAACCTTGGTGAGTTGCTGTATTGCATCTTGTAGATGGTACTCACTGCTGCCACTGTGTGTCAGTGGTGGAGGGAGTGAATGTTTAAAGTGGTGGATGGGTGGCAGTCAAGTAGGCTGTTTCGTCCTGAATGGTGTCGAGCTTCTTGAGTGGTGTTGGAGCTGCACCCATCCATGCAAGTGGAGAGTATTCCATCACGCTCCTGACTTGTGCCTTGTAGATGGTGGACAGGCATTGGGGAGATGGTAGGTGAGTTACTTGCTACAGAATTCCCATCCTCTGATCTGCTCTTGTAGCCACAGCATTTATGTGGCTGGTCCAGTTAAGTTTCTGGTCAGTGGTAATCCCCAGGATGTTAGTGGGTGATTCAGCGACGGTAATGCCATTGAACATCAGGGGGAGATGGTTAGATTCTCTCTTGTTTGAGACAGTCATTGTTAGGCACTTAAGTGGCAAGTAACATTCGTGCCACACATCAGCGCAAGCCTGGATGTTGTCCAGGTCTTGCTGCATATGAATATGGGCTGCTTCAGTATCTGAGGAATCACGAATCGTGCTGAACATTTTGCAATCCGTTAACATCGCTTTCCTTTTTAAAATTGTTTTGTATTTCCTACTTGGCTAGAATTGCAGTATTGATCTAAAGTGGGATGCCTTGAGTTTGATTCTGTATCATGGACTATGAACCTACATTCTGAACATACACGACTGCTATTCAGTAATGTCTGATGGGTAACTGTTGTGACACCCATCTTGTCACAGATTATGCAAAATACCTGCAAGTGTTACCTGTTCCTGCTTGGAGTTTGAATTTGTTTGTGAAAACTTGCGTCCAATTCCTTTGAACCTATATATTCATGCAAGTTAGTTTTTTTTCATGTAAACTAATACTTGTGCAAGCCTTTGTATCTGCACAGTAAGCTATTAGACTGTATGTGTTACTGGACAATCCACCTTTTTTCAAACTTGGCATGGGTGGTCCTCTGGCTAATCTATCTTAAACATTTCTTCTTTATGTATCTCCAAGAAATCAGTCAGTGTTTTTGCCCCAGTGCTGCCTATTATCTTTTATTTTCCTCCTCGAAAATATTGAGATAAAAACTCCTGGCTCCCCTTCATTATCCCTCTGTCTCTGTGCTCCCCCCACCCTTCCCCATGTTGATTCCACTAACATCGGACAGACCAGAGACCTTGGACGTTCTGACCTGAGTGGTTATTAGCATTGAGCCATTAATGAAAGTTTTACGGCCACAAGCACAAATAGATAACAGACTCAGTTCAATTAAGTATTTAAGAGTTTGAGCTTGCTCTACTTTCTGCAGTGGCCTCTTTTTGACCCAGCTTGTAGAGGGTTCCATGCTGTTGTCTGTAAGGTGGTTCAGAATAAATTCTGGATATCTCATACAAAGATCCTAGTTTAGACCTTTTTTTTTGTTTCAGACCTGGTGCAATTTGGAGTGGTATTTTTTGATTATTTGCAGGGTTAGTGATGCCTTCCCCAGCCAAAGAACTAAAAATACCCAGGATGAGACCTTTTCATGAGAATTGGAAGGGATGAAATCATCTAACCCATTTATGGTCTCAGAAGCAGTGTTTGTAGATGTTCCACCCATGGTAGTGGGACGGTGTGGGTCAAAATTAGTATGTGGTAGTTGAATCTTGCAAAGTATGCTGATTTTGTAATTTCCTCCTTTTTCCTTAACTCTGTTGGACTGCTTGCCTATCCTATTTTGTTTTGTTGCATCAAACACAGACCTCAGTTATAACAACCACGGAATCAGATCATTATCCTTAATGAGCTCATGTTACGCAGTAGAATGTGAATACTCAAGCAAATCATACCACGCCATTCCACTGATTTTTATGATTATTGAGTTCACAATTCACCATAAGAACTCGGGTATCACACTTCACAATTCCAGCATGACTACAGTATAGTGGTTTACTCAAAACACTTGTACCAATTCTACTTTTGATCTCTACATTCCATACCTACTAACACTAAATTGCAATACATCAAAAGACTCTCAGATATACATAGAGCCAAGAAGATACGGTTATGTCCTCAATTTTGCCAATGATTGTTACCATGGTTATATGGTCCACTTAAGCTCTTCAATCATTTTATTAAATCATATAAGCAGTGACTAAAACAACATCAAGACCCTCAAGACATGGATGCATGCCCTTCCTTCAACTAGGTCTGCTTCACAAAACATCCTTGTTCAGCAGCATTGAACGCTGATTTAACTCATCGTGTGCTGATCCCATGAACAGTCCCAGATAGTGAGGTACATAACTCATGTGAGCCCACATTCTCTTAATCTCTTCCTCTCCAACTTACTGTATTGAACACTAAGACAATCAGGTCTCCACTGATGCAGTTCTAAAACTGGAATGGGAATTGTGATTTTCCCCTTTCTTTATTCACCCTCACGTGGAAAGACAAGTGGCCTCCACTTGGCACCTATATGTAATAACACCAATAAGAATAATAACTTCACGGGGTTCATAGGCACAAACCATGTCCTAACAGTCCACACTACAGCATGTTTGATATATACTTGTAATTAATTTAATCATACCTTTGGATTCTAGTCGTGAATGTCAGAATTATTTTGATGGAGCAGATAGTATAAATGTGACTCAATTTGTGCAGCAGTTTAATCATAAATTGATCTCTTTGTCAAAGTTATTCAGTCGCTATAAATTGCTTGAGCAGATTCAAATTGAAAGTAATTAACTTGGTTTAGCAACATTTTTAAAAAATATTTAGGTATCCATTACTGGAGAGTGGGTTCCTTGGCAGTCAAAGGTACCACAGATTGAAGTTGAGACTCACAAAGTTGCTGCCCCAGATGTTGTTGTACCAACCTTGGATACAGTCCGTCATGAAGCCCTTCTATACACATGGCTGGCTGAGCATAAACCACTAGTTTTATGTGGCCCACCTGGTTCTGGCAAGACTATGACCCTATTCAGTGCACTAAGAGCTCTACCAGATATGGAGGTAAGAAATTGTCATCTTTTAAATTGCCTTTGTAGCTTTAGTATTTATGTGGCAGCTGTAACAGTTATTTCTGGACTATCCATTTTCCTTTCTAGTTTTTGTTAATATGATTAATATAAGCTTGAAGCCATTCTAGCAATGTTTGTCTCCATTTTATTAGGTTGTGGGTCTGAACTTCTCCAGTGCAACCACGCCTGAGTTAGTTCTGAAAACATTTGATCACTACTGTGAATACCGTCGGACACCAAATGGAGTTGTGTTAGCACCTGTGCAGCTTGGGAAATGGCTTGTGCTCTTCTGTGATGAAATTAATCTTCCAGACATGGACAAATATGGTACTCAAAGGGTTATATCCTTTATTAGGCAGGTAAGTAAGAGAAGGTCTGGCAGATAGTTGAGTTAAAGCTGTCGGGGCATCGATTGAAGCATAATCATTATGAGTCCTCTTTTTGTTCCAGATGGTAGAACATGGAGGTTTCTTCCGTACTTCAGACCAGACATGGGTTAAATTGGAAAGAATCCAATTTGTTGGAGCTTGCAATCCATCTACTGATCCAGGAAGAAAGCCACTTTCACACAGGTAATAACTCTGCTGTTTCACATTGTGTACTGAAGATTAAGATTTTGAATTAATTAAACTGGTGCAGAATGGCTTGAGTAAAAGCTAGACAAAAATTAAAGTAACTATTGAAAGGGTGAAGATTAAGAACTTTAATTTTCAGTTTTCAGCCAACAAAATATATTTAAAACTGTTGACAAGACAAATGTCAGTTGAAATCCATTCTAAATTAAAATGATCTCAAACTGTCCTTTTTCAATATTTAATTTTTGTCAAACATTTTTACTTTTGTTTCTGTACAAGATATTCAGACCTTTTTTCTAATGCATAGTAAAGACTTTGGGCTTTATTTACAGTCTGGTCAGGAACCTGCCGCCCAGATCATTTCTGGGTCCCGATCCTACCTCATGCAATGCTATTTTTAAATGCTAACTTCTGATTTGGATAGGAGGCGAGCTTGGCACCCAATTACCTCTAGGAGGCGGGAACTACCTACCTACCGCCAGAGGCAAAGGCAAGTGGCAGCCATAATGGGGCCTGTCACTGCCTAGCCAAGGAGAGCGGGCAGCTCCTTGGAGGGACAACACCAAATATAAAATGAAATAGAGGCAAAACGGCCAAAACAAAGGTACGGCGCAAGTCGCCACGCAGGGTACCTGGACTCCTGACAAATTTTAAACATTAAAAAAAAAAAATTCCCTTTATCCCGCAGTAAACCCGACAGCTGTGCACTAATGTGCTCCTAGAGGAGCTTAATGGGCCCTTAATTGAAGTCGAGCAGCTTCCCTGTTTCCTCCCCCATGCCCTGACTTTGAAGATAGTATACTGTCCCTGAAATGACTTCCAGGACTGCAATCTTCAAATCGTGTCCGTTCCGGCACCCGACTCTGCGGCCTTTTGAAAATCTGGCCCGTTGTATCCATAAATTTCCTGAATTAGTTTTTTGCTCATTGGGATGCAACAGTTTAGCTTTCGTTTGGTTGGAAGTACAATGAAGTGTTGATTGACTGTGTTGGAAGTTGTTAGATTTGTACTGTTAAACCTGGAAGTGATGGTTGGAAATGTTCTGTAAAATCTTTTACTTCTGTCTTCATAGGTTCCTACGTCATGTACCTGTTGTGTATGTGGACTATCCAGGACCAGCATCTCTCACTCAGATTTACGGAACTTTCAACCGTGCTATGCTTAGACTCATTCCATCCTTGCGGACATATGCAGACCCCCTTACTGCAGCTATGGTGGAATTCTACATTATGTCACAGGTAGATTATGTTTGTGATCTGGAGCATTGAAGCCTGAGATAAAAATAGTACAAGTTTTCAAATTAATGTTAAGATTTAGATGAGAGAAATTTCATTACCTTGGTTATGGTGATGGGGCTAAAGTATACAAGAACAAAATTCTCAAGCTTGTGGGGGGTGGGGGGAACTTGGTGCTGCATTGCAGAATAATGGAAACATTCCCAGAGAAGGTAGTTGATTCGGTTGAGTTGGCGACTTTAACAAAACAAGAAGCTGAATCAGTATCTGTTGAGTGGGATAGATGAATCAACGCTGCTTGATATTTTTTTTTCCAGAGGTGGTCAGGGAAGGAACTTGGTGCTCCCTAAAATGGGGGATCTGGAGATGCTATGGAAAGGAAGTGTATGATAGAATAATTTTACCTGGATTTTGCATGGAACTGACTTGATGGACAGATGGTCCTTTTCATTCTGGATTTTCTTGTAAATTTCTGATAAGCACTCGCCTCCAATATGATGCATAATATGTATGTTTAAGCATTAAACCCTCTTTAAATCTCTGAAAGGGTACAATGTATTCTATATTTTTTGTGCAAGTTTTAAAAAAGGAAGACTTGCATTTATATAGGGCATTTCATGACCACCAGACGTCTCAAAGCACTTTACAGCCGATGAAGTATTTTTTTTTGAAGTGTAGTCACTGTTGTAATGCAGGTCCTTTAAAACAGCCTGATAACCACCTCAATTAAAAGCAGTTCAAAATTTTGATCTAAAAACTGAACTTTGTTCAATAACGCATACTGCATTATTTCACAGGAGCGTTTCACCCAAGACATACAGCCGCATTACATTTACTCCCCTCGTGAAATGACACGTTGGGTGAGAGGAATCTTTGAAGCTTTGAGACCATTGGAAACGCTGGCAGTTGAAGGTTTGATTAGGATCTGGGCTCATGAGGCTCTGCGTTTGTTCCAAGATAGGTTTGTATTGTTTATGTTCATTCTTTGGCAGTATTGTTGCTATTTCAACTGTTCACACCGAACCAAGTTAAAATGCGTGAATACAGAATTCATATTCCACTGCTTTCATTTTTAGACTTGTAGATGATGAGGAAAGACAATGGACGGATGAGAACATTGATGTGGTGGCTCTCAAGCATTTCCCTAATATTGACAAAGACAAAGCTTTGACCAAACCCATTTTGTATAGCAACTGGCTATCCAAGGTATGAGATGGCTGAAACACTTTTGTATTAAAAAAAAATGTAAATTGTCATAAGTTGGTCTTGAAGTGCTCAATTAATTTTCAATTAGACTTTTTATCTTGTGTACTAAACATTATTTGTGTATCGTTAATTATCAATTTATCTTAAATCTAATGCCTTTGGTTTAAATTTGTAACAAGTTAACATAAAGCAGCTCATAATTTTCTATTTAGTAGTAACTCAGCAATGTTTTAGTCCTTCTGGTTTACCCTTCCAAAACACCACTCAGATCCCTTTGTGATTTTGGAACTGAGGGCCCTGCATCCTCAATAAAATAATTCATTTTCAGTAAGTCCTCTTGGTTTTAAAGCTCACCATAGTTATTTTTGTTCACTGCCCCTACTGGTAGTCTATTTAACATTTTTACACCCGCTTACTGAAAAACTGCTGCAAAAATTCTTCATTTTCATTTGACTTTTTTTTTCACACACCTTTAGTCTTAACCTATGTTCCTTAGTTGTTGAATCCAGTGCTTTCCAGAGGAACTTTCCTGGATTCTATTTTTATCTTCGTCCTGGAAATCATTTGAGTTCCATCCAATTTCTGCTGACTTCTCCCTTGTGGGAAAAGTGGTCAGACTTTCAAAAAGTTTCCTGATTAATTTCAGTAAATTCCTGCATGCATACAAATTGTCCCAATTGTAAGTCTTTAGTCTTGTGTCTGGGAAATTTAAAAAAAAAAACCCTGTATTTATAAACTGAGGTGTTTGCACTTCCATAGCAGTGCATCCACCTATATTTTATTTTGTGGTGGCCTGCAACTAACTTTCTTTCCCTTATTTCTAGTCGCCAAATCTGCCCATAAAGACTTGTCAAATCCCCGTTCATTCCTCCGAAGAGCATGTAAATCTTTCTAGACCATAAGATACCACTTTTCTTCCTGTCCTTTGTAAATTTTCCTAAAGCACACTTGGTCCCATTTCCCACTCCTTGTCCTCCTTCAGCTGAGGGAGCTCTCATATCTTTTTGGCTCTGTTTGCAATCATTTCCAAGGCGGGTATTTTATTTCCATGCTCTTGGATTTCCTATATGTACATTTTTTATCATTAATTGCCTTCCCTGCTGTATCATCTTGTCGCCATCTGATTGAGGGTCCAGAGTGTTTCTCCCCTCTTACTGATTTAAATCCTTCCAGTTATTAATCTGCCCCTCCATTTAAATGAAGGCTTTTCTGATATTATAACCTTGTAATTGGCCCAGAAGTGGTATGTGGGCCACAAATGGAACCCTTCCATCCCACAATGTGTTGAATTATATATTGACCAATCTGATCTGTCTTTCTCCAAGTCCTTTGTCTGCTTTATTTTTAGGATTATATACCTGTGGATCAAGAAGAGCTAAGAGACTATGTCAAAGCCAGGCTCAAAGTTTTCTATGAGGAGGAGCTAGATGTCCCCTTGGTACTGTTTAATGAAGTATTGGATCATGTGCTGAGAATTGACAGGTATGTAATTATGCACAAAAGTCCATGTAAGCTTTCACTTTCAGTAAACCCCATAGATTAATAAAAATTGATATACACAGACATAAATTAATGTCATTTGAATTTATTTGTATTCATGAAATATTACATTTGGTCTCTACTATAGGAAAAATTTTGAGGTAATGGAGAGGTCCAACTTCGATTCATTAGAACAGTGCAGATTACAGAGTAATATAAATTTTAAAATTATGAAGGGGTGGTATAGAGTAGCTTTCAGAAGCAAACTGTTTTCAGTAGTTATGGGGCCAGGAAAGAGGGGTCATGTGTATATAAGATTAAATGTAAGTGATTTAGAGCAGAAGGCAAGAGAAAGCTGAGCCTCAACCTCCAAAACCCTCTTCCACGTGATCCAGCCTTTCCCCATTCAAAGCATAATTATTTAACCAAAATGTGCCATCTTGCATTTTACTGACCTTGAGTTCCATAAGCAACTTTTTCCCCATTCCACCATCCTATCAGCCAGTTAGCTTCTTTTGCCCTCAGTTATTTGCTAAGCTAATTGATCCTGAACTAAGCTTCCGACTCCATATCCTTTCCATTACCAAGACCACCTACTTATACCTCTAATATCACTGGTCTCCTGCCCCGATTGAGCCCATTTAAAGCTGAAATCCTCATCCAATCTATTACTTCTGGCTCGACTATTCCAAAGTCCTTCTGGCCAGTCTCTCCCATCTTCCATCCTCTGTAAACTTGAGCTCATGCAAAACTTTGTACATATCCTGACTCGCACCAAGTCCCATACACCTGCTTGCTGATCAACCTTGGCTCCCATTCCAGCAAAGGCTCAATTTTAAAATTTTGATCCTTGTGTTTGAATCCCTTCATGGCCTTTGTCCCTCCCTATCTCTGTAACCTCCTCCAAGAATTCTGCATTCCATCAATTCTGGCCTCTTGTGCTTTCTGGTTTCCTTTGTCCATGCCTCCAGCTGTCTACCCCTTAAACTCTGAAATTTTCTCCCTAGACCTCTCCACCTCTCACCTCCTATTAAGTTGCTCCATAAAACCTAAGTCTTTGACCAAGCTTTTGTTCACCTGTCCTAAAATCTCCTTATGTGGCTTGGTGGCAAATTTTGTCTGATAACACTCCTGTAAAGCTTCTTGGGAGATTTTAATACATTTTAAAGGTAGCTTTTAAGGAGCATCTTAAAGGAGGGGAGAGAAGTAGAGAGGCTTAGTGGAGGAATTCAAGTTTGGAGCCTAGATAGCTGAAGGTACGGCTGCCAGTAATGGGGTGATGGATATCAGGGATGCACCAAAGGCCAGAATTGATATTCACACAAAGAAGTGGTGAGGGCAACAGTGGCTGTGCTCCTGGACTTGTAATCTAGAGGCCTAGACCAATAGCATGGAGGGAGGGAATAGATAGAGGAGATTTCTGTCTGGGACTGAAGTTCATGTTGAGAGCAAGCTATGGAAATAAGGTCTGATGGGGGCAGCAATCAAATTTGTAGTGTGAAACCTACTTAAAATGCTGTGGCATTGGCGTAGCAGAGTTGTTGGGCTAATAAGAAATCAGATTTGGTGTCTGGTTGGATGAAAAAGTAAGAGCAGCTGCACAGATTGCTTAAAACTTCTGAAAGGATTGTGATCCTTTCTGTTTATAACCTAACATGGGTAGGATTTGGTGACCCATTTCTCTTTGTACTGTTCAAAAACAAATTGTAACTTGCAGTTTTGATTTATACTTGAGTAGTTCCTAAAATTTAGAATTTCAGTATAAGAAAATACTTTTAAAATAATCAGCTTCATGTAACTAATTTTTTTTTAGGATATTCCGGCAACCGCAAGGACATTTGCTGCTTATTGGAGTTAGTGGTGCAGGAAAAACGACACTCTCTCGTTTTGTTGCCTGGATGAATGGCCTTAGTGTTTATCAGATAAAGGTTAGTGCTAATTTTTCCTGTTCCAGCAGTCAGAAACTGGGGAGCTTTTTCTTTAACAAGTTCAATTTCTGCAAGTAAAATGCTAAAATATTGGTGTGTGTAGGTTCATAGGAAGTATACTGGTGAGGATTTTGATGAAGATCTGAGAACAGTGTTGAGGCGCTCAGGCTGCAAAAATGAGAAGATTGCTTTCATTATGGACGAGTCCAATGTATTGGATTCCAGTTTCTTGGAACGCATGAACACGTTGTTGGCCAATGGGGAGGTAAATATTTGAAATGTTAACTGCAAATATGAACCATTCTTGCAAACTAATGACCTGCCAAAGCATTAAGTGTATAGATAAAATTGTTTTTATTGTAAAAACAGCTAACACTAAACTTTGCAGAATACTGCGACCATGTGATATATTCCAGCCATGAACAAAATGACTTTTTTCAAAGTGTGTCCATTCAAACAAACTGGATGGCGCAGTAGTTAGCACCGCAGCCTCACAGTTCCAGTGACCCAGGTTCGATTCTGGGTACTGCCTGTGCGGAGTTTGCAAGTTCTCCCTGTGACCGCGTGGGTTTTCGCTGGGTACTCCGGTTTCCTCCCACAGCCAAAGACTTGTGGGTTGATACGTAAATTGGCCATTATAAATTGCCCCTAGTATAGGTAGGTGGTAGGGGAATTGAGGGAAGGTGGGGATGTGAGAGGGTAATGGGATTAATGTAGGATTAGTATAAATGGGTGTTCGATGGTCGGCACAGACTCGGGCCAAAGGGCCTGTTTCAGTGCTGTATCTCTAAATAATTAATAAACGATTCTTACACATTGGGTTGCTCTCAAACTTGGTTAGCCTGAGTTTGTGCTGACACCTGACTCAGCAGAAATGCTGAAGGTAAAAACAAGAAATGTAAGAAATACTCTGGTCCAGCAGCATCTGTAGAGGGAGAAACCGTGTTAACGTTTCAAGTTGATGCCTTTCAGCAGAACACTGAGGATAAATCAAAATGAGGCAAACCTTGAAAAGCTTCAGATTTACTGAGCTTACACTTGGAGTGATGGAATACTTAAACTCAGCCAAATCAAACATATTAATCTGTTACTTCCTATTGAATAGGTGCCTGGGCTATTTGAAGGGGATGAATATGCGACCTTAATGACCCAGTGCAAAGAAGGTGCTCAGAAGGAAGGTTTAATGCTCGACACTCATGAAGAACTGTACAAGTGGTTCACCGGTCAGGTTATTCGCAACTTGCATGTTGTATTCACCATGAATCCATCATCTGAAGGTTTGAAGGATAGAGCTGCAACTTCTCCAGCTCTTTTCAATAGGTAAACAGATTTTTAAGGTGTATTTACCTTTCAATTCTAGTTGTATTATGTTTCAGGTATCAGTCTGATTTTATTTTTTGAGGAAATGCATTTATAAGAGACATCAGTTGGTGTTCAGTCCTGTATGTCAGCCCTCGAGTTCTAAAATAACTAAATTAGCTGCTACTGAGCATTTGTATTTACTTTTGAGCTCTGGGAAGGAGAATCAATACTTGTAAAACAGATACCACCTGTTGACCAAACTGCGGTATATACTGATCACTTTCCAATTAATAATTTTCCTGCTTACATCTTCCCCTGATTAAACCACCTTTTAGAGCAAATTTATTTGCATGTGTGGTATCTTTCATTTCTAACACATGCTGCTTGTTGTGCAGTTGGGTAAGCTTCATTAAACTGAGTAGAAGTCAAGCCAATGCCCAAAATGCTGAACCAAACCCTTCTGAAAGAAAAGCGCATAATGAATTATTTGTCTTAAAGCAACCAAGATGTGGCCCAAAGTGTCCCTTCAGATGGGCTCACAAAGCTGTTGGTGCTGTACACAAAAGCAGCTACAGCAGCTTTGGATTTATATTCTTTAAAGTTCCTGGGCCCAGAGCACTATTACTCCATGACTGGTCAAAATCCACCAATCGGGAAGCAGCCATCCCAGCACTCTTGGCTCATTAATGGTAAAAAGGTTATAAGTATTTGGTCTTTGGGAACGCATGACAGGTAAACGTGGATGTGGCGGTGCTGTGGTTTGGGGTTCTTCGTCCATTTTCCCTTTTTTGATTTGAAAAAGTATTCTGAACAAAAGCTATCTAAGCTGTGATTCAGTTAGCACAACTTCATATTAATTGTGTTGTCTTTATTTGGTTCAATAGTTATAAACAGCTTTATGTTTGAATTAATTGAGCATATTAGAATGTTTGAAACCCATCATTAATGTAATTTTTTTGTCATGCAACTTTTTTTTAATCCCCATAGGTGTGTCTTGAATTGGTTTGGAGATTGGTCCACTGAAGCCTTGTATCAAGTTGGCAAAGAGTTCACCAGCAAAATGGACCTCGAAAAACCCAGTTACATTGTCCCTGACTATATGCCAATTGCATATGATAAGCTTCCTCAACCACCATCCCACAGAGAGGCTATTGTTAACAGTTGTGTTTTTGTTCATCTGACATTGCATCAGGTGAGTACTGCATGCAAATGATATCCAGAACAATATTGATTTCCTTTTTTAAATGTGAAAAAGGTACTCTTATGAGTGAAATCATACTTTAAACATTTAAGCAGGTGTTTGGAAGTTTTTTTTAAAGTGTGAAATAGTTCATGTCTCTTTGGATGAAGATTTCAGCAGTAAATGGGCTTTATCTTTGATCTGAAGTCAACAGAACTAGTCATCTGACCTCTGGCAATCTGAAAACTTTTTTTGGTGCATTTTGGTTAGGATGGTTAATAAAATCAAACTCTTTTTGCTACACACTCATAATTAGCTTTAAAATTTTTTAGCATGTTTTTAAAAATCAAGTTCAAACAATTTTTTAGATGAACAATTTTTTCTAAATCTCCAGGATATGAGGTTATAGAATCATAAAGGTTAAGGCACAGAAAGAGGCCACTTGACCCATTGTGTCTGTGCCGGCCAAAAAACAATCCACTCATTCTAATCCCATCTTCCAGCATTCAGTCTGTAGCTCTGCTGATTGTGGCACTTGAGGTGCATATCCACACTCCTTTTGAATGAGCTGTGGGTTTCTGCCTCAACTACCCTTTCAGGCAGTGAGTTCCAGACCCCCACCGTCCTCTGGGTGAAAATGTTTTTCCTCATCTCCCCTTCTAATTTTTCTACCAATCACTTTAAATCTATGCCCCCTAGTCACTGACCAGGTGGATAGGCTCTTCACCTCCACTCTATCCAGGCCCCTCAAAATTTTGTACATTTCAATCAGATCTCCCCTCAGCCTTCTCTGTTCCAAGGAGAACAACCCCAGCCTATCCATTCTTTCCTCATAGCTGCATTTTGTCAGTCCTGGCAACATCCTCGTAAATCTCCTGTGTCCCATCTAGTGCAATTACATCCCTTCTGTAATGAGGTGACGAGAACTGCACACAGTACTCAAATTGTGGCCTAACCAATGAGTTATACAGTTCCAGCATAACCTCCCTGGTCTTATATGCTATACCTCAGCTAATAAAGGAAAGGTTTCCATATGCCGCCTTAACCACCTTATCGATTTGTCCTACTGCCTTCAGGGATCTGTGGACATTCACTCCAAAATCCCTCTTCTCAGTATTTTCCCATTAATTGTGTATTCCTTTGTCTTGTTTGACCTCCCCAAATGCATCACCTCACACTTCTCCCAGGTTGAATTCCATTTGCCACTTTTCCGCCCATCTGACCAGACCATCAATATCTTCCTGCAGCCTACAGCTATCTTCCTCGCTATCTGTCACATGGCCAATCTTTGTGTTGTCTGCAAACTTCTTGATCATGCCCCCTACATTTACGTCCAAATCATCAATATATACCACAAAAAACAGGGGACCCTGTACTGAGCCCTGTGGAATGCCATTGGAAACAACCCTCCAGTCGCAAACACACCCGTCAACAATTACCCTTTGTTTCCTGCCACTGAGCCAATTTTGTATCCAGCTTGCTGCATTTCCCTGGATCCAATGGGATTTTATTTTTCTAACCAATCTGTCATGTGGGATCTTGACAAAAGCCTTGCTAAAATACATGCAGACCACTTAAATTGCACTACCCTCATCTAGCTTCCTTGTCACTTCAAAAAAAAAAATTTGATTAAGGTGGTCAAACAAGATCTTCCCTTAACAAATCTATGCTGACTATTCTTGATTAACCTATGCCTTTCTAAGTGACAGTTTATCCTGTCTCTCAGAATAGATTCCAATAATTTACCCACTACTGAGGTTAGACTGACTGACCTGTAATTATTTGGTCTATCCCTCGCTCCCTTTTTAGACAGAAGTACAACGTTAGCAGTTCTCCAATCCACTGGCTCCGCACCTGTATCCAATGAGGACTAGAAAATGATGGTCGGAGCTTCTGCTGTTTTTATCTCTTGCTGCTTTTAACAGCCTAGGGTACATTTCATCCAGCCCTGGTGATTTATCAACTTTCAAGGATGCTAATCCTATCAATACTTCCTCTCTCCCTCTGTTGATAACATCCAATACTTCACACTCCTTAACTACAATATCTGCATCGTTCCCCTCTTTTTTTTTTTTTTGTGAAGCCAGATGCAAAGTATTCATTAAGAACCATACCGAATATCTTCTGCCCATACACTTGGGGTACCTTTTTAGTCTTTTATGGGCCCTACTCTCTCCTTAGTTATCCTCTTGCTCTTAATGTATTGATAAAGCATCTTTGGGTTTGATTTTGCTCGCCAATATTCTTTCATGTCCGCTCTTTGCTTTCCTAATTTCCTTTTTTGATTTCAGCCCTCCACTTTCTATACTCCTCTCGGCTTTCTGTAGTATTGAGTTCTTTGTGTCGGACATAAGCTTTCCTTTTCTGTCTTATCTTCCCCTGTAAGCTCCTTGACATCCATGGGGCTCTAGATTTGGCTGTCTCACCCTTTTTCTTTGTGGGAATATGTTTACTCTGAACCCCTTGGATCTCCCCTTTGAATGCTTTCCATTGTTCTGACACTGATTTTACCTACATGTAGCTGTTTCCAGTCCACTTTCCCTAAATCACTCCTCAGTTTTGTAAAATTGGCCATGCCCCAATTGAGAACTCTAACTCTTGTTCTATCTCCAGCTTTTTCCATAATTATGTTAAAACTGACTGAGGTCATTTATTTTTCACTCATTGCTTTGCATAGTATCTGATTCTGTTGGTATAATATTTAGCAGCAGCTATAGGAATGTTTTAATGATACAGATATCAGGGCATAAACTTCAAGGTGCTCACTGAGAATATCTGGAAATCAGCTAAAGTGGGAATAATTGTTTTCTTATCAGGCAAATACTCGGCTGGCCAAACGTGGAGGCAGAATAATGGCCATCACTCCTCGGCATTATCTGGACTTCATCAATCACTATGCCAACATGTTCAATGAAAAGCGTAGTGAACTGGAGGAACAACAGATGCATTTAAATGTTGGTCTGAGAAAGATTAAGGAAACAGTAGACCAGGTACAGTTAACAAGTCATTTAATAATTGCACAATATTTGAGTAATTTCTCACTAAGCTTTAAGATTCTGTATAAGTAGATTGATCAATAACCTTGGTTGAGTTTTGTTTGGCTAAAAAAATCGGGTAAATTTATTTCTACAGGATGTACAGATATTGGAATACATCTAAAGCGATTAATATATTGGTAATAAACTTACCAGCAAAGGTCCAAGCTTCTTGTGTTGTACTCATGTGAATGTTCAGTGTTAAGGATTTCTCTGATATCCATCTAGTTTTCTTGCTACCCCATCTCCCACCCACCCCTGGTCTCCTTTTGGAATAGCATAACTGTTTCCCAAAGTGTTAATTTTATATGTTAACCAAAATTATTTGCATTCTTTAAAGCATTATTGATCTAACACCAGATGGCCAGCAATTAAGTGCTTTTGTGTCTGGATTGGCCCATCGAGATTTCCACATTGGATTTATATAGTATATTTGCATGAGACATTACTATGATCCATATAAGATTGAATGGGATTAGGTTCCCCTTGCCCCCTTTGGTATGGTAGTCCTCTATTCAACCTTCATGCACATTCTATGAGCTGAAGCAGATTATATTTGTCATGTTGCATCAATGCGATCTCCTTAATGATACTAAAGTCTTAAAGGGCCAATGCCCCAAGTAGTTCTTTTCTTTCTTTCCTACTCCATCCGTACCACTATCCTTATGAGATTAAACTGCAATGTAGAAATGGAAGAAGACCTTACTAAACATCTTCCATACTCTTTGATTCTTGTAAATCCAACATGCTTTTATCTCTTGCCCTTTTTTTAAGGATATCATAAGTATTTCTCTAGTGTTTATTTTTTGTTAACGTAAAATCATTTGCTTTTCACAGTACAACAAAGGATGCTCTGGATAAATGTATATTTTAAAAACCTGGGATACTAATGCAAGGTAGTTCTGTTTAACAGTGGAAATACCATAACATTTGTTCATAAAAGGTGTAATTAATAAATAATTTGCTTTTCTTAAATCCTTTTCTCACATTCTAGGTTGAAGAATTGCGACGCGATCTGAGAATTAAGAGCCAAGAATTGGAGGTTAAAAATGCAGCAGCCAATGATAAGTTGAAGAAAATGGTGAAGGATCAACAAGAAGCGGAAAAGAAAAAGGTAATGACTTGTAGCTTTTGAGAACAAGAACTCTTTTTTTACTTGAAATGAAAATCTCAAACTCGGTCTGATCAAGTAAGACACCTTTCACTATTTTTGATAGGTTATGAGTCAAGAAATTCAGGAGCAGCTTCACAAACAGCAGGAAATAATTGCTGACAAGCAGATGAAAGTAAAGGAAGATCTGGACATGGTAGAGCCTGCTGTTATTGAGGCTCAGAATGGTTAGATGTGTTTTGAATTGTGCTTTTTAAAAATTTAATGAAATTTATGTAGTATGCTGAATTGCTATCTGTGGTAACATTTTATTTAGTTTTTATGTTTTTGGAACTATAATCCTGTTAGTTTTTCTGCCTTTTTTAAACAACTGATTAACTGATCTTTTCTGTGTGGTGTTTATCTCTCAATTTTCTGTCTCTCCTAATCTTCACTTTCTCTTAATGTTTATTTGCACTCTGGCCTACGGTGCTGGTCTGATTTAGCTGTAAAATCGATCAAGAAGCAGCACTTGGTAGAGGTTCGTTCAATGGCTAATCCGCCAGGTGCAGTGAAGCTAGCACTCGAGTCAATCTGTCTTCTCCTGGGCGAAAGTACAACTGACTGGAAACAAATCCGATCGATCATAATGAGGGAAAACTTCATTCCGACCATAGTAAATTTTTCAGCTGACGAAATCAGGTGAATAATGGGGTGCACGCAGCTGCTGTGGTAGAAGGAAATTGCCCAGAAGAACAGCCAAATGTTTAAAACTAAAGAAAAACTACAAAAGCAATTGGTCATTTAAGAAATGATTAGAACATTTTGGTGTAGCATTTACTAACAAAACAAATTTGCTGTTTGGGTGGCACTGCTGGTCTTCAAATTAAAAATTTCCTTTCAAATCCCAGCAACTGTTACACACCCTTATCCTTTTGCATGTCCATTTAAAGCCCCTTTCTTTTCACCCCTCTTATTAGCTGTGAGCTCTATAAAGAAGCAGCATCTTGTTGAAGTGAGAGCCATGGCCAATCCACCTGCTGCAGTAAAACTCGCGTTAGAATCAATCTGTCTCCTGCTGGGTGAGGAGACAAATGACTGGAAAAAGATCAGACAAGTTATTATCAGAGATAATTTCATCACCAGCATAGTCAACTTTAATACTGAAGAATTAAGGTATTCATTTTTTATTTAAAAATCACATTTTTCTTACATTTTGATTGTGTTGCAGCTCTTCATTGCTATGCACCACCTAGTTTGTGACTGGCACCGTTTTGTAGCACTATATCAAATTGTGATAAATTTCCATCCATAAAATTTCAGGAGGGTGGTTGTGTTAACATTGTTCATCTTTCTTCATTAGTGATGTTATTCGAGAGAAAATGAAGAAAAACTACATGTCTAATCCAAGCTACAACTATGAAATTGTCAACAGAGCATCTTTGGCTTGTGGTCCAATGGTGAAGTGGGCTATTGCACAGGTGAGTAACTTGAGAACATAACATAAGGAATTGGAGCAAGAGTAGACCATATGACCCCTTGAGTCTGCTCCACCATTCAGTACAATCATGGCTGATCATCTGCCTCAATTCCACTTTCCTGCCCATTCCCATATCCCTTGATTCCCTGAGACACCAAAAATCTGTGTCTCAGCCTTCCATCTACTCAACGATGGAGCATCCATAACCCTCTGAAGAAATTTTTCCTCATCTCAGTTTTAAATGATTGTCCTTTTATCCTCAGACTCTGCCCCTGTGTTCTTGATTCTCCAGCCAGGGAAAATAACCTCTTGTCTACCCAGTCAAGCCCTTTCACAATCTTGTCTGTTTTAATTCCTCATTCTTCTAAACTCCAGAGAATATAGTCCCAATTTACTCAGCCTCTCATCATAGTTTAGTTTTTTAGTTTAGTTTAGAGATACAGCACTGAAACAGGCCCTTCGGCCCACCGAGTCTGTGCCAACCCTCTCATCTCAATCTAGTGAACAATCGCTGTACTGCCTCCAATGAAAGTGTACTCAAATATGGAGACCAAAACTGCGCACAGCACTCCAGGTGTGGTCTCACTGAAGCCCTGTACAATTGTAGCATGACTTATTCTTGTACTCCAATCCCCATGCAACAAAGGCCGACATGCGATTTGTCTTCCTAATTGCTTGCTGTAGCTGCATGCTAGCTTTCAGTGTTCCTTGTATGAGTATACCCAAGTCTATCAATATTCTGCTTTTCTATTACTACCAAAGTGAATAACCTCTCACTTCCTCGCAACTTGTTGCCCACTCACTTAATCTGTCTATATCTCTTTGCAGCCTCTGTGTCCTCCTCACAGCATACATTCCCATCTAGCTTTGTGTTGTCAGCAAACTTAGATATATTACTCAGTTTCTTCTAAGTCATTAATTTAAATTATAAATAGCTCGGGACCCAGCACTGATCCTTGCAGCACTCCACTAGTTACAGCCTACCAACTTGAAAATGCCTTGTTTATTCCTACTGTTTCCTTTCTGTCCATTAACCAATCCTCCAACCATGCCAATTCCATGAGGCCTTATCTTGTGTATAACTTTTTGTGTGGTACGTTACCAAATACCTTTTGGAAATCCAAGTATGTTACAGCTACTGGTTCCCCTTTAACTACCCTACTAGTACATCCTGAAATGATTTCTCTTTTTTGTAAAACCATGTTGACCCATGTCTGATCATACTATGACTTTCTAAGTGTGTTATTAAGACTCAATAGATTCCACCATTTCCCCGATGGCTGATGTCCGGTTAACTGGCCTGTAGTTCCCTGCTTTCTCTGTCCCTCCTTTCTTGAATAGCGGTTACATTTGCAAACTTCCAATCTGATGGGATCATTCTAGAACCTAGGGAATTTTGGAAAATCATAACCAACTCATCACTATCTCTGCAGCTACCTCGTTTAGGACCCTAGGATATAGGCCAACAGGTTCTGGAGATTTGTCAGCTTTTTGTCCCTTAACATTTTTCTGATAATTACTTTAATCACTCATGGGCTACCTTCTATTTCTGGTATGCATCAAATCTGGATATTTTTTTTTTAAAGAAGATTGTTTTATCATTTCAGCCTTGCAGAGCTGCTTTAATTTCATATCATTTTTTATAGCTTAATTATGCTGATATGTTAAAACGAGTAGAACCTTTACGCAATGAACTACAGAAGCTGGAAGATGATGCCAAAGAGAACCAACAGAAGGCTGATGAGGTAGAGCAAATGATCCGTGACCTGGAGACCAGTATTGCTCGTTACAAAGAAGAGTATGCTATTCTGATATCTGAAGCCCAAGCCATTAAGGCAGATCTAGCAGCAGTAGAAGCAAAGGTGAGTGGCATTATAAGTAAAGGTTTTCTAATGCAGCTTCCAATTGTGTCATGGAAATCTTTCTAAAAGATTGGGGGGTGGGATGTGAGCCAAGGCTTGGATAATTTACCTGTTGGGTTCAAAGGTAGTGATTTTTTTTGTCAGTAAAATGTTCGTAAAATCCTCTTTTCAGGTTAACCGAAGTACTGCACTATTGAAGAGTTTGTCTGCTGAGCGAGACCGCTGGGAAAAGACCAGTGAAACATTCAAGAATCAGATGGCCACCATTGCTGGAGATTGCTTATTATCGGCTGCTTTCATTGCTTATGCAGGATACTTTGATCAGCAAATGCGTCAAAATCTGTTTACAACGTGGGCACATCACCTACAGCAAGCAAGCATTCTGGTAATTTTAAATAATTTGAAAAGCTTACAATTATTGTGTTGATGAAAGGGGTAACATCAAAAAAGTAAAATCTATGTTGAATCTAATTGTTTTTGATCCTGTTTATCATTGATGTACAGAATAGAAAGGTTTTAGTTACAGGGGTTTCGATAGTTTGAGACTAGAGGATACCCTTTATACCACTATCAGTCTATACCACTATCAAGAGTCTAGGAGGTGTGTTCCCTTCTTTGGTGCCAGGGTAAGAGGTTTCTTTTAAGAGGCTGGTAAAGGGGTGGTTGCAGGGGAGTGGTGAAGAGAAGCATTGTCAAAATCTATATAGCAGAAGCAGGAACAGAGATAAGGAAGTATCACTATCTAGATGCTAAATTAAAAGGGAGGACCTTGAGGATAATCAGATTATCAGCGCCACATGCTAATTGGCACATGGATACATGGATAAACAGGTAAGGAAAGTAAATGTGTGGCTGATAGATTGACAGATGGGTTGTATTTAATGGGGTAAGGAGTTGTAGCACTAGTATAGGCTGCGTGTGGGCTGGGAACGCAGTCCTAAGGAAAAGGATAAATAGGATGATAGAAAGGACTTTAAAGCAACAAAGGTGGGGGGAGCGTCCAGTGGTAATAACAGTAACTGGGGATAGCAACAATGGTACGAGTAGATAAACAGATTAAAATACTCAGGAATCGGGGGGGGGGGGGGGAAAGGCAGTAATAAAATATTAACGTGATGAAATACAAGATCATATACTGCATATATAGCAATTTACAGAGCAAGTGAGTCAAAAAATGCAGCTTATTGCCATAGTGGGTACAGGTATCTAAAATAAAAACTGCACAAAAATGCAGTAAATGTAATAAAACAAATTAGCACAAATTCAGTTTAACTAGTATGATACAACCATTAGAGACCTGGCTACAGAGTGTACCAGAGTTTAAAGGGTTAAAGAATGAGGACAGGTTGCATAAACCAGGTTTGTATTTCCTTGTAATAACAGAAAATGCTAGAAATACTCAGCAGGTCACACAGCATCTGTGGAAAGAGCAGCAGTTAACATTTCAGGTCAGTAACCTTTCCTCAGAACTGAGGAAAGGCTATTGACCTGAAACTTTAACTGTTTCTCTCTCCACAAGATGCTGTTTGACCTGCTGAGTATTTGCAGTATTTTCTGCTTTTATTTCAGATTTCCATAATCTGCAGTACTTTGCTTTTGTATTCCATTGTGCTCAGAATGTAGAGATGATCTAATTAAGATTGGTAAAATGATTGTGATTCGATAGGGTATTTGGTCACATTAGAATGCTTCACACAAGTCTCCTCCACTCTGCTTCATCTAACTATATTAGCAAATCCTTCTATCCCTTTCTCCCTCATGCTTACTTAGCTTCCTCTTAAATGCATTTTTGTCTTTTGGCTCAACTACTCCTTGTCATAGTGTGTTCTGCATTTTTTACCACTCTTTAGGGGTAAAGAAGTTTCTCCTGAATTCCCTATTGGATTTATTAGTGATGGGCTTATATCCATGACCTCTAGTTTTAGACTCCCCTACAAGTAGAAACATTTTTGCCACCTCTACCCTGTCTAACCCATTCATTAAAGATGTCCATCTGGTCACCCCTCAGCCTTTTCTCTTTTCTGGTCAAAAGAGCCCCAGCCTGTTCAGTCTTGCTAATAAGAATATCCTCTCTGTTCTGCTTATCATCCTTGTGAATCTTTTTTGCACCTTCTCCAATGCTTCTGTATCTTTATAATATGGAGACCAGAACTGTTCACAGTACCCTAGATGTAGTCTAACCAAAGTTCGATACAAGTTTAACAACTTCTCTGCCTTTCCATTCTCTTGCTCTGGAAATGAACCCCAGTGCTTGGCTTGCCTCTTTTTTTTAATGGCCTTATTAACCTACATCTCTACTTTTAGTTTATCTATCTGTACCACTAGATCCCTTTGCTCCTCCATCCCATTCAGATGCTCATTATTCAAGCACTGTTTCTGTTTCCCATTTAAAGTTTTCTCTTTTCCTAGTTATCCCAACCCTTCCTCCTTTCGACATTGCAGGTTAGTTGACTGACGGTTAACTCTTCAGCTGGGAGCAGTGGGCTGTACTGAGCCTGGCCTTGGGAATCTCAGTGTAAGTTAACTGTTTTTAAAAAAAAAAATAAGCAAGAGAAACTATATTTTTCTAGTTGTGGAATCCAGACAAAAATGTAATCTCAAAATTAGAGCTAGGCCATCAGGAGTGAAAGCAAGTGGCACTTCACACAAAGGGCAGTGGACATCTGGAACACTGTCTCCCAAAAGGTTGTGGATGCGGGTCAATTGAAATTTTCTAGAATGAGATACAGATTTATGTTAAATAAGAGTAGCAAGGAATATTGATTGAAGGCAGGTAAATCGGTTGAGATACAAATCAGCCATAATCTAATTGAGTTCAGAGGGGCTGAATGGCTTAATGCTGTTACTATGTTCCTATGTAAACTATTTGTTCTACATATCAGCTATTAATTTGGACATACATGAGCAAAATTGTATCAAAAATAGTTTTTCCCCAAGTTAATCATTGCCTTTTAACTTCAGTTCCGTACAGACATTGCGAGAACAGAGTATCTATCTAATGCTGATGAACGCCTGCGCTGGCAAGCAAACTCTTTACCTGCAGATGACTTGTGTACGGAAAATGCTATCATGCTGAAACGTTTCAATAGGTATGTATTTTTTTTTTTTAAACTTGTGTAAAGTTTGATTTGGAAGAATATGGCAAAATTTTACTCAGAAGGGATTTTAGCTGTATGTTCCTACAGTTTAAAGTAATGTGTCAGAGCTGTTGTATTTTAGGTAGCTTAAGCACACATGAATTTTTGTGCGAATGGTTGAAGCTTTTTTTTTGAACGTGCACGGGTTCTACATTTATGTCTATACTATAAAAATGGAAACTTGCCTTTTGAGATATATTTTTGGTATGACAAAGGACCCTGGACTTAAATATACAGCAAAATATTTTGTACATTTAATTCATGGTCTCTGGCTGAATGCAGCAAACTGTACTCATGGGAAGAGTTCCCATGTTTCCCTGCTCACTTCATTTTCTCTACTCATTGGCACTTTAAACTAGAACATTTTTAAAGTTCCAGTGCTGAATCTTCTGGACTTGAAACATTTTTGGGCATTGGGACCATTTTCGGATCCCCACCCCATACATGGCAACAGCAGGACTTCAGGCGCAATCTTACGTGAGCCAGCCAATTCAGAACCCACCTCTGGGAGTACCATCTAATTAGGGACGGGTTCTGGAGCTGGAAGCTGGATACAGCGTGGCCGACAGCCTGTAAGCAGTGAGATGGCTGCTGAGGGGCGAGCAGCAGGAGCGGTGGGGATGGAGTAGAGTGGCTGGCACAACATCAGTCTCTGCACTATCAGAGACATCATTCTGCAGGAGATTTGCGCTATGCCAAGTCTCTGACATGGAAATGCAGGAGTCTTGCCATTTCCTGCAGGTAAACATTAAAAAGCCTCGAAATTTCATGCAGCTCCGACCTCCCGCTGTGCAGCTGCCTCCTTTGAGTTGCTGGGGTGCTGACACAATGTGGGGGGTGGGTAGGATGACTGTGCAAAGTTGCCTCGTGCTGGGAAAAATCACTGAAAATTAGCCTTAATTGGCTTTCCGCCATGGATGTGCGGATTTCTGGCATCGGAACCAGCCTGCCCTTGGGGAAAGTGGCGGGAACTCTCAGCAAACCAGTCTGACTCTATTTTTTTTCCTTAAATTTGCCTGTCCCCGCAGTCTCCAAGGGACTGGGAAAATTCCCCCCCACCGCAGTGATGGTTCCTTTCAGTGATTGTGAGCCATTGTAGGAGACTGTGTTGCTGACAGATACAGAAGACTTAATGCCAGTTCTTCTAATCTAGTTCATTCGCACACAAGGGTGGGCAAACCTCTGCTGTGTTGCATACATTCCTGTTTAAATTTGTAGGAGAGTGATTAATGAAGCTGTGTATATGCACAGAAAATAAAGTTCCTTTCAAAAAGTATTCTAGTTGAAAACTCTAAGCCACAACCCATCTGATGAGGAAATGTTAAAATTTTTTAAACACCATTGTTAGCAAAAATGCCCCTGAAGTTCATTTCTTTTTACATACAATAAAAGCTACTCTCTGAACAATTCGGAATTGGGTGAATGAATAATTGACAAATCCAAGAAATTGCAGCAGCGCAAAGGCAAAATGAAGAATTCAGCCTTGAGAAACGTTTGGCTCACTTGGACTCTTTGAAGGAAATTTTAACTTAAATAAAAAGGGGTGGTTTGGGTCAGGTGGAGGCAGTGACAATGGTTAATGTCTGAGCAATCTGTTTCCCGACCCTAACTGCCTCCAACCCACCCATTTCCTGCTTTAGCTGAAGCTGGATGGTGTGCAGGTGACCAACCTGCTCCTATTGAGCCGATTGGAATATTAAATATGATAATAAGGCTGCAAGATTCATTGTCATTATTCTTTTGGGATTTAACTGCTGTTGACTGGGTTTCATCAGGAAACCGGCAGCTTCATTGGGGCGAGGACTCGGTGGATTCAGGAGGTGTCTTTGCACCATCTCTTGGGTCTAGGTGCCTGCCAAAAAAGCCTATGATTGGGGAAACACCGCCTTCATCAACCTCCCTCTTCTCACACGCACTCTTTCTCCACCCCCACCCCAAACCCCCTGCTGAGGCCTCTGTTCCCACCACGAGGTCTCCAACCTCCCTGACCACCTCAGGCCTATTTATCCCCAACTACACACTGACCCCACACTTTGTGGGTCAGGTAAGTTAAGTAAAATTCCTCCACTTGAGCTTTGAAAGGGAGCAACTAATAGGAACTTTCGGGGGGACCTTCTGAGGTGCATGAGGCTGAACTGATGCAGTCTAAAATGCAAAATCAGTTTGGAATCCTGGAGGGGATCTAGTACTTCAGTTTTAGTGCACAATCGTTCCCTGAATTTTGACGTTTTTGTGTTGGTACTTGCTCAGAACTACTTGATGGTTGTTTGTGTTATAGGCTACAGAGCTTTACTGTTGGATCCAAAATCCTTCTCAGGGTTTACTTTCCATTTGATATACTTTCCTGCACACTTTTATCATGTGAAACAATTTTTTAATAAAATTGTTTGAGATGGATAGAAACAGAAAACTAAAGCAATAGGTAGAAATAGAAGTGAAGAGAAATGTGAGGAAGGCTGAACTAAATGAAAAAGGGACAAATGTAGAAAGATTGATACGATTAAATTGAGAGATAATAGGGAATGGTATAGAAATAGAATATAGGGAAGTTCTTGCATGATGAAATGCAGATTTTGCTTATTAGTCTCTGCAGTGATGTATGGGAACAGATTAAAGGTCTGAACTCAGGACACATAATTCTCTGACTAATGGCTACTGATTCAGTTTCTGATAGATGTAGTGTTTTCATAGTAATATGCAGAATTTTGAAACTCATTGTGGTTTTGAAATATTATTGTAAATGTCTTTTTCAAGTGTATACCTTTTAATATTTGAGCATTGTCTCGCACTGCTGTGAAGGCAGCCTCTGATGGGAGTAAGGCAGAGAGCTTTAAAACTGAAACAGTATTGTGCTTACTCTTATTGGATAAACAGATCAGAAATCTCTCTTCCCTCTTATTTGGAGTTGACTTGATGTGCTTGAAAGACCTTGTTTGACAGATTAGGGATGGATGAAACTGACTAACCCTGTTGGGGCAAGGAAGGAGAGAATATACTGATGGAATGGGTAGCAAGAGGGGCAGTGTTGAGATGTGGAGGAAGGTGAAAAAGATATGTTTGGGCTTAAGAATGAGTGGAGGAATGTGTTGCACTCGCACCAAGCATATCTTTTAGGGAAGCAACTGAGTGTGGCTTTGGCAGCAGTACAGGAGCATGAACAGGGACACCAGATATAGGGTTAGTGGGTCTTGGAACACTTCAGCCTTAAACGTAAGGTGTGAAAGATACGAAGGCTTTCATTTGTGGCCCAGACACACTGTGACCGTATACTAAGTACAAGTACAAATGCTTACCTAGTGCTACAAGCAGCAGGGTCAATGCTGAGAAAATCCTTTAATCTGTCCTGATACACTGAGTCCATGCACCCACTTGAAACTACTTTTCTAATCTGGGTGCATACTGTGTTCCCTCACAGCCTTGTTCCAGCTATTCCTTCCTATTCCAGTTAGTGATCCAGATGCCCTCCATGCTCCAGTTGGTCTCACCTGCACTTATTGTAACAGTTCCCAAATTCACATATTCAGGTTTAAATACACTGCAACATCAACTGGCAGAATATTGACCAGGGTTGCTGGTGAAATCCAACCCCAGTTTTTCTCTCTTAAATTCCTCCTTCTGTTCATGCATGATATTTTGGAGGTGTTTCAACATTTTTTTTTTTTTATTTCATGGAATGGGAACTTCATTGGCAAGGCCAGCATTTGTTGTACAAACCAAGGCCTGAGTATTTTCTACCACTGCCTGGCTATAATTATCAAATTTAACATGCAGTAGGGTCACAACTTTGAACCTAATCTGTATGGCTTGGCTCGCACACAATACCTTTGTCCACTGGTCCATCAGAGTCCAAATGTTGAATTCTCGCTACACTTTGGAGCTCGTGTTTACACATTGGGTGTTCATGTTGGCTGTTTAATATGTGAACGTTGTGTAGTTTGACGTTTTGCTATGTCAGTTTTTTTTTAAAGGAATGGGATCTTGTTCAAGTGTTTATTACATTGCAATTTTTTAAAATAAACATTTTATTTTTGTAAAGATACCCATTAATTATTGACCCATCTGGTCAGGCCACTGAGTTTATCATGAATGAGTACAAGGAACGCAAGATTACCAGAACCAGCTTCTTGGATGATGCCTTCAGAAAAAACCTAGAGAGTGCACTGAGATTTGGTAATCCATTACTTGTCCAGGTATGTGGTAAAAGTGCATTGTGAAACATCTTTTTTGTTTTTGCCAGCTTCTGTATATTTACTCTGCCTATCCTTTTAATTCTAGGATGTTGAAAGTTATGATCCAATCTTAAACCCTGTGCTGAATCGTGAAGTTCGCAGAACTGGGGGCAGAGTACTCATTACTCTTGGTGATCAAGATATTGACCTGTCGCCATCATTTGTCATTTTCCTCTCTACCCGAGACCCAACTGTAAGTCACTGAAATTAATGTGGTCAGAATGGTCCCATTTTAAGGACTAATGCATTATCACAGTGCTACATAAGTTTTTTTTGCTCCCCAGTTGCTGGATAAATGTTATCACAGCTTTAGAAGTTTATAGAAATCATTGTTTTGATTCAAAGCATATTCACTGTATCTGGCAACGATCTGGTTTCCTTACGGTCATCTTGATTTAAGCTTTGAAAATTTCAAAATTCAGTTTTAGCAATCCTCCAGTATTCTAGCTTCAATTTAGTTTTAGAAATGTTTTAACTGTTCTGAAGTACCCCTCATTGGGGAACAGGATGTCTGCAATCCATGCTGAAATATGGGGTGTAGACACTGGGCAAAGACTAGAATGAATTCAGCTGAGGTGCCTCCAGCAGTCAAAATAACTTGTAGCACTCAGTCAGGAGTGTGATGGAATACTCTCCACTTGCCTTGATGAGTCTCTTGGCATTTCTTCTCAGACAAAGATTTTGGGAAGGTTGAGGTCATTGGTTGCAGGCCTGCTGGTGACTATGGCTCCAACACTCGAAGCTCGACACATTCCAGGACAAAGCAGTCCACCTGATCACCCCATCTACCACCTGAAACATTGACTCCCTCCACCATTGATGCACACTGGTGGTAGTGTACCATATATTGTAGCACCTTGCCATGCCTCCCTTGACAGCGCCTTCCAAATCTGTGACCCCTCCCACCTGGAAAGTCAAGGGCAGCAGACATATGGGAGCATCACCATCTGCAAGTTACCCTCCAAGTCACACACCATCCTGACTTGGGAGTATATAGCTGTTCCTTCATTTCACTGGATCAAAATCCTGGAACTTGCGAACTGCACTGTGGGCGTACCTGCACCAGATGGTCTACAGCAGTTCAAGAAGGCAGCTTACTGGCAATTGGGGATGGGCAACAAATGCTGGCCTTGCCAGTGATGCTCATATCCCATGAAACAAACAAAAATCATTATCAAATTTCATAGCAATCCAAAGGCCACCCTTGGAACCATACTTCAGCAGTAACTCTAGCCTTCGAAATGGAGAGGAGTAATTTCATGAAGGGAGAAAAAAGGATGCATTTGAATCCAGATAACTTAATCATAGGTTAATGATTTTGAAGTGGGGTTAAATAAAAATGGTTATCATTCATGTATTCTCTTTTTATAGGTTGAATTCCCACCAGACCTCTGCTCTCGTGTCACATTTGTTAACTTCACAGTGACCCGTAGCAGCTTACAAAGCCAATGTTTGAATGAGGTGCTGAAGGCTGAGAGACCAGATGTTGATGAGAAACGTTCAGACCTGTTGAAACTGCAAGGTTAGTTTTCAGTGATCACAAATCCACTGGTGACTATTTTGTAACTAGACCTTATGTAATACTTGGCAAATAGATGAGCGAGTCCTCCCAAATTCTCAATAACATGTAAAACCAAATTTGCTTTCCACATTTTCTTTGAACTACTGTGTGAAACTTTTAATGCCCTTTGAGGAAGAAGAGATAACTTTGTAATGTACAAATTACACACACAGATTCTCCAATCTCCCCTTCATGCAGGTTTTTGTAATTTATGCATTTGGTGTCTTTATTCTCCTTTTGTTTTATTAACTAAAAATGGGAACTGCTGTAATCTGCAATTTTAAAATAATTTTGATCGTGGTTAAACAAGAGTTGCAATTTCACTGATGTTTTTGTTAGGCGAATTCCAGCTTCGTTTACGCCAGTTGGAGAAGTCTTTACTACAGGCTTTGAACGAAGTTAAAGGTCGTATCTTGGATGATGACACCATCATCACCACGCTGGAGAACCTAAAAAAGGAGGCAGCAGAGGTCACTAGGAAGGTTGAAGAAACAGATATTGTTATGGCAGAGGTGGATGCTGTCTCTCAACAGTACCTGCCACTTTCTACAGCATGTAGCAGCATCTATTTCACTATGGAAGCACTAAACCAGGTAGAATTATGTATAGCATGAACTGAAGCAAATGTAGACCAAGTTAATTTGCATGAAAACATTACTTAATTTTTTTTCATTATATTAGTGCACAGTAATTTTTAAAACAATCTGGGAGATCTTTTTGAAATGGGTATAATATGAAAGAAAGTAGAAAAAATCCTCTGCTATTTATATTTTGTGTGAATGCATTAGATTTTTGATACAAGCGTATCAGTAGATTTTGAATTTTGACTAAGCTTTTGTTTGAGTATTTTGGAATAATCAATTCACAATCAGAATAAAACCAGTGGAGGCTTTAAAATTAGTTTTAGACATGCATACGAGCAAATGAATAGGAGCACGAGTCAGTCACTCGGCCCCTCGAGCCTGCTCCGCCAATCAACAGGATCATTGCTGATCTGATTCAAACCTCAACTCCACATTCCCACCTACCCCCGATAACCTTTCACCCCCTTATCAAGAATCTATCTTCCTCTGCCTTAAAAATTTTCAAAGACTCTGCTTCTACCGCCTTTTGAGGAAGGGTGTTGCAAAGACTCAAGACCCTCAGAAAAAAAATTTCCTCATCTTATCTTAAATGGGTGACCCTTTTTTTAAATAGTGACCCCTAGTTCTAGATTCTCCCACAAGAGGAAACATCCTTTCCACATCCACCCTGTCAAGACCCCTCAGGATCTTATATGTTTCAATTAAGTCGCATCTTACTCTTAACTCCAGTGGCTACAAGCCTAGCCTGTCCAACCTTTCCTCATAAGACAACCAGCCCATTACAGATATTAGTCTAGTAAACCTTCTCTGAACTGCTTCAATGCATTTACATGCTTCCTTAAATGAGACCTATACTGTACACAGTACTCCAGATGTGGTCTCACCAATGCCCTGTATAACTGAAGCATAACTTCACTACTTTTTTATTCAATTCCCCTCGTAATAAATGATAACATTCTGTTAGCTTTCCTAATTACTTGCTATACCTGCATGCTAACTTTGATTCATGCACTAGGGCACCCAGATCCCTCTGCATCTCAGCTCTGCAATCTCTCACCATTTAGATAATGTGCTTTTTTTTTAATTCTTCCTGCCAAAATGAACAATTTCACATTTTCCCACATTATACTCCATTTGCTAGATCTTTGCCCACTCACTTAACCTGTCTACATCCCTTTGTAGGTTCCTTATATCCTCTTCATAACTTACTTTCCTACCTATCTTTGTGTCATCAGCAAATTTAGCAACCATACCTTCGGCCCCTTCACCCAAGTTATTTATAAGTTGTAAAAAGTTGAGGCCCCAGCACTGATTTCTGTCGCACACCACTCGTTACATCTTGCCAACCAGAAAATGACCCATTTATGCCTATACTCTGTTTCGTTTTAGCTAGTCAATCTTCTATCCATGCCAAAATATTACCCCCTACACCACGAGCTTTTATTTTCTGCAATAACCTTTTGATGTGGCACCTTATCAAATGCCTTCTGGAAATCAAAGTACAGTACATCCACCGGTTCCCCTTTATCCACAGCACATGTAACTCCCTCAAAGAGCTCCAATAAATTGGTTAAACATGATTTCCCTTTCACAAAACCATGTTGATTCTGCCTGATTACCGTGAATTTTTCTAAGTGCCTTGCTAGAACGTCTTTAATAATAGCTTCTAACATTTTCCCTATGACAGATGTTAAGCTAACTGGCCTGTAATTTCCTGCTTTCTGTCTCCCTTTTTGAATAAAGGAGTTACATTTGTTGTTTTTCCAATCTAATGGAACCTTCCCTGAATCTGGGGAATTTTGGAAAATTAAAACCAGCGCATCAACTATCTTACTAGCCACTACTTTTAAGACATTGTGCTAATGCATACTATGGATATTAATCATATAAATTGTAGCATGTTAACAGAACTTATTGGATCCATTTTTACACATTACTAATTATCAAACTCCAATCTGTTAGAAAATTATGAAAAATATATGATTTTACTTTATGGATAATCTGATCAAGTTGCTGTTGTTCATTCGTCATTAGATCCACTTCCTATATCAGTATTCACTTCAGTTCTTCCTGGATATTTATCACACTGTTCTATATGAGAATCCAAATCTGAAAGGAGTTACTGATCATACTCAGCGTCTCTCTTTTATTACTAAGGACCTTTTCCAGGTATGTATGAACAGTCATTAAGACGTTTGAAACTGTAAACATTTATACAAAAGAGGCTATATTTTTTTCACACAAACAGATATTACATTATTTTCTAATGTCACAGGTAACATTTAACAGAGTAGCACGGGGTATGGTGCACAATGATCATATCACCATTGCAATGCTGTTGGCCAAGATTCGCCTCAAGGGTCTAACTAGGTAAAATTTTCCTCTTTTTGCTATCCATGAACCAGTTTTAACATTTGTTTTGTGAAGGAACTTGATTTTTTTTTAACATTTAGCCCTATTTAGGATTTTATCTATCTTGTCTGATTTTCTGTATTCCAAGGAAGGTTAATATGCAATTTTGTTTTTGCTAATTGGGGTTTTCATAGTTTTTTTACTCATTTGGGCTGTAAACATTCATTTGAGAACATATTTCATAAATACAATTCCTCCAACTTGTTCTTTCCAGTGAACCATCTTATGACTTGGAGTTCCACCACTTTCTTCGTAGCCGAGAGATTGTACTGAATGGTTCTTCTGTGTCAAAGATAGATTATCTCACTACAGAACAAGTAGAAGGCATGGAGAGACTGAGCCGTTTACCTGTCTTTTTTGATCTAATTTCCAAAGTTCAGGTGGATAATGTAAGTCACATTTTAAACAAATTGATATCTGGTGGTTACACTTGAATATTTTGGCTCAAGCTCACCACTTTTACAGCAGATTTGAGTTGTTTTTTTCTTGGGGTGAAGGAAGCGGTGAAGTTGGTTGCATCTGGTGAAGTTGAGACAAATTAATGTTCATGAACAACCTCATTAATACTCATAACTTGTTCTCATGTGAAAGTAAGGTTTGTTTCTGGTTGGGATTGGTCAGCAATAAGATACACTGATGTCCAGCATGTATGTATTCAGCTGAAAAATGCAATGCAAATTCTTCCAAAAAAATTCAAAAGTTTGCTTGTTTTTTTAACAAAAACAGCAACAAATTGGAATCATTTCATCCTAAATTTGGTTAAGCTCTGGAAATCTGTGTGCACAACACATGTTCATCACTTCTGCCGTCAACATTTGTCGTGAATAATTCCTTTGAAAAAAGGGTGAGCTTTAACAACTGTTTCATTTATGTTCCAAGATTTCATGCCACCTCTAATTCAAATGCTTTGCCAGGATATTCCAGCACATTGCTGAAAATCCATCATGGAGTTGTCATGGTGCATCGTTACATGCAGCAAAGCCTTAGTACGCAGTACAAAATGTACATGTAACATTGCTATGAGTTGCAAAAAGATGTTGCATTTGGAAAAATGACACTTTCTAGTTTATAATATTTTTAGCTGTAGACCTACAAAACAGTTGGTTAACATTTAGAACACCTTTTATTTAAAAAAAAATAAAACACCTTTCAAGTATGGGATACATTTTTGGTCTATAATTATATAAATATTCTTTTACTGCAGCAATTTAACATCTGGCTGGAGAGTAGTTCACCTGAACAAACTGTGCCTTATCTGTGGGCTGATGAGAAACCTTTCAGTAAGCAACAAGCTTTTAAATCTAAAAAAAATTTTATAGAATGTTTGTGGTAGAATGCATTCAATTAATTTTTCATGCTTCATGTAAGGTTACAAGTTACTACTTTTTGTTCAGCTCCTATTGGGCAGGCTATGCACCGACTGCTTCTGATCCAGGCTTTCCGACCAGACCGCCTCTTGGCAATGGCTCACATCTTTGTGGCCACAGTTTTGGGAGACAGTTTCATGTCAACAATTGAACAGCCATTAGACCTGGCTACGATTGTAGATGCTGAGGTATGTGGATGAAACAACTTGTACAACATTTGCAGAGCCATTGTTTGAACATTTTTTATATGTGGGTTTCCAGGTGCTTGGGGAATCAAATTCCAAGTCTCTATCCTTTTCCCAGCAAAATCAGTGACAGTAATTATATGGGGAGTATGAAATTCCAATTGTTTTTTTATTCTAAGCATTTCAGTTATGAAGATTGAGGTATACAAAATTGAGGGGCATTGATAGGATAGATGGGAAGAAACTTTTTCCCTCAGCGGAGAGGTCAGTAACTAGGGGGCATAGATTTAAGGTAAGGGGCAGGAGGTTTAGAGGGGAGGTGAGAAATTTTTCACCCAGAGGGTGGTTGGAATCTGGAACATACTGCCAGAAGAAGTGGTAGAGGCAGTAACACTCATGACATTCAAGAAGTATTTAGATGAGCACTTGAAACGCCATAACATACAAGGCTACGGGCCAAGTGCGGGGAAATGGGATTAGTTAGGACGGGTGCTTGATGGTCGGCGCAGGCGCGTTGGGCCGAAGGGCCTGTTTCTGTGCTGTAAAACTCTGACTCTAATATTTTAATTCTCCTATTCCTCATAGCTTAGTGTTTATCCATTTCCACTCATTTTGATGTGTTTGAATAGATAGCTATTGGCCATAATATTGATCAGTTAAGTGTTGCACATCTTAAATTAACAAATTTCCACCTTTTGTAATTATTTTCTCTCTCCATACTATTCTAGCCTGTACCAAATAGTTTGTATAACCAACTGTGTGGGTGTGTGTATGCAATTTGTTGGAGTTTATTTCTGTAATATCTATTTAGGTTGAGTTGCTTATTACCTTTTTAGGTGAAACCAAACACTCCAGTGCTCATGTGCTCTGTACCTGGATATGATGCTAGTGGACATGGGGAGGATCTTGCAGCTGAGCAAAACACACAAATTACATCTATTGCCATTGGTAAGAATTCTGCTGTTTGTATTTCAGTGATCAAATAATATTTACTCAATTACATTTTTTAATCGAGACCTTCAATGCAGCTTGCCATTGAATATTTAATTATTTTAACAAAAATACAATATAGGTTCTGCAGAGGGCTTCAACCAGGCCGAAAAAGCTATTAATACAGCTGTCAAATCTGGCAGGTAAGTGAGGTTTACGTTGCATATTTCACTAGTTGAATTTGATCTTTGTTTTACAGTTTAATTTATGTAGTTTTTTAATACTTCAGTATACTTGCACACTGTCATTCGTCTTGCATTGAATAACTTGCACACAAATCTGGCTTGATTTGCTCATTGTATCAATACTATTCACATTTTAGAATTTGTTCAAGTTGGAGTGCGCTACAATTTGTACATTTCCAAACAAAAACTAGCTTCGCCAATTTAGAATGTGGTTGTTGATCAAATGGAATTCATGTATGGTGTACTTTTACCCTGCAGTTAAGTGTAAATGGATATAACAGTTGAGTGTATTTGGACCTTACTGTCTGACCAAGAATTAATGGCAGGTTGTGTGCTGCTGTTCCTCTGCAAATGTCACTTCATAACCAGCTTAATGACCTTAATAGGTGGGTGATGTTGAAGAATGTACATCTAGCTCCTGGCTGGCTCATGCAACTGGAGAAGAAGCTACACTCCTTGCAACCTCATGCTAATTTCCGTCTCTTCCTTACCATGGAGATCAACCCCAAGGTAATGCATTGCACTTAAAATCTGAGTATTAGCGTTTCAATAAGTTGATAGTGTTGGTTGTACATTTTGGACTCTACTGAAGGTATAACTTTACCAATATTTATGGCCAGTTTTTGCTAAAAGATTTTTATAAAATTCAATTAATTCATGTACAGCAGTCAAAACAATTAAATTTGCCCTGAGCATATTGGTCAATCTTCAAACCTTAAATTCAACCACAGATACACAAAATAAAGGCAGCTAATCTTGGTGATCAAGTAAGAAATTGGATCTAGAGTAGGCAATTTGGCTCCTTTTGAGCCTGCTATGCCATTCAATAAGATCCTGGCTGATCTACCTCAACTTCACCTTATTGCACTATCCCCATATCCCTTAATTCCCTTAGTACCCTAAAATCTATCAACCTCTGTTGATACTGTACTATATTTTGGTAGTATTTCCTCTTCACAAAAGAAAATCGCTTTTTATATCACTAGGCATTATTGACTAAGAAGGTGGATTGACTAACCTGTTCTTGGTATGTTGCAACTAACCATTAGGAAGTATGAAATCAGCTCAATTGTGATCCTCTAGCAGCATGATCAAAAGTTCCATTCCTATCAAGCACATGTTTGGAAATAGTTGTATTGTCTTTTGTGTAAAAAAAAAATAATCAGTCAAATACTTTAAAATACATTCCATGTCACTCTACAGGTATCCCTGTACTTTATTGGACAAAATAGTGTTGAGTTTCTCGTAACCTTTTAACTTGTTTGCAGGTTCCAGTGAACTTGTTGCGAGCTGGGCGTATATTTGTGTTTGAACCACCACCTGGTGTGAAGGCCAATATGCTAAGGACCTTCAGTAGTATCCCGGTTTCCAGGATGTGCAAAGTAAGAATAGACTAAGATTTGCCCTCCCATATTTTCTTGAAAGTGTACTTCATATCAACAAACAGGTCGAATTTCCCATGTAGGGGTGGGCAGGCAATACTCAAAAGTCTGGTCATTAAAGAACAGAACAGCATATTTTTGAGTCTTGCATGGAGAGCAAAAACCAGGACCTTTTCATGTGTGGCATGCTGAGCAGCACAAGTATAAGATAAATACATTGCCATCTTTCTGACTACATATTGGGTACACAGAATGGGTAGTCTGTTGCACTAGTTGAAGGTTGAGTTTCTACAGCAGCTGCTTGCTTCTTTGCAAGCCAATCATGGTAGGTACCAAACAATTGTTAAAACCATGCATTCTCGTCCCACTCATAAGAGAATTCTTCCCAGCTGCTGTCATTCTATGTCTAGAACAATAATTGTTGCTTGACAAGATACAAAAGTGTGCACTGCATATGATTGTGCAGATATTCAATCACTGACACATCATCTGTTTGTGTTTATCTACCCTAAATCAATCCTGCTGGTCTAAGAACTATATCCTGGAGCATCATAAACACTACACTAGAACAATACACCCTGAGCACCCATCAAATATTCGCATAGGAGCCAAAAACAGTGGTTGACCATCTATGATCCATTTCTTAAGATATGATAATGTAAAATTGACTTCCTCAATCTTTTGTGGGTTCTATATTTTTTCAGCATTTTAAAAGACAATAAGTACATGTACTTTTAATGTTGCTATCTGTCAGAACAGCAGCTTTAAAGTTAGTATTTTTTGCTTGTACTTCATAATTTGTTTTGCTGTGATTTATATAGTTTGAATTAAGGTTTACACTCTAATCCCGTTCACTGATGCACAAGTTAGAAACTATTGTAATTTTAAAATGTTGTATAGATTTAGAAATCCCCAAGATTTATGCCAAATGTCTTTTATTTTATAAACTTAATTTATTGAAATGTTATTCCAGTCACCAAATGAGCGTGCACGTTTGTACTTTCTTCTGGGCTGGTTCCATGCTATTATACAAGAACGTTTGCGATATGCTCCCCTGGGTTGGTCCAAGAAGTATGAGTTTGGTGAATCAGATTTAAGATCTGCTTGTGATACTGTGGACACCTGGTTGGATGATACAGCAAAGGTAAATTTTTGTTCAAAACATTAAAAGTGATGCAAGAACAAAATGGCACTGAAATGAGAGTGCAGATTATGTTGGAATTCTTGCAGCTAAACAAAAATCTGCCGTAACTAAATAGGATACATCAAATATGTTTAGCTTTTGGAGTGGAGTGTGGATAACTGTAGCTTGAGGGTGGGGAGGGGATAATTTGTTTGTTGCCAAGTTTGTTGGGCAAGACTAAAAAGAATAGTGCTTTAAAATATAACTTGATTAAGGAAAACATTTCAGGAAAAAACTTTAACTTTACTTTCAGTATTTATATACATTTTGGTTGCCATTTTACACTACACTACAGGCAACTGAGGTATTTCAATCTTGTCATTTTGGAACTATTACATACTCTGCAAATGATGGGCATGTCCTTTCAGGATTTACTAACATTTGCTTTCATTAAGCTTCTTTCAAAAGCAAGTCCCAAATGTATAGCATGTAGAATGTCATTATTTACTTAAACTGCATTTTGTTGACTCATGAATGGAAAATGCTTTAAAGAAATATTTCTACTTGCCTGGATTGAAATTATATCTTTACAGAGATCATTGCACCTTTGTTGCTGAGTAGCATGAGGCTGCCTGCTATTAGCTGAGATTTAAAGTAGGAATTGCCTATTTTGGAATTTTGAACACTGCAATGTAGCTATTAAGAGAATTTTTTTCCTTTTTTAAAAAAAGTCTTTGCGATTTGTGTAGTAGCTGCTTGATATGACAAAAGGCTGTAAACCTAATTTTTTTTATCACTGCTTTCAAAGACTGTTTTAACTCCTTTTGGTAAAATTATTCTTTTTATTTTCTGGGGTTATTCTGAAAATGCTGGAGGGCACATAGGGCTGTTTAGCGATGGTCAGATCAACTTGTTTATGGACTCTTCTCGTGCCATTAATTCTACAAACTCTGTAACCCAGCACAAAAGGTTGATTTGGTGTACTCTCATTTAAATTTGTGTTGCTTCCAGCAAAGGAAAACTGAATCACTGGATGTTTTAGGCATTAATTTGGCTTTCAACTGTATAATTATGAAAACGAGTGAAAAGTTTCTACATTGGCACATTTATTACACATAATTAGAAACTATTGTCATTATTACTAATTTTCAAGATTAGTAATTTATTTGCAATCCAAGCATCTTAAGTGTGTCAAATAGTGGACTTTCAAATCTCAAATGTTCCCAACTTCAGTGATGAAAATTGAATGACTTTTTTTATCTTCAGGGACGCCAGAACATTTCACCTGATAAAATTCCTTGGGCAGCTTTGAAAACCCTGATGGCACAGTCGATTTATGGTGGGCGTATCGATAATGAATTCGACCAGCGGTTGTTGAACTCCTTCTTGGAGCGTCTATTTACAACTGCTAGCTTTGACAGCGAATTCAAATTAGCATGCAAGGTCGATGGACATAAGGATATTCTAATGCCAGATGGCATCAGGTAAAGATCTCAAGTCTGTATTGTTTTAAACAGACAATGTATTGATCGTGTCAATTAAAAATGATGCATTTCATGTTCTAAAGAATGCTGACTTCAGAGAAAATTAAATTATTTGCTATAAGGCCCTCTTTTATAGTGATTGCTTAAAACCTGCATAGTTTATGGAATCCTCAATAGAGGAAATGTATATCCAAACTTAATTTGGAAAGGTTTCTCCCTTTTAGCTTCAATTAACAAATGTGATTTTTTTTATGCAGACGCGAGGAGTTCATACAATGGGTTGAGCTGCTTCCTGATGCTCAGACTCCATCCTGGCTAGGTCTACCAAACAATGCTGAAAAAGTACTTCTAACTACACAGGGTAAATATAAAATTTCCAAGGACTAGAACTTTGCTAACCTTTCTAAATACTTAAATTGATGGTTTTGTGATTTGTAAAGATAATACAGTAGACATTGGTAATATTTATATAACATAGATTTAGACAAATGTACTACAGCATTACATTTTCACAAGTGATGTACACCCACAGTCAAAAATATATGTACTTCATTTTGTGCTGTCACTTCATTTATCATGTTCCTCTCACTTCATTGTTCTACTGTTCTGTTGTCTGATTCAGATGCTTTGCTCTTCTCCCAGAGGTGTTTATTATAGATGGCTTTCACTTCATTCCCTTTCTCTTCCTTTCCATTTCCCACCAAAAATGGAAAATCTGGATTGAAAGCAATCCCTGTACCTTCTCTTCCCCCCACCATCCCCACCCCCACCTAAATGCCATGAAAATCTGATCATTGGAACATTCCAAGTTTTCATTGTTTAATCAATTGTGTTGCACTATATACTTCTCAGAACACATGAAGATGGAGAGTGCGATTTGTAGACCTACACGAAAAGAATTTTCAAGTTATCTGTTTATAACTCCTCATTAGATGTTCAGGTTCACTGCACTATATATTTCTCAATAAGTCCCTGAAGACGAAGAGACCAATGCGTAGCCGACCATTTGAACAAGTTGGTTCCTTATAAAATGTTGTAATTTTGAGGCCTAGTCTAGAATAAGCTTGATATTGTTGATTAAATTAATTCAGTGACGGTACACTTTATGCGTATCCTGTCGAATTGGATTTAGTTTTATAAAAGCGGTATAAATCTAATGTGCGCAAAATTGGAAAACTTCAGTTTAAATACTTTAAGAAAGAAATGTTTACATTCCAGTTACTATGCAACTGCTGCAGGGTTTTTTCTTCCTTTTTAATGGCATCATAATTTCACTAACTATATGCTTTGTACTTTTCTGAAACATACTGGCCTGGATCTTGTGGTGGTAATGTTTGTGAAATTGTCAGCATTCAGCGTCATTACTCCTTTGAAACTGACAGGAACTTCTGGAGTTCACACATTTGCAGTTAAATGCCAAAATCCAGAAGTTGCTGTCTGATTCTGTGCTTTCCCATAGGGTGCATTGTTGAAGTCCCCCAGACTGCAGTCAAGTAGAAATCACTGAACTGATGAGAACTTGCCTTTTACACTATTATTTTCACTGTAAAAACACTTTTTAAAAAAAAAAAAATTGCACCTTGTTGAATGAAGTATAACTGGGTTTTAACGGCATGCTAAGTTCATAATTACTGCTGAACATCCTGAGCCTGGAAAGCTAATTTTTCATTTGTGGATTGTCAAATTGCTCCATTATGATAAAGTTTCACATTTTCTAAAGTTTATTTTTGATATTTCCACTTCTACTTTTAGTCACATTTGTATGTCCAAATCATTTATCTCACTGTAAAATTTAAAGCAGAGGATAATTGGGGCATTTTATTTTCTGGTTTACTGTAAGAAAATACTTTGGCTGCTTACCCTGCTTGATGACATCACTGTTGCCGGACGACTGGAAATCTTTTTGACGGTGTCAGTTCAAACTGACATTGGGAAAGGTGAAATCCACGCCACAGAGGTCACTAGATCTTTGTGGGCAACTTTCTTCGTGGGCAGTGGTTGAGCGCCTTCACTTCACTGTGGAGGACTTTAATTTGTATATAGACTGGGACAATCAAATTGGTAACAGTGGCCTCGAAGATGTGTTTGTAGAATGTTTTCGTGATGGTTTCTTGGAGCAATACATTATAAAACCAACGAGGTATAAAGCTATCTTAGATCTTGTATTGTGTAATTAAGCAGGGTTAATAAGCAATGGCATAGTAAAAGATCCACTGGGAAATAGTGATCATAATACCATTGAGTTTCATGTTAAGTTTGAAAGTGACACATTTCAATCATAAACTAGATTCTTAAACTTAAAGCCAATTACAAAGGTATGAGAGGAGAGCTGGCTAAGGTTAATTAGGTAAATAGACTGGAAGGTATGGCAATAAATGAACAGTGGGAAACATTTAAAGAAACAATTCGAAAGGTCAATTCAAAGGGTTCAACAAAAGTACATTCCGTTCAAAAGCAAAAACTCATCAAGAAAGACCCATCCGTGGCTAGCTCAGGAAGTTAAGGAGAGTATTGGACTAAAAGAAGAGGCATACAATGTTGCAAAAAATAGTAGCAAGTCTGAGGATTGGGAGTATTTTAGAAACCAGCAAAGAGCCACCAAAAAGTTAAGGGGAAAAAATAGAATGAGAGTAAACTAGCCAGCAATATAAAAACCCATTGTAAGAACTTTTATAAGTACGTAAAAAGAGAGTAGCTAAAGTAGGTGTTGGTCCTTTAGTGGCAGAGATAGGAGAAATCATCATGAGGAATGAGGAAATGCAGAGGCATTGAACAAATATTTTGTCTATCTTCACTGTAGAAGACACAAGTTCCATACCAGAAATAGGCAGTAACCTAGGGGCTAAAAAGAGTGAGGAAATTAAGGATATTGATATCGGCCAAGAAAAAGTATTGGAGAAATTTGAGGGACTAAAATCTAACACGTCCCCGGGACCACATGGCCTACCCCCGAGGATTCTAAAAGAGATAGCTACAGAGATAGTGGATGCACTGGCTATGATTTTCCAGAATTCCTTAGATTCAGGAATGGTCCTGCCAGATTGGAAGTTGGCAAATGTCTCACCGCTTTTCTTGAGAAGATGCTGGAAACTATTATTAAAGAAATCTTAACCTTGCACTTGGAAAAAGCATAGTATGATTAGAACAAGTCAGCATGGTTTTACTAAAAGGAGATCCTGTTTGACAAATTTGAGTTTTTTGAGGATGTAACTAGTAGGGTAGATAAAGGGGAACCAGTAGATGTAGTATACCTGGATTTCCAAAAGGCATTTGATAAGGTGCCACACAAATGATTAACAGGCAAGATTAGGGCTCATGGTGTTGGTAATAACGTGGATAGAGGATTGGTTAACAGACAGGAAGCAGAGAGTGGGCACAAATGGGGCATTTTCAGGTTGGCAGGAATAGTGGGGTGCTGCAAAGATCAGTGCTGGGGCCTTAGCTGTTTTCATCCAAATCATTAATAGAGTGCAGAGACAGAGTAATATATCTAAGTTTGCTGATGGTACAAAGGTAGATGGAAAGGTAAGTTGTGGGGAGGACAAAGGTTGCAAAGAGATATAGGCAGCTTAAGTGAGTGGACAACAAGATGGCAAATGGAGTATAATGTAGGGAAGAAAGGATATACTGGCAGTGGAGGCAGTGCAGCGAAGGTTTACTAAATTGGTCCCTGGGATGAGGGAGTTGTCCTATGATAGGCTGAGTAAATTGGGCCTACATTCTCTGGAGTTTGGAAGAATGAGAGGTGATCTAATTGCAACATACAAGATTCTGAAAGGGTTTGATGGGGTAGAAGCTGAGAGATTGTTTCTGCTGGTCGGGGAATCTAAACACGAAACAGTCTCAGGATAAGGGGCTGATCATTCAGGATTGAGATGCCGAGAAATTACTACACTCAAAGGGTTGTGAATCTTTTGAGGGCTGTGGATGCTCTATCATTGAATACATTTAAGGTTGGGATAGATAGGTATATATTTGGTCTTGCAGGGAATCATGGGATATGGGGAGCGGGCAGGAGCGTGGAATTGAAGCCCATGATCATATTGAATGGCGGAGCAGGCTCGATGGGCCATATGATCGTCTCCTATTTCTTGTGTTCACCATTGATCAAGAAATCTGAGTAATCAAATCATCATCTGTTAAAGACTGTTCTTTGTGCTGTTTCTAAATCTTTTTCTTTTCAGCCAAAACTTACAGAAGATCGTACTTTTCTAACTGACAATGCTTGTCCTACTACTTCTGTGTCTGGCATATTTTCCTGTGTCTTGTGTAACAACACAGTCACTAACACTAGCCTGATCTCATTCTTCAGCAGACATGTACTTTCGTGCATTTGTCTGATTATCGGCAGCCTGAGTTTACACTATTATTTTTGAATGAAGCTATCCCTAGACCTTTTTGAACTGGCTTCCCTAATATCTTTTTCGAAGTATACCATATTTTCTGTTAATGTATTTTTTTTTCTTTGAGAACATCATCTTTTGCCCCTTGTACCTGCTTTAAATTGGTTTATTTTACCACCATTTTCTGGTGTTTGTTGATTGGGCAGCATCCTTTTTCTTTAGCTAGGCTATCTTTGATCCCTTGACCCTTATCTGGTTCAGGCACTGACATGCTCAGCAAAATGCTGAAAATGCAGATGTTGGAGGATGAGGATGATCTAGCTTATGCTGAGACAGAGAAGAAGCAGCGGACAGGTTCTACTTCAGATGGACGGCCAATTTGGATGCGAACACTTCATACCACAGCATGCAACTGGCTCCAACTTATTCCGCAGTCACTCCACCATCTTAAACGCACAGTTGACAATATTAAGGTAAGAAGTATGAAGTATCATCGCATATCTGTGTACAATGAAGTACAAATGTTATATAAAAGCTAATCTGTACATGTTTTAATAGAACCTAACTGCTGATTATAGGATTTGCAGAGTAATGTATAAAAGAATTTCTGTATGATGTAACTGTCGGCTAATTGCAGTGATTTAGTAATCCAAGATTACTGAGTTATGGAAAGGGTGTTGTATGGATTTTACCATTAGCTAAAGCAAACTGACCATATGCCAAGCCTTTGCCTAGGCTTCCCACCAGCATTTGCTTATTGGAAATGAAAGTAAAGCCATTGCCAAACCTAAAGAAAGGTTGATTCTGCTTATTAACTGGGAAAAGGCTGAAATTGCTTGCATGTATTCAGAAATTTGATATTTTAAACTTGATTCTAGATTCCTGAGAGCAATCATTTCCTTATGAGGTTAGTACATTTTCAGGCTATATTATTACTTGGGTTATGGATTAGGTTCAAATTCCTTTACAATTCTGGCATACATCTACAAAAATATTTTTAAGAATTCTGATGAGAGCGCAGGTATGTCAAACATGAAGGATTCTTACATAAACATAAACAAGTAACAAATAATACAGCAGAAGTGGGATTTAGTGCCTTAAAAAGGTTGAATTAAGAGGAGTAGACTATATTTCAAGTGGTGTTGGGTAGATGCCAATGTTGTAGCAATGTGGCTAGTTGAGAACCGCAGGTCTTCAGCACTATAGCTGAGATGTTATAGTAGTCCTAGTGGCCAGAACACTAACCATTTATTTATCGTGCAGTGAATCGAATTAGCTGAAGACTGGCATCTGCAACAATGGCAAACTTGGGAGGTGGCCAAAAAGGATCATCTAAGCACTTGGGGGTTTAAGATGATTGTAAATATTATTGCTTTATTCTGCTGAGCTCCACCATCACAAAGGATAGAAATGTTCATGGAGTCTTCTGCTGCTGTCCCTTAATTGTCCTCTTGTCCTGCACCATTTGAAAATGGAAATGACAGGACTGCTGAAGTTTGATCTGATCCCTGCATTGTGGGATCATTTAGCTCAGGCTATAGCAATCAGCTTCTGGTGTTTGGAGTACTGTGAGCAGTTCTGGGCACCACACCTTGGTAAGGATATACTGGCCTTGGAAGGAGTGCAACGTAGGTTTACAAGAATGATACCTGGACTGCAGGGGTTAAGTTACGAGGAGAGATTACGCAAATTAGGCCTGTTTTCGCTAGAATTTCGAAGGTTAAGGGGTGATCTGATTGAAGTCTTCAAGATATTAACAGGAAAAGACAGGCTAGATAGAGAGAAACTATTTCCACTGGTTGGAGATTCTAAAACTAGGGGGCATAGTCTAAAAATTAGGACCAGACCGTTCAGGAGAGATGTTAGCACGCACTTCTTCACGCAAAGGATGGTCGAGGTTTGGAACTCGCTCCCGCAAACAGCAGTTGAAGCTAGAACAGTTAATTTTAAATCTGAGTTAGATAGACTTTTGTTAAGCAAAGATATTAAGGGATATGGGCCAATGGCAGGTATATGGAGTTATGCCGCGGATCAGCCATGATCTCATTGAATGGTGGGACAGGTTCGAGGGGCTGAATGGCCTTCTGTTCCTTTCTTCCTATGTTACTATGTTTAGCATGTATGTAGTCCTATGTTGGGACATCATTTTTCAGATATACTTGGTGCTGTTTCCAGTGTCAGCCTTGGCTCAGTGGTAGCACTCTTAGCTTTGAGTCAAATTGTGGATTCTAGCCGCACTGCAGAAGCTTGAGCACATAATGTACACTCATACTTAAGTGCTGAATTGAAGTTCTGCTCTGTTGGAGGTGCTGCCTTTCAGACGAGACATTAAACTGATGCCCCTTTTGCCCCCTCAGGTGGATGTAAAAGATCCTGTAGTACTATTCAAAGAAAAGCTGGGGACTTCTATTGATGACCTTTTGAAGCCCTTGTTCCCATTCGTTCCCTCGGGCATAGCCTCTTTGTTCTCAAGTCCACGAGGCACGCGCTTCAGTATATCTGCCACAAAACTGGTTCAGCCACCCATCACCAGATCTGGCTGTACCATGTCCAGCACGATCAGACCTTGCTAGCCACTGCCAGAACCATTTAGCTACTCCAGAATGATCCTGGAAAGCAAAGATAACCCCCTGCTTTTCTGCACTGCTTGCCATCTCAAATCACTCTCTAGCCATCTCCACCCTCACCTCCAACAAGTCTGAGGAGCTCATGGACAACTTTGTCCCAAAGATTGAAACCACCTGATCAGCTGTCTCTGCCACATCCACCCCTTCTCCTCACCTGTCCTAGTCCTGAACGTGATTCTGTTCTCTCCTATCACCTTTTGTATATGCTCCACACCCGTCTTGTCCGTGAACCTCAACTCATGCTTTCTTGATCCCAGTCCCACTAATCTGATTACCCAATTTACTTTCTTGCCCCCATGCTAGCTGTAAATAGTTTCCTCTCAGGAACTATCCCCCTTTTTAAATCCATCTCTCCTTAGAAAAAACACTTTGATCCTTCCACCCTTCCAAATTATTGCTGCACCTCTGAACTCCCTTTCTCATCAAGTCCTTGAATGCGTTGCCATCTCCATGCCTCACTTGCAGTTCCATTTTAAATCTCGCCATTCAGGATCCCATCCCTGCTGCAACATTGAAATGGCCCTGATCAAAGTAACTAAGTTACATTTACCAACCATGGTGCACACTGTCATCTCTTGGCAGTGTATTGCTGGCATCTTCTGTTCCTCGTCCTTTTCAACTTCTCTGAAGCCTTTGCTATGGTTGACCACACTCTACTCCATATGTCTCTTCCATTGTCTAGCTCAGTGAGACTGTCCTTGATTAGATAAGTGTGATGCTATTATCAGAGCATCTCCAATGATTTCTCCTCTTATCTCTGATACCTCCCGAGACCCTATCCACTGTCTCTAGTACATCCAGACTGTTCAGTCTCTGTGTCCTGTTTGGCCCAAAACTGAGCTTCTGATCCCATATCTTTTCGGCCGCAAAGGCCACCAACTTGCACCTCAAACATTATCTGTCTCTGCCCCACCTCACCCCATTTACTGCCGAGACAGTCTTCCATGCCTTCATCACTTCCTATACTCAACTATTCCAATATACTCCTGGTGTCTCTGTGCTCATCCAAAATTCTGCAACCTGTATTCTAACCTGCAACATAACCCTCTCGCTCATCTGCATTGGCACCAGGTCCCCAAATGCTTTCAATTTAAAATTCTCTTCTCATGCCCCTTCTTATCAGTGTAACCATCTCCAGAGCTACAATCCTCTGAGAATACTATATTCTTGCAGCTCTGACTTCTTGTGCATGTCCTGCTCCTTTCACCCAGCTAGTGACACTTGTGCCTTCAGCTGTCTAGGCATGAAGCTCTGGAGTTCTTCCTATCCACCACCCCAGCTTTTTTGAGACGTATCTTAAAGGGCATCCCTTTTGTTCCCCCTCCTAATCGTTCCACCTTTGGCTCGGTATCACTTTTTATCTGAGTATGCTTCTGTGGAGCACCTTTTACTATGTTGATGCGTGCTATTGCCGTTGTTATCCTTGCCAATATTTATCCCGTAACCAACATCACAAACAGATTATCTGGTCAGTTATCTCATTGCTGTTTGTTGGACCTTGGAAATTGGCAGCACATTTTCTACATTAAAACGGTGATTACTTTTCAGAGCTACTTCACTGGCTATGGAATATTGTGGAAAGTGCTATATAAATACAGGTTTTTCTTCATTACCTTTTTGTAACACTTAGGTGGCAGTCTGACTGGAATTTTCACTGATAAACAATGTTCCCTCTAAGCAGCCCAAAAATTCCCGTGCAGGCCATGCACAAGTTTGCTCTTTGAAATTACCGTGCATGCGTGGCTACGCAAAAAAGTTTTAAAAGGCCGCAGACTTGATCAAATTGCCCGTGCTCTCCGTTTAAAAAAAAAAGGGAACATTTTGTCTGTTAATGGATGGTCCCACACCTGGTGTCACAAATGAATGGCTTGCTTTTTTACTTTTTTTCAAAATGCTCTTAATGTTTTAGATAAAAGCAAAATACTGTGGAAGCTGAACATCTGAAATAAAAACAGAAAATGTTGGAAATATTTAGCTGGTCAATCAGCATCTGTTGAGAGAGAAACAAAGTTAACATTTTAGACCGATGGCCTCTCATGAATGGTCATCGACCCAAAATGTCAACACTGTTCTCTCTCCGGATTACTTGACAGAAGCAGCATCCATGAAAGATTTGCGTCTGCATATGTTTGCACTTGGGTGTGTTTTTTTTTTGAAGGCTGGACAACGGCCTTGAGTACATTAGGATCAGAAGTTTGTTTTATATATTACTAGATCACGGTTGTACTTTTCATCTATTCAAACTGTAGGCTTTATCAGTGATATTGGGCATTTCTTAAAATTGTGGCCAAGTTTTTAGAAGTTGTAAAGTGAATTAAATTAGTACAAGTCCAATACCCAAAGTCTGGCACTTTGAAAACAAGATGTTTTTGCTGCACTTCCATCATTACAAACAGCCTCTGATTCTGACTATAATTTGAGATTGTTTTTCATATTTAAAGCCACAATTCACAGAAGCAAAACAATCAGGAGCTAATCGTAGACACTGTAATTGATGGAAATGTGCACCAATTATTTTTTCTGCTGAGAATAGTGAAACTGTTAGGTACAAGGTCCTGGTCTTAAACGTCAAGTCTGGTTAAGTGAAACATGACAACAGAACCTATGCTTTGAGCTTGGTGTTTTAACCATTTTTGGACATATTGACGCTATATGTTTGTAGATGACTCTTAACTGATAATCTGACACACGGTATTTCCTGAATGCTAACAACATTGTTTTACTAATTGTCCAAAAACCGTGAAAATCCAGCACGTTCTCAGTCCTGGGGGTGCTGGATTTTGGATATCGGACCTGTAGTAGGAGATGCTGGAGATGAAAGCAGTCACTGATATTCTTCAAATCTTTTAACCCAAGAATGAAGAGGGAAAGGATTTAAATGGTAATGGAGAATGAAATGTGTTTCATAATTAGAATAGTGCTGTTACATTACATGTATTTCCATTTTCCCCAACTGTGGGGTTCACTGTCCCTTAATGCAATTAAAATGTCCATTACCAACTTGATTACAAGTCAAGAGGAGAGTTATACAAATGTTTGTCTTTATAGGATCCTTTGTTTAGATTCTTTGAAAGAGAGGTTAAGAGTGGTGCAAAGTTATTGCAAGATATTCGCCAAGACCTTGCTGATGTAGTGCAAGTATGTGAAGGGAAAAAGAAACAAACCAACTATCTGCGAACACTGATCAGCGAGATGGTGAAAGGTAAAGAAATTAACCTAGGCTATATAGGGTGTAAACTGTATTTAAAATTGCATAATGTTTGAAGCAGTGGCATAAAGCTCTGTAAACAACTTGCATTCAAACTGCTTATATCGGATTTCCTGCAGAGTTACTTAAAAAGTTTGTTATACATATTCAACATACAACAGAATACAAGATTAATAACCTGTGTATATAGCTGGTCTATCCAAATTACTTGTAAGGGCTTTGGACTGAGATGCCGCTGAAGAAGTCCTGGACTGTCGGATGCTTGTCTTTCAGACAAGACGTTAAATCAAAGGCCCATCTGCTCTCAAGTAGATGTAAAAGATCCCATGGCACTATTCAAAGGAGAGCACAGGAGATATCGCTGGTCTCCTAGCCAACATTTATCCCTCAATCGACATCACTTAAATGGATTATCTAGTCATTATGGGAAGCTTGCACTGAAAATTGGCTACTGCATTTCCTGGATTACAACAGTAACTACACTTCAAAAGTACTTCAGTTACTTTGGAATGTCCTGAAGTTGTGAAAGATGTTATATAAATGCACATCTGTCTTTTAAAATGTACAATTCTGAATTTTTTTCCTCATCTTTCCACTCCTCTCCCAAAAAAGGTATCTTGCCTCGCAGCTGGGTCCGCTATACAATCCCTGCAGATATGACTGTTATTCAGTGGGTATCTGATTTCAGTGAACGTATAAAGCAGCTGCAACAGATATCTCAGGCAGCATCCAGTGGTGGAGCTAAAGAACTAAAGGTGTGTGTGTGTAGAGATTGGACTTTATGTAAAATGATAAAAATGCTGACCCAATTACTTCTATTTTTTGTCGTACTAAGTGAAAAGTGTATAAGTTTGGGATTTGCCGCCCTCATTGTGAATTGATGTGATCAGCTACATATGGATAGGTCTTTAGATATAAAAGCTGAATTGAATTTTCATGTAATTGTGAGCGTGAATGAACATTGTTTCAAAATGTAAACAAATTGCAGTACATTAGCTTAAGAAACTAATTGGGTGAGATGTTGCAATTTTTTATGCTTTATTTGTGTTTTTGTAGTGAAAAGCTGCTAACTGTGTATAGTTAATACTTTTTTCATGGCAGTAACTTTTAGGCAACTTAATGTGAAGTCACTAGATTCCAGCAATGAAGCTATACAGAAATGTAGAAAAAAAACTTTAGTTTATACTTAAATGCTTTTAGTCTGTTTATTGACTTTTTATAAATACTGTTATGTTCCCTATTCCTTCTATGGATTGTTGATTTGATGTTTGCAAGCCCCATAGACTCTTATCAGCATAAAATAGTACCTGTATTGGACATTGCTTTTCTTTTTACACAGATCTTGCCATTCGCAGACAATGGTGTACCTACAGATTAGTTCAGAAAGATGAAAATTTTGTTCTGTCTTGGCATCAGATGGACAAGTTTGGTGAATTAAGACCTTAGTTCATTCCAACAGGGGAGCAATCATCTCTCCCAACAAACAATGGAGTTAGTGTCTGAAGAATATAGGCTGGACTTTTGTATTGCTAAAATAAAATATTTTCTCATGTCTTACATTTTTTTTTGCTCTAGAATATCCATGTTTGCCTGGGTGGTTTGTATGTGCCAGAGGCTTATATCACAGCAACACGGCAGTACGTGGCTCAGGCAAACAGTTGGTCATTGGAGGAGCTTCGACTGGAAGTCACTGTTACAAATAATCAGAACGCTGCACTAGATGCTTGCAGTTTTGGGATAACAGGTTAGTGCAAATCATTTTCAGCAATGATGGATACTGCAGTTAGTTGGGATAACGTAACCTAATCTCAAGGCAAACACAAATGAGTTGCAAATCTGAGCTCTGTTAGAACTTGTATGACACAGTTCAATTTGGAATGTTTTATGGGCTGTATTTTCACCTTCCCCACCCCCCCCCCCCCCCATATTTACTAGTGCAGTCCTGAATCTAGTGTTTGACTGGCAGCAGTTTAAAATGATGTTTTTATTCATGCCGATATCTTTAATTCAATAGCAGGTTTTGTCATTTCACACTACCATCTGTAATATTTTCTCCAGATATTTGCAGCAGGGTGTCTTACACTTGCAATTACTGTCCAATTGGAGTAAAACGGGGAAAAAATGTGTTAAGTCTTTGGGATTTTTTTTCAGAAACAAGTTATGCAATCTACATCAAAGTGTGCAATTACATTGCACGTGGATAATGTTACGACAAATGATGTTTGGCTGGTTTGCTTCGCTGGACATAAGGCCAAGTCTTGTGGGGCTATGTAAGATATAAAATGGTGCATTGTCAGTGCATTCAAGAGTTGTGTGATCTGATTCTCAGGTTATACTTTAACTCTTGTGTGGATGCATATGTAAATTCATGTTACATTGACACATGGAAGTGTAATGGCAGCCTTTAAAAAAGGTTGATTTAAATACAAGCTAACATGCCCTTTCCTTTATACAGGCCTGACGCTTCAGGGTGCCACTTGTAATAACAACAAGCTTTCTTTGTCCAATTCAATATCCACTGAACTGCCTCTTACACAGCTTCGGTGGGTTAAGGAGACAAATGTTGAAAGGAAAGCTAATATGGTGAGTAATTGACTTGATTTACTTAGTGTAACCTGCAGTGTAGGCCTACTGAGTGAGATATTGACCCAAAATTTGCTGTTTAAAATAAGAGTGAGGCTGATGATGGCATTACTTATGTACGAATGCCACAGCAGGCAAGAGCAGATGCCTAATTAAAATTGCAGACGAATTTTAAAAGTTGCTGTCAAAGATGTGGCACCCTGCTGTTCACTTCACACAAGTCGCATCTCGCTCTTCGGCTCCCCATTGAAATGCATTGAGTCAAGTCCATGCATCTTTTTGAGGATGTGATGTGTTCATTATTGCCAGTTGATTCTTCTGGCACTTTTTTAAAAAAAAAATAAAAAAATCTGTTCCAAGTTTCATTTCTTCAGGTTTTAATTGTTGGAGAATTTACTATTTTTGTCTGTCTATCTTGCCCTCTCTATATTTCTATCATCTGTATCTGATTTGACATTAAATTCAACATTCTGGGGCTCCCTCCCTAATAGTACTGAGAGTGTACCCACACCACATGGACTGCAGCAGTGCAAGAAGACAGCTTACAACCACCTCGGGCAGTTAGGGATGGACAATAAATGCTGGGCTTGCCAGCGATGCTCACGAATATGAAAAAAAAATTGAACTTCAGTCCTTGTGAAATTAATTGCACAATACTTTAACTTGATTGGTTAAGGAGGGAGATACAGTTGCTTGTACTGTTCTCTCAGATCCCAGATGCCCTGTCTGAGGCGCCACACCATTTCCATCTTGCACTTAGAGCAACTTGCAGCAAATAAAATCAATATTAAGCAGGCTCCATTTGTTGGCCTGCCACAGCACATTTTGGGTCATATTACAAGCTACTTAACCATCTTCAAAAGAATTGCATCTTGGGACTGAGATTGAGGAAATAGTTCCTTTATTAAATTCAGAAAAGGTGTTCAGTTTTCAGATTGTGAATGTTCTGGTTTTGTCAAAAATGAGTCTGCTTTTTTAATTACCTGAATGTTCATAAGAAACTATAATGAAACAAAACTAGAGAATTCATAGTACTCAGTAGATTAAGCAGCATCTGTGGTGAGAAAAAAACAAGTTGATTTGGGTTTTGACCCTTTGTCAAAATTCAGTGTCGATTTGTTATCGTTATATATGCTGCCTGGCCTCCTGAGTTTGTTTCAGCATTTATTTTGATTTCCAGCATCTATCCTGTTTACTTTTCCAGTGTATGCTGTTGTGTCCATTTTGTTTATCTAATCATGTTTAAGGTTTTATTTTACCTTACTAACTTGCATGTACCATTTCACTTTCAATTCACAGGTGACACTTCCTGTGTACTTAAACTTCACTCGTGCTGACCTGATCTTCACTGTTGACTTTGAAATTGCTACCAAGGAAGATGCGCGCAGCTTTTATGAGCGTGGTGTTGCACTACTATGTACAGAATAAATGGAAATTATTGCTGCTTTGAAACTTGACATATTACATAATTGCATTGCATGTGCTATTGGTTAGAACTGAATCGTAGTAACCTTTCAAAGTAATGAGCGATTTTATTAGGGTTCTGTAAGTGAGATGGTATGACGGCTACCGAGATTCAGCAGACTTGGAAAATGTATTTTGTAATTCATTTTGAAGATGTTCTACAGGTGGTTTTACAGTTAATAAAACTATATATCATGATTGAGGATCTGTATTTTCTAGTGAAATTCCAAAAGCATTGGACTTTAAAGATACTGGAGAAAGATTATATAGTGGATTTAATGTGCTTTCTTTAGGAAAAATTGAGTTAAACATTAGAATGTCTAGTGGTGGGGTAGCTTCCAGTTCATGTGTTAGAACTGCTTTGTGTATGTACCTCCCCAGTTTTTATATTTTTCCTTCCCCTTTCTTGCCCTCTCTCTCTTCCCCCACCACCTCTCCAGCCAGGAAGAGGGAGATGCATGTTAATGCCATCTGTTTTGTCCCTTCCCTGTGTCCTAGCTGCAAACTACTTTGTTCTTGCATATGCTTTTGGAAAACTGTTTGAGAGATAACATACTGGTAGATCACATTTTAAACAATGTTCTGTTACACAGGGCTTGGCTGTACCACTTTAGTAGGAATGGTCCATGCATGTGAAAGAGTTTCTGAACCAATATAGTTCTATCTCTCTCCTTGAAGGTGTCCATGGATTTGGGACTTAAAGATTAAATGGAAATATGAGACTTTGTGACAAGGTGATATAATTGTGCACTGAAATAATCTAGACTGAACACTCTGCTAGCAAATTGACTTGGTACATTTCCTACCTATCATGATCATGCAGACTACCTCAAAGTCATGTCCATTTGGGGGGTGAGATTTCACTGGTGTAGAGATGGCCTGTGCCTGTGAGACTAGCAATATAAACTACTACTTGCAGTAATCAGTGTACATTCCTTAAACAGCACCTGTTTCCCTATATATTGTAGCTAGTAGATTTCATGGTGTTGCTTACTGGTTCTGCTATTAGCACTTAGGTATATGATGCATAAGCCACTGGAGAAAATTAGCAGATTTGCATGCCAAAAGGAAGCAATGTTACATGTTTTCCAAGTAGGATCATGCACTAGCCTTCAGTGTACTTGAGTCAGATTAGCTATGACTAGAGGTATGCTGCTACTTTTAAATCAAAGTACACATGAAAGTGGCTAGTTAAGTGTGGCCATTTATCTGTTTTCCCACTCTGCTCCTTATTGCTTTCCTTTACTACTTTGATTTTTTTTAAATGTATAGGGGCCTTTATATTGATAGTTTCCCTTTGTTGCAGTGAAATGCAACAGTGACTTTATTTCCAGTCTGTTGGTTCGTGTTTTTATTGTGCTATGTGACCCACACCATCAGTAGTTACGTGGCAGTTACGTTTGGAAACAAACCGAGCACACTGTTAATATCCTGAATGATTGCATGAACGGATGAAATAAAGATAACAGGTATAATTCATCTCTTCAGTATAACTGAGCTGGAAGTTCCTAACAGCCTTAATCCAGGTGGATTAATCCAAGAGCACCACTAGTCTAAGAAGTGATTCGAGGCAGTGCCTTGTATGGAAAGTGCTACTGGCGTGTTCGTAATAGATTGAAAACAGGCTAACATGGTATACACTGTTGAAAGATCAAACTGATTCAGATTACTATGCACCCATTAGTGTTCAATGTCATGTTAAATCTTGGAACCTTCTTTCTTCTTTGGCGGCCTCGTCTCGAGAGACGATGGGTAAGTGCCTGGAGGTGGACAGTGGTTTGTGAAGCAGCGCCTGGAGTGGCTATAAAGGCCATTTGTAGAGTGACCGACTCTTCCACAGGTGCTGCAGATAAAATTGGTTGTCGGCGCTTCTGTCTTTTTTCCTGCCAACTGCTAAGTCTCTTTGACTCGCCATGCTTTTGCCCTGCCTTTATGGTTGCCCACCAGCTCTGGTGATCGCTGGCAACTAACTCCCACGACTTGTGATTGCTGTCACAGGACTTCATGTTGCGTTTGCAGATGTCTTTAAAGCGGAGACAAGGACAGCCGGTGGGTCTGATACCAGTGACTAGCTCGCTGTACAATATGTCCTTGGGGATCCTGCCATCTTCCATGCGGCTCACATGGCCAAGCCATCTCAGGCTCCCCTGGCTTAGTGTCTACATCCTGAGGATGTTGGCCGCCTCGAGGACTTGTGGTGGAGATATGGTCCTGATGCCAAGGGTCTCCGTAGGCAGCGAAGATGGAATGAATTGAGACCTCGCTCTTGGCTGCCGTAGACCAAGGTACTAAGGACACAGGCTTGATACACTTGGACTTTTGTGTTCTGTGTCAGTGCAACATTTTCCCACACTCTTGGCCAGTCTGGACATAGCAGAGGAAGCCTTTCCCATGCGCTTGTTGAATTCTGCATCGAGAGCCAGGTTACTGGTGATAGTTGAGCCTAGGTAGGTGAACTCTTAAACCACTTCCAGAGTGTGGTCACCGATATTTATGGATGGGGCATTTCTGCTGTCCTGTCCCATGATAGTTTGCTTGAGGCTGACGGTTAGGCTAAATTCAGCATAGGCAGCTGCAATTCTGTCCACGAGTCTATGCAGACACGCTTCAGTGTGAGATGTTAATGCAGCATCATCAGCAGAGAGGAGTTCTCTGATTAGGACTTTCCGTACTTTGGTCTTCGCTCTAAGATGGGCAAGGTTGAACAACCTGCCACCTGATCTTGTGTGGAGGAAAATTCCTTCCTCTGAAGACTTGAACGCATGTGAGAGCAGCAGGGAGAAGAAGATCCCAAACAGTGTAGGTGTGAGAATGCAGCCCTGTTTCACACTACTCCGGAAAGGGGTCTGATGAGGCGCTGCTATGCTGAATTGTGATGATACTTAGTAGCTTTGGTGGGCATCCAATCTTTTCTAGTAGTCTGAAGAGACCACGTCTGCTGACTAGGTCAAAGGCTTTGGTGAGATCAATGAAAACGACGTAGAGGAGCATCTGTTGTACGCGGCATTTCTCCTGTAGCTGGCGAAGGGAGAACAGCATGTCAATGGTGGAACTCTGCTCGAAAGCCACACTATGCCTCAGCATGGACACACTCAGCCAGCTTCTAGAGCCTGTTTAAAGCGACTCAAGCGAAGACTTTCCCCACTATGCTGAGAGGGAGATTCCACAGTAGTTGTTGCAGTCACCGCGATCACCCTTGTTCTGATAGAGGGTTCGCTCAAGGTCACTTAGTACTTGGAAGTTGCCAGTCTATGGGGTAGATGAACAAAGGGATCTTGAAGTACAAATACATCAAAGTTGTGCTAAAAAAAAACTGAACACTTGGCCTTATTTCTAGAAGGATAGAATTGAAAAGTAGGGAAGTGAAAGTAAATCTGAATCAAATGCTGGTGCGACTGAAGAGTACTGCATGCCGTTCTGGCTGCCATATTAGAAACATAGAAAAGAGGAGCAGGAGTAGGCCATTTGCCTCTCTGAGCCTGCTCTGCCATTCATTATCATGGCTGATCATCCAACTCAGTAACATGTTCCTGCTTGTGCCCCATATCCTTTTTGATCCTTTCAAACCCAAGAGCTATATTTAACTCCTTCTTGAAAACATACAATGTTTTGACCTCAACTGCTTTCTGTGGTAGCGAATTCCCCAGGCTCACTACTCGCGGTGAAGAAATTTCTCATCTCAGTCTTGAAAGGTTTGCCCCGTATCCTGAGACTATGATAGCTGGTTGTTGACTCCCCCACCATCGGGCACATCCTTCCTGCATCTACCCTGTCAAGTCCTGTTAGAATTTTGGCTGCATTTGCTGACCACACTACCATTCGGTGGTGCTGCAATGGCACATGCACAAATGCAGCATATGCCACTAAAATGTCAGTCTGTGACGTCAGGCAGCTGCCAGGGCTAAAGATGGCGCTGCTCAAATAATCACACGAAGGCAACCTAACCTAAACACATGGCAGGAGAGAACAGGCCCGGAACGGGGTAATAGGGGAAAGCGGAGCAACCGGGGGGAGCGGAGCTTTACGCACGGGTGAATACCCGTTGGCATTGCTTTGTTGTACGCATAAAGCGCATGCACAGAGGCCGACCAGGCACGTCACACGACGACGTCATTGGCACTTGCACTAACCAGTCCTGGCAAGTCCGAACGCAACACACACGCAGAGAGCAGGAGCCTGTCTGTGCATGTGCGCACCTTGGCGCAGCCTGATGACATCAGTGGCCAGCTTCATTGTCAAGAATCACTTTGTAGAATTTTATAGGTTTCTAGGAGATCCCTCCGCCCCCCCCTCCCCCTCCCCCTCCCCCTCCCCCTCCCTCTTCTACACTTCAGCGAATATAATCCTAACCGACTCAATCTCTCCTCATACATCAGTCCCACCATCCCAGTAATCAGTTTGGTAAACCTTTACTGTACTCCCTCTAGCAAAAACATCCTTCTCCAGCTAAGGAGACCAACACTGCACACAATATTCCAGGTGTGGCCTCACCAAGGCCTTGTATAATTGCAACAAGCCATCCCTGTTCCTGTACTCAAATCCTCTAGCAATGAAGGCCAATTTGCCTTTTTTACCGCCTGTTGGACCTGCGTGCTTACCTTCAGTGACTAACGTACGAGAACACCCAGGTCTCGCTGCCTATTCCCCACTGTTTAGAGCCATCCAGATAATCTGCCTTCCTGTTTTTGCTACCAAAGTGGCTAACCTCACATTTATCCACATTATATTGCATCTGCCATGCATTAGCCCACTCACTCAACTTGTCTAAATCACCCTGAAGCCTCTCTGCAGCCTTCTCACAACTCATCCGCCCATCCAGTTTTGTCATTTGCAAATTTGGAGATATTACATTTAGTTCCCTCATCTAAATCATTAATATATATTGTGAATAACGGGTCCTAGCACCAATCTCTACAGTTCCCCACTAATCACTGCCTGCCATTTGAAAAAAGACCCATTTACCCCAATTCTGTTTGCTGGCTGCCAGCCAATTTTCTATCCATCGCAATTCACTACCCCCAATCCCATGCACCTGAATTTTACACGCTAATCTCTTATGTGGGACTTTGTCAAAAGCCTGCTGAAAGTCCAAATAAACCACATCCACTGGCTCCCCCTCATCAGCTCTACTAGTTACATCCTCAAAGATTTCTAGTAGATTTGTCAAGCATGATTTCCCTTTCGTAAATCCATGCTGACTCTGCCCGATTCTACCACTGTTCTCCAAGTGCTCTGCTATAAAATCTTTGCTAATGGATTCTAGAATTTTCCCCACTACTGACATCAGGCTGACAGGGAATTATAACCCAGCTTTCTCTCTACCTCCCTTTTTAAATAGTTGGGGTTACATTAGCTACCCTCCAATCTGTAGGAACTGTTCCAGAGTCTATAGAATCTTGGAAGATGACCACCAATGCATCCACTATTTCTCGGGCCACTTGCTTAAGTACTCTGGGATGCATACCATCAGGCCCTGGGGATTTTTCAGCCATCAATTTCCCCAACACCATTTCTCTACTTGTACTGATTTCCTTAAGCCCTGCATTCCCCAACATTTCTGGTATGATAATTGTGTCCTCCTTTGTGAAGACAGAACCAAAGTATACATTCAGTTGGTCAGCCATTTCTTTTGTTCCCCGTAATAAATTCCCCTGTTTCTGATGGTAAGGGACCTACATTTGTCTTCAATCTTTTTCTCTTCACATACCCTATAGAAACTTTTATGTTCCCGCCAGCTTGCTCGCGTACTCAGTTTTCCCTTTCTTAATCAATCCCTTGGTCCCCCTTTGCTGAATTCTAAACTGCTCCCACTCAGTCATAGAGAGATACAGCACTGAAACAGGCCCTTCAGCCCACTGAGTCTGAGCCGACCACCAACCACCCATTTTTATACTATATTTTTATAGGCTGGAATGGAGAAAAATGCAGCATGAATTGGTTAGGCTGAATGGCCTGTTTCTGTGCTATAATTCCTATTTGATCTTTGGCTTCCTTGTCTCGAGAGACAATGGGTAAGTGCCTAGAGGTAGTCAGTGGTTTGTGGAACAGCACCTGGAGTGGCTAGACAGGCCAATTCTGGAGTATGCCTATGTAATCTTGCCTAAATGCACAACCTTTTGACACAGGTGAGTGTTACTGAGCCAAGCCTTGCTCTTTAGTAACTTACAGCAGCATCCTGCCTAACCCCTTTGACATGTGACAAAAGTTCCAACCAAAAAGATGTAAAGCTGAAAATAATTGTCAGGGTAAACTTTAGGAAGAGTTCAGAAATTGGTAGAAATGTCTTTAGAAGGGAGGTGAGAGTAGCACCACTACTTTTTCAGTTACAGCCAAAGCTTGAAGTTAAATGTTATACACTTGTCTCTAACAAAGGTGTAATGATTTCTGAGAAGACTGCTCAAATGCAAAGTGAGTTGGATTGGATAAGGTGATTTGCTATTACTCTTCGCTATGAAATAATATGCAAAATGATGGTTGTGGTTGTTGGAGGTCAATCATATGAGCTCCAGGACATCAGTGCAGGAGTTCCTCAGGGTAGTTTCCTAGGCCCAACCATCTTCAGCTGCTTCATCAATGACCTTCCTTTAATCATAAGGTCAGAAGTGGGGATGTTTGCTGATGATTGCACAATGTTCAGCACCATTTGTGACTCCTCAGATACTGAAGCAGTCAGTGTAGAAATGCAGCAAGATCTGGACAATATCCAGGCTTGGGCTGATAAGTGGCCACACAAGTGCCAGGCAATGACCATCTCCAACAAGAGAGAATCTAACCATCTCCCCTTGACATTCAACAGCATTACCATCACTGAATCCCCCACTATCAACATCCTAGGTGCTACCATTGACCAGAAACTGAACTGGAGTAGCCATATAAATACTGTGGCTACAAGAGCAGGTCGGAGGCTAGGAATTCTGAGGCGAGTAACTCACCTCCTGACTCCCCAAAGCCTGTCCACCATCTGCAAGGCACAAGGCAGGAGTGTGATGGAATAGTCTCCACTTGCCTGGATGGGTGCAGCGCCAACAACACTCAAGCAGCTCAACACCATCCAGGACAAAGCAGCCTGCTTGATTGGCACCCCATCTACAAACATTCACTCCCTCCACCACCGATGCACTGTGGCAGCAGTGTGTACCATCTACAAGATGCACTGCAGCAATGCACAAAGGCTCCTTAGACAGCACCTTCCAAACCCGCAACCTCTACCAACTAGAAGGACAAGGGCAGCAAATACATGGTAACACCACCACCTGCAAGTTCCCCTCCAAGTCACACACCTGACTTGGAACTATATCGCCGTTCCTTCACCGTCACTGGGTCAAAATCCTGGAACTCTTCCTGACAGCACTGTGGGTATACCTACCCCAAATGGACTGCAGCAGTTCAAGAAGGCAGCTCACCACCACCTTCTCAAGGGCAATTAGGGATGGGCAATAAATGCTGGCCTGGCCAGCATCGCCCACATCCCATGAATGAAAAAAAAAATACCGGATAGAGAAAGGAAAGAGTTGCATATGTACATGAATAGTGTTAAAACAGCTAAAACTGAAGCTAGGAATCTTGCACTGGGTGCTTATCAACTCCAACCACTACGGAGCACTAATCATCAAAGCCATAGAAGGAGCATAACTTGCTCTTTAGTTTAATTCACCAAATTGTATATCCTTCTTAGGCAGTCCCTGGGAATCAAAGATGACTTGCTTCCAGTTTGATGGGTTCTCAGACAGCTGGTAAGTCCAATGTGTGATATGTGCAGGTAGTACCTGAAGGGTCAGGTGCATGAGTAGTCAGCAGGTTTGTGCATTCCCTCCAACCTCTTGACTTCACTTCTGCATGGTCCCAAAGTCCCTCAACGTGTACAATGCCTTACCACACGAGCTATCGCCATCAAGGATGGTCACAAGATAGGGAATCCCATAAGGCCACAGGGATGTTTGATCTCTTCCAGGATACTTTGCGAACATCTCTGAAGTGTTTCCACTGCCCTTGTGTCTCCTGTCATGACCAAATTCTGAGTAGAACAGCTGCTTCAGCACTCTGGAATCAGGCATGCAAACAACATGCCCTGGCTGATGGAACTGCTTTTGGGTGCTTTGCACCCCACTGCTGGGCAGATTAGCTTGGGAAAGGACACTGATGTTGGACCACTTTTATTGCCACCAGTGTTGGAGGATCTTGCAGGCAAGAAAGGCAGTCCACCAAAAATTGTATATACTGTTATAAGACTACATCCAATTCTTTTCAGAGACCCAAAGGCGATGCTGCAATAGACTGGAGAAACTTGTTTTTACAACCTTGAATAGTAATGTCTTCATGCAAAACAAGATGACAAAAGGGGAAATGTAGAAAATTAGGGTAGAGCTAGGAAAAAGTTCAAAAGGGAAAGCACATTTTAGAACTGACAACAGGAAGTAGCTCTTCAGTGAGCAATGCTTTTTCTCCATCACTGCCCACTTCATGGCTGTGTCACTTCCTAACACCTAAATCAGCTGTGGAGTTCTGAAACAGGCAAACTGAAAGGTCTACTGCTGACAATTAATCTGTTCTCGCCACAGACCTGTGTGTTTCTGGCAATGTCTGTCTGATTTCCTGCAACTGTAGTTTTTTGGACTTAACTTTACAGCTGGCTGTGGCACTCTGACTGAGGTTGTAGAAAAAATACAGCTTGCTGTAAACAAATATCACATCAAAACAATTTGTGGACACTGACAAATATTTCCTTTTTTTTTGCATAGATCTTCATTGGAGATTACATTCTTCAAGGGGTGTTAGTTTAGGCTATTTTTTCAGATCTTAGGCATTGGCTTCATATCTGACCTCAACGTACACATCTCCAAGATCAAGCCTCTCAGGTTACCCCAACTAAAGGCCTGCTTAAGTCAGGGGGAAAAAAACGAACCCAACAGAACCACATCGGACCAGAGTGCCTCCATTTTTTTTTCCCATGCCCGACCCAACCTGACCACTGGAATGTTCACTTTATCTACATTCCAACTTCAAATCTGCAGGAAGCTGCATTATGAACACAATGACATCAGAGATGCTCACTGCGCAGACTCAAGAGTTTCCCTCCTTGACATCCCAGACACCCAGCTCAGATAGGCTTTTCAACTTTTGACACTTGCCAACAGAGCAAAATGCAATACTTACTGTGTGTCCGACCTGGAAGAGCGACCGGACCCAACCCCAACACATTGTCAGGTTCAGGTCTGGTAGCAGGCCTCTATCCCCAACCCGTCAAATCAGCTGCTGCATTTTCTATGTTAAAATTGTGACTACACTTCAAAAAAAAAAAATGTACTTCAGTGGCTGTAAAGCACTTTGGGACTTCCTGAGGTTGTGAACAACACTATATAAAATGCAAGTTCTCTGTCCAAAGGATATATCTTAAAACAGACAGTCACTATTGTGGTGAAAGGATTACCAGAAATAATGTGTATAATTAAAGTAATACATTAAGTGCCTAAAACCCATTTTTTTCTTACTCATCACTGTCAACGGATGGAAGTGCTGACCAATTCCTCAAATTGGTAATATAGGCAGTCATCAGTAGAAGGACCACTGCTTTTCGTGATCTCTATTATGACCTAGACTTGGGCATGCAGGGCACAATTTCAAAATTTGCTGATGACAAAACATGGAAGTATTGTGAATAGGGAGGATAACCACAGACTTCAAGAGGACATAGATTGCTGGAATGGGCAGACACAAGGCAGATGAAATTTGGAGAGAAACATGAAGTGACACATTTTGGTAGGAAGAATTAGGAGAGGCAATATAACATAAAGGGTACATTTCTAAAAGAGGAGTAGAAAGATGGTGGGGGCAGAAAGTGTATGTGCACAAATCATTGAAGGTGGCAGGGTAGGTTGAGAAAGCGGTTAAAAAGGCATACAGGATCCTGGACTTCATAAATAGGAGGCATAAGGTTTAATGTAACTTTTACTTTTGTACCTTTATAAAACACTGGTTTGGCCTCAATTGGAATAGTGTCCAATTTTGGACACCAGGATTTAGGAAGGTTATGAAGGCATTAGAGAGGGTGCAGAATAGATTTGAAAGGGAGAGTGGTTCCAGGGATCAGGGAATTCAGTTACATACATAGGTTGCAGAAGCTGGGACTGTGCTCCTTAGAGAAGGGAGAGAAAAGATTTGATAGAGGTGTTCAAAATCACGAGGGGTCTGGACAGAATAGATAGGGAGACATTGTTCCCATTGGCAGAAAGGTCGAGATAAGGGTCACTGACCTGAAACAGGCTGAAAGGCCTCTCTGCTGTAGCCATTCTATGATTAGAGATTTTGTTAAATTTAACTTTGTGCCATATAGTTACTATTTTGCTTTTAGAGGGAAAGGGAGTACTTTTGGTTCAAAGACTTGGCAAATTATGCATTTGGCATACTCATTCAAATACTGAAAGTGACTGAGGCCATTTCTAGGATTAATGGCTAGAGAAAACCATGGCTTTGCTTTAAAACTCTATGCAAACTAAATGGTTATAGTAAATCTTTGTTTACAACTTGCAATATACAACAACAATCATATTCCTGTCCTCATGGTTCTTCTAGCCCAGTTAATGAATAAATACATCCAATTGGTCACTCGATCCTCTTCACTCCTGAACAAAAAAAAATTGGTTATGTTAACACTAGTCACCAAATTTTTATGATTACGCTGGGTTTAATTTTGATATCCGATTTAACTCTAAGCAATGCAGATATCACACTGTTTAAAAAACCAACTTGTTTATTTAAAGCACAACAACATTAGCTATAAGGGATCGTACAGATTGGAAACATATCTTAACAGCCGGTTTCTGAGAGACATTCAAAATGTCTCAGAAGCTTCCAAAAATCTCCCACAATTCCATTCTGCTCTCTTGCTCCACCCAGTGGTTTAAGCAAACACTACAGTAGGCTCATGTGGAATGTTTTTCAACTGAATTTACCCACATCAGGTCAGACTATAGAGAAAGATTTCTCATTCTTCCCAATTTTACCTTCACTTTTATGAGGCTCTGGGATGGAACTATTTGGGACTTAATATTCTGCTTGCTAACACCTACAAGCATAAACTGGACTACTGTTCCCCCTAGAGTGGTGCAGACTCCTAGTCACAGATGGCGCTCCTTCCTTTGCTAGGCCATTACAGTATTACAGCAAGAGGCTTTTATATAAAAAAAAAAGGTTTTTATTTTGAGATAGCTTCTTAAAGTTCTGATTACCATTCACTGAATTTTCTTTTAAGAACCAGTCAAGACCAGTGAAAGCACTCTATCCAAAACATCTCATACTCCCTAACCCACTTTATTTCCAACATATTACTGTATGTCCATACCAACATTGAGTCGTACTGAATTAAGAAAGCATTTTTTTTTTTCTGGTACAGCATTAACATTCATTGTGCTGATTATACTTCAGTAGATCAGCCTCTTTCATTAAGTATATGCACAATGATCTTGTACCAGTTTTTAAGATTATTCTATACTTAAAATGAATATCAAACTGAAAATGGAACAAGCTATAATTCTATTTCGTGGTTTCTTTCTCCTTAATACAAATCAAGGCAGCACATCAACCCCCACTGCTGGACAATTATTGCATTAAACTTCAAGACCATTCCTCTCCTCTTCCCCCACCCCCAATACAATTTACAGACATCACCTCCTCTTGTGTGGTGTTGAATGCCCTATTTCAGCAAAAGGTTCTCCTCAAGTGAAAGGGGTATGCTTTAGTGAGACTAGAACACAAGGGCTCATTAGAAAAGAACAGGTTTTGTCTTCTTTCTCCCAAATAATAAATGTGTGGTGAGCCCTAAAACATTGAGACTGAAAAAGAGCGAAAAACACATAGATCTATTAAAAATAGATCCTACATAGAAATAGCATACTTTAATGAATGACCACTAATGCTTGCTGATTCAAAATGGTAGCCACAGTGGATTCCAGTAAACTTCTACAAAACAAAGATTTTTTATATACACACACACTATGACTTGAGCCGAGTGACGATATCAACTTCTAGGTACATGGTTGAAATAAAGCTCTTTAAAAAAGAAACACGAGAGCAAAATTACTTTTAGCCTGGGCACTTGGCTAATGCCCTTCAGAGAAGGGAGCTCACTACCTTTGTCTGGTTTAGCCTATACACGAGTACAATCCCATACTTTGTAGTTGACTCTTAATATCCTCTGAAAAGGGACCTAGAAGCCATGCAATTTGTAAAAACAAACAAACACTATAGAAGGAGGCCATTATCTCATCAGCATAACTAAGGGCGAGTAACAAGTACAGCCTTGCCAGCATTGCCCATATTCTGAGAACAAAAACTCATCCATACTTTTTTTTTTTGGCATAGTTTAGAAAATGTTAAACCTAAAATCAATAGACTTGTTCAGAATCTGTTTAACTGAGTTTTTACTGTCAAGAAGCTGCTTTCATCTTGGTGGAAACAAAAGTGACTTCAAGATATTAGCCTCATATCACAAATATGGTGGTTCTTTCACAAACTCTTAAGAGCTTCCACAATGCCTTAATGGGTAAATGCACTGGTCAGGTTTAGTATTAGATCATACAGAACAGAAGGTTCCAAGTTTGATCCTTGGTCTGTATTGAAGTATCTATTACAGCAATTGGCCCCAGCATCTCATGCTATTGAGAATGATTGGGGAGGCAGGATGAGTACAAGCCCAAAGTATTCCACTCGCATTCACAAGACTTTCAACTTGTATTTGAAGGTTGTTGGCACCCACAGAACTTTACCACAGTAAAAAAAGTCAACTACTTCAGAATTCTGTATTAAAACATATTCTTTGCTTGGGCTGAGGCAGTGTTGTTTTGACAGAGTGATGGAGTCTTACTCAATCTCCCTGGCTATACCTGAAGAAAGTGTTATTAATGCTAACACTGGGTGCCTGAAATGGGAAAGAAAGTTGCATGACCCAGCAACATGTTGAAAAGCACATATTTCAAATAAAAAGTCATTAGTTAATATACACTTTCGGTAATGCTACAGTTCAAAGCAATACATTGTTCTTCAACAAACTATTTCGCAAGGCAATTGCTTACCTCAGTTTTTATTCATACGGCTTTTCTTTTTATTCATCCGGTCATTGCCTGTATCAATCAAAGGGTTTCCAAGCTTTCTCTTTGGCGTGCGCTTTCCTTCATGAAATCTTTCATGAGAAGCCTTTAAAATTCGTCCTGAGCATAGCTGGGTATTTTGGTGTCCAGAGTCACATTTCCCCGGGCTTTGCAGAGCTAACATACTCATAAATCCATGTTCTCCAATGTCTGAGTTTACAGGAGAAGTCAATACCTCCAAATCTAATGATTCAAACTGCTTCTGCTTGGTATTTGAGAAAAGTCTATTTGTTGGAAATGTCAGATCATGTACTCTGTTAGACAGTACTTCTGATTCACTGGAAGATTGTAGAAGTGCATCAGCAGTGGGCACAGGTTCCATTTTTGTGGAGTTTAACTCTGTATAACTACACACAGTCTCAAAAGTCATCTGCAAGGATTGTTTATATGGTTTTATTGGCAACTTCCTTCCATCAATTGCTACAATAGCATGGGACTGATAATTTATCTTCTCAATGTAACCATCCAGCAGAACACTTCTGCTACAATCCGATTCACTTGATGTACTTTCTAAGTCTCCATCATATGGATCCAAATACTAAGTTTTGGAAAAGTCACGTTATTAGAAATAACTACTTGCAATATGAGACCCAAATCAATCATCTTCCTTCTCCAGACCCAAGTTTTGCTTCATAAGGATTCTACACAACTCAAATC